>NW_024426996.1:39615505-39664292 GCF_017311325.1 Ursus maritimus
CCCCCCCCCCCCCCCCCCCCCCCGCAATTCATCAGACCTTTGCTTCTGTGAGAGTCACCACAAATTCCTGGGTCCAAATTATTTTTTAGATGGGCTCACTTTGATGTTGTTTATTCTCCTACTCACAAAGAAAAATGTACTAGGTATCTTCTGGGGCGAAGCTTTCTTTTGTTTCTTGGGAGGGTGAATTTTCTATTCCCCAAGGAATTTATAATCTGATAGAGATGAGAACACCATAATCATTAGCATGAATGTTTAAAAGTGGTAAATGGCACGAAAGAAAAGGGAACATAGAAAAGATATTTGTACCTGAAAAGTACCAGAGGAAGTGCTATAGGAGAAGATCTATCTAGAGCTTGAAGAATGAGTGAAAAGTGTCAAAGCGGAGGAAGGGAAGGAGCCCAAATCCACAGACAGACTCTGTGAGCCAAAACACTGCATCAGAAAGCTCAGGGGGCCTTTGGGAGGAAAGGAAGTAGGCAGTTTTCCTGAGTGGTAGCATGTGCAAAAGTAAAAGATAAGGCTGGAAAGATAGTTTGGGGCCAGATCAGGAAGGGTCTTGAATGCCAGATTAATTCTTTGGACTTAATTCTTTGGACTTCTACTCTGTAGAAGTAGAGAGCCAGTGAAGATTTTAGGGCATTCATTCATTCAACGACTATTTCTCAAGAGCTGATTTTTTGTGAGCCTCTGTTCTAGGAACTGGGAATACACAATTTAAAAAAATAGGTCATTTCCTTGCTCCTGCACAGCTTAGAGGGGTAGAGGGAAAATAAAGAAATAAGCCAGTGACCATTTAGGGTGCACTCAGATGCAAGTAACAGAACACGTGACGTAAAGTTGTAGGTAGGAAAGACTTCCAACCATCTCTCGTAATAAAAGGTCTGCGGGCAAGTAGGCAGTTTCGAGGTTAGCTCAGGGCTCATAGATGAGGGTCCCAAGCGCTTTGATTCTTCCAATCCTTAGCTGTTGGCTTTTTGTCCTTAGGCTATTGTTGTTTAGCAGACAGTAAGAAAGGGGGCCAGGGGTTGGTAGCTCTGCTTGACTTCTCTTTATGTCAGAAGCAAACTCTTTCTCAGAAATCAGCCAGAGACTTCCCTTTATGTCTTGGTAGCCAAAACTGGGTCACATGGCCATCCCTAGGAAACAAGTACTTGTCATTTGTGTTTCCCACCATGGGAAAGGGGTTCTCTAACAAGGAAGAAGAGGCTGGGAATGACTGTAAGCAGGCAATGAATAGTGTTCCATGGCTTCCATATTAGCTGCTCTAGAAGAAAAAATAATGGCGTGGCTTTGGCTAGGCTGAATTGTGGGGTCCTGGGTAAGACATTTGTCTTTTTGAGCCTCAGTTTCCCCATCTGAAGAATGATCTCTAGGGTCCTTTCCTACTTTAGTATCTCCCGCTCTGTTTGTGAGTCTAGTAAAACAATTTGGGTAGAGTATAAGAGAATTAGTACTATGCTTTTGGACGTAGAAATGGAGAAGAGGGTGGGGCGCCTGGGTGACTCTGTTGGTTAAGCATCTGACTCTTGATTTCAGCTCAGGTCATGATCTCAGTGTCATGAGATTGAGCCCTGCATCAGGCTCCACGCTGGGTGTGGAGCCTGCTTAAGATTCTTTCTCTCCTCTCTCTGCCTCTCTCTCTACCTCCCTCTCTAAAAAGAAATGGAGAAGAGATCATGAATATAAGATATATTTGGATGACAAAATCAATAAGCCATGGTACTTAATTGGATATGAAAGGTGGAAGGTAGGGGCAATATGACACAACTTTCATCTTCCACCAAGGGCATGAGATAATGGACCCACATCACAGGAGGGAGATTTTCAGAGAAGACATTATTTCCAGCTTTTACACTTGAAAAATTATTTCCCAGGTGTTTTAGTCCTCTTATGGAGAAAAAAAAAACTGGTATGACAGTCAGAACACTCATCAAGAGCATTGTCATTGAAATTTAATGAGATACTTACATGATTTTTAAAAATGTTTTTCTCACCTGCTAGACTGAAAGTTTTATGAGGGCAGGAGCCACGTTTTTCCTGCTCACCATAAAACCAGGATATGTGATCTGCAGTGTCTAGCACATCTCAACATTCTTGCTTTATTTGTAAATATTTACAAAAAGAATAAATAAGTGAATCAAACAGTCTTATAATGACTTTCTTTCTTTTTTGCATAGCTGATTTTGCAGTTAATATCCTCATAGCTGGACTTGACAGTTACTAGTCTTACCAATGACTTACCCCATATCAATATCCATTTGCTCTTGTGGCCGTGAATGCACGCACTTTAGTTGTGAGAGTCTCAACTGCACTTCCGAAGGGAATTACTACAACTTTCTGTGAAAGTTCTTAAGAGAAGAGTGGCTGTGTATTCCTGTATGGTCTTAAGCAATGTTGAAATTAGAGGTTCAGGAACTGACATAGTGACCTTTTAGTTCCAAATGGAAATGTTTGCTATCAACAAGTGTGCTCAGGAACGATTTGCCAATTGGTTTGAATGTTCTTATTGTATTGATTTGTTTGACATTCCTAGGGGAAAAGTCACATTAAAGTGCTAATAAATGTTTTTTTTAAGATTCTAAATCATTCTATGAGACCAATCTATCAAAACATTATCTAAGTTATAAAGAATCAAAGGATTCAACCTTAAAAGAATTACAAATCGCAATTCATAAAAAAAAAATGGAAACAAGGAAAATCTCTAGATACCCTAATTTCTTTGTCAATTAAGAGGAATACAGTACTAAACCTTTGGAAACTAACATCAATGGAAGAGGTTATAGAAAAATAACAAATAGGCCCCCGAAAGTGTTCACTAAGATATTTAAGAGAACTATAATGGGTTCCTGGATGGCTCAGTTGGTAGAGCATGTAACTCTTCATCTTGGGGTCATGAGTTCAAGCCCCATGCTGGGCATAAAGATTACTTAAGTTTTTTTTTAAAAAGATATTTAATGGAGCTATAAAAACATTCTTTTCTCATGGCCAAAGATTATGCTAGTCTATAATTTATTTTCTGAAATGCTATGGAATTGTCAGTGGGGATGATGAGGTGGAAACCATTGGGGAAAAAATGCTGTTTTTCTGGAAACCCTTATATTTAAAACTCCAACATCAGCTAAATGTATTTCCTACAGAGAAGCAACATTTTTAGAAAGATTTGTTTATTTATTTGAGAAAGAGAGAGAGAGTGAGTTGGGGGGGGCAGAGGGAGAGGGAGAGAGAATCCCAAGCAGACTCCACGTGGAGCCTGACACAGGGCTTGATTCCATGACCCTGAGATCATGACCCAAGCTGAAATTAAGAGTCTGACACTCGACCTACTGAGGCATCCAAGTGCCTCCAGAGAAGGAATTTTTAATACCTACTGTTTCATTATGAGGTCCAGCCAGTCCATCATCCTGGGTAAAATAATGAAGCTTATGTCTATGTAGGTGTAGCCCAGCTGTTGTACAGGGAGGCAATTACTCAGAAGAAAAGGCCTCCTTGTGAGTCCTATAAGACTCACAGATTTATTAACTTCTGTGTTAACTGAGGAACTGAAGCCTGTATTCTACACGACCCACAACTAGAAGAGTGGACTATAATTTCTATGTCTGTAAACAGTCCAGATCTATTTTATTCTCCCAACTTTCTTTTTCAGAGATCAAGAAACTATTTTTCTTTCAATTTTAAGTTTTGAAATTTTGCTTTAATCAATTCCCAACCTAGTCTTTAAAAGTTTTACATTCTCTTGCAACCATAGAATTATTTATTTGCTAAAGGTACCTAGGAGTACGTGTCCTATCTTTCCATAAGTAACAGGATAATAATGTGTACAAGTGATAATATTACTTTCCCTTTTGCACATTCACAAATTATGGGAGTGTTGGCTTGCATAGAGCTCAGGGCTAAGGTAATCATTCCTTGGAATTACAGAGTTGGCCTAATTGGGAGTTTGTGGACCAAAGTTCTGCTCTTCTCAAGGCTGCTCTGTAGGTGCGTGATGAGGTAGTGGTAAACACTGTGGATACGGGCTAGGCCCCAACTCTGTGTTGTCTTTCTAGACCCACATCCCGAAGCCCTTTGATTAAGCAAAAGGCTGTGGTTGTGTATGCCCTCATATCACTAAGTCCTGGAATGGCCTCCAGGAGAGAAGAGATCAGGACTAATCAATGCCAGACTCTTGAGTGTTGGCCTTTGCAATATACATTGTCTAATTTCATCTTCCAACAAAGCTAAGGGGTAGGTATATGATTGTCCCCATTTTCTCTAGGAGGAAACAGTATTCTGTGGAAACATGGTAGCCCTCCTTAATGCTTGACAAGGAGAGTAGTGCATCTCTGTCCCACATTTATTACTTCTACCTTTGGTAAGAATGTCTTTAGTAATAATATGTTATTGTAACTAAATCTCTTTCATTATGAGAGTCCTGAACAGGCCTTTTTATGTTAGTTTACGTGCAGATTGAAAATTGTCAGTTCTGTGTTATATTTCTTAAACTTCTATTGTAGGAACCAGGACAATCTTGGTATCAAAATAATCTTTTTTATACATAAAAAATTCTATAACTATATCATATATTTTACTTAATACAAGAAATATTTGTTCTTGCAGTTCTTGGTATTTCTAGTCTAGAAATACTTTGTGTGTGTGTGCATTTGTATGTGAGTGTGCAGTGGTCTAGAATGTATGTCCTTCCCCTGCAAATTCGCAAATTCATATGTTCGAATCCTAACTCCCAATGTGATAGAATTAGGAGGTACAGCCTTTGGGAGTTGATTAGGTCATGAGGGTGGAGTCCTCATGAATGGGATTATCTTTATGAAAGAGATGCTAGAGAACTCCCTTGTTCCTTCCATGAGGAGGACACAGGGAAAAGAACCACGAAGTAGGCTCTCACCAGACACCAAATCTGCTAATGCCTTGATCTTGGACTTCCCAAACCTCCAGAGCTGTGAGAAACAAATGTTTTGTGTTTGAGCCACCCAATCTATGGTATTCTGTTATAGTGGCCTGAATGGACTAAGACACACACACACACTGATGATTTAGGATAAATACCAAATAGATGTATTTTGTCTGGTGTTTTCTCTGGTTTCCATTTGTTTTCTTCCTCTTATGGATGCTCCCCATAGTTCCACAGCTCTGTTGTAGGAGTTACCAGAGAATATGGCCCTATCCCAAAAGGAAAAGCAATGCAATTCCTTCTTTTCGTGCCCGCCTTCCCCGACACTCTAACACTGGTGAGGACTTGCTGAGATACTTGATATCTCAGACTTCAGTTTATCCTAATATTGCAGAACATGTCACAGTAGGAAGGCTTCAGTGGTTCACAGTCAGTGCCAGAGTCCTCATTAAGAAAGGGTTTCTCTGACTCAGCCAGAGGTGGAGTACATTTCTTGCTCGGAATGTTCTAGTGTCATTTTAAAACATTGGATTTATAGAAGCAGTTTCCTATTAAAAGCAAAAAAGAAAAATTCTAAAAGTACTTTTATAAAAAATATTCTTTTGACAAGCTATATACACAAATTTATTTTCAGGGAAGATTTTGTCTTTTCATACAATTTTACAAACATTTAAGGAAAGGAAAAAGAAAAGGTTTCTATTTTCTTCTGTATGCTTCAGAATAACACCAAGAATAAGTTTTTGTTTGGCTTTATTTGGTTCCATGGAATAAATGATTTATTCCATGGAATAAGGAGACTACCTCAATGTTATAAGGTAGTGAAAATAATGAAATTATTTCTCTAGAATGGGTGCTAATAAATATGTATAGATATGTGTAGCAGTTAGATGTTTTAAGCAAGTTTTAGGCAAGTTTTTTTCGTATTTAAGCAAGTTTTTTTCATATTTTGCAGATAAGAGGATTTCAAATTAGTTAATGAGGGAAAATCACATTACTCCTTCTCCAACTAATAATAGCCAATTCATAATAAGTGCATGCTAGTTGTATCGTGCTTACTGGGTTCCAGGTGCTGTTCTAAGAACTTTATAGATGTTAGCTTATTTTAATCTTCCCAATAGTCCTATGGGGTGGGTATTATTGTTATTCCAGTTTTACGTATGAGAAAACTTCCACACAAGTTGCCAGTTCCTTGCCCAACCTCACAGTGTAGTGGAGCTGCATTTGAACGCGGGCAGTCTTGCTGTACATTTGTGCTCTGAACCACTAGGTCGTACTGCCTTGTTCCAACTTAACCTTGAGTAGTGTTTAAAAAATTTGCTATGAAGCTGTAAATACACATCTTAGGACATTTTAATCTGTAAATAAAGGTATTATATTCTTGTTTCAACTTGTTTTTTAACTACCTTTTCATTTTTAGGCCTTTCAATTCAAACTGTGTCCACAAAGGTGCCAGTAGTTTGGGACTAGGAAGGATGAGCTCCTCTCATAGTAGGTGCTTAATAAATGTCTCTTAAATGAATTAAAATGCAGTTATCAGTCCTAAGAAAAGGCCATGGTTTTCCCGTGCCTATACCAACAACTCCAAATGAAACTGGACACATACAGGTCAACATACAACATACAAAGGATACCTATTTTTTTCTCTTTGCCTATCACTCTCGTTTCTTCCGGTAGAAGAATCCATCTTTTCCATGCAGAAGCCGTTCCATGTGTGGCAGTGGGGCGGCTCCCCCTGCCATTTGCTTGACCACTGCACAGGCAAAAGTGCATGACCCTGGCCTCCTCTTAGCTAATGAGAATACTCCTTCCCCCGGTCACAGTGATTGGCTCAGGACTGTGCATATAATCCAAGCAGGATAGAGCCTCACTGATTGTCTCTCAGCTCCAAATCCACCCTTCTTTGCCTTGCTTTGTGATCTTGCAGCTGGGCCCTGTAAACATACCTCTTTCACCTGCTAGCTAGTGGAAAGTTAAACTTCATAAGCAGAGAGCCATGGAGTGACCCTGCGAGGCAATAGCAGCAGGAAGGTAAGTCCCTTCCGGGTTCTAGTTCTCCATTATTACTGTTACTCAGGGTGGAAGCGTAGTGCCTATGCAGGGGAATTCTTGCTATACCGTCGGGCCATGCTCTCCCCATTAGCAGCCGCCCATACCCTCTGGCAGCAGCTGATTTCTTCTACAGACCAGTTGCCGCCTGTCCACACCCTTCCACGATGGCAAGCTGCTACCGGAGACTGGCCCTGGCCAGCGCCCTGTGGCAAGTTTCTTTTTACCACCAGTAAGTTTCTGGTTCCTGTGTTAGCCATTCCCTCTTCAAAAGGCCTGAATCTCATTCTTGATGGGGAGGGGACCCCTTTAGTCCTTAGTATTTTATTGTTCACCAATCCTTAGTCTAAAGTTAGTAATTGCTGTTTTGTACCTGTTCCCTGTTCAAGGAACTGGTATGGTTTCTATCTCCAGACTGAATTCAATACTTTCCTCTGAAATTTATGTAGAGATTCTGGGGGGAAAAAAGATGATTTTTCTCTCTCTCCTTACTGGATCAAGAGCTATAAGTATAAGGTAAGCTGAAGCTGTGTGAGGCCATTGTCCCCAAACACAGAGAGGCTATTTTCAGTTAAAAAAAAAAAAGATGAGGTCATACATAGAGATAAATAGATACGAGAGACAAAGGAAAGTGGAGAGCAGCCATGACCAAAGACTGTTTTCCAGTCATACTACCAATAAATTCCCTTTTCTTTTTTAAGCAAGTTCAAGTTGGATTTCTGTCTCTTGAAATTGAAAGAACACTAACCAGAATATGAAGTAGCTTTGCCACAAAAGAAATATTACTCACTTTTCATTTTTGGTTTTAACAGTATCTTTAATTTTTAAAAGGATCATTTATTTATTTAACTTTTATTCACAATCTCTTGAGGGCAATTTCTGAAGGCTGTCTGCTAGCAGCCCTCCTTTGCTGGAGGGGGATTGGGGCAATGCATTGCGGTACCCATTGCAGGGGTGCCCGTCTGAGTCCGAGGAATCTGAAGAGGACCTCCAGCTCCAGAACAAAGTGACCTCTGAGCTGATGCCCAAGGATGTGTTACAGTTATTCAACTTCAACAAAGTTAAAGAGTCAAGGAAGGGATATATTAACCTGATCATTCAACACTTATGGAGTCTTTCCATATCATGTACAAAGTATTGCGGTGGCTGCCAGGGATACAAAACTAAATAAACTTCCCTACTTTTAAGGAGATTGTATGAACCATGTGTTTTATTTTCTGTATTCTGATGCATTGACATCGGAGCCTTGTTGGCCCTGGAGGGGTCATAACCCCATCACCTTCCTTATCAGGCTCTCTTACACAAGGCCACCTGTCATAATCAACCCAGGGCCAAGTACCAGGCATTTGGGGACAGCTCCTAAGCCCCAGAGCCCACTGTAACTAATCAGACTAGCCAATCCCAAACCAGCTTACCCTGCCTCACCGATTTCTCCCCACTCAAATCACAGTAAAGACTCTTGCCCATGTGTTCCCCTCTTCCTCTGCCTCTTAACAGACCCCGGGGCTTCTCTGTGTGTCTCTCTGTGGTGTGGCATTCATGGCCCCTCCTCTTGGCATCTGTGAATATAACAAACCATCTTTTTAATGGCAATTGTGTCCTGATCTGTCAGCCTTACTGAACTTCCAATGTTCCATTTCTAAACTCTATTTTAAACCAGAGACCGTATTAGGGGAACTTTAAAAATTTTTTATATTCCCACTCAATTTAAAGTTCCTTGAAAACAGAGGCCACACCCATCTTATACACTGTTGTATCCTCATCTGTAACTCTCAGTTACTATCACAATTGTCCCACGTGGATTTCCAAGCATTGTTCATCTAATATCTCTTATATTCATTCCTTAGCTCTGATTTCTACCACCTCCACTCCTTTTCAGGCTCTTATGACAGCTAACTAGGCTCACTCTTCTGGTCATTCCCTTCATCTTCTCTTCTTTCCAGTTTGTGTTCATGGTCAGTTCAAATGCCACCAGATCCACCAAGCCTCTCCTGACCTTCTCAACTAGGTGTAGGCTTCTCTTCCTGTAACTGCCACGCTGATTTATTTCAACCTTTCATTGCCCACTCTACTTCTTGTTCTAGTTATCTGTGGCTTTATTTTATCTATCAGATTTTAAGCCCTTTGAAGGAAAGAACCATATTTTAAACATCTCTATATTTTTAGCTCCTTGTACAGTGCCTGGTAGGAGGTATTTTACAACTGTTTGTTGAATGATAGAAAAATACTGGATTATAAACTCCTTGAGGGCAGGGAACGTATTTTACTTCTATCACCTATAGATGATCTAGAAATATTTAGTGAATTGAGTAAACGTATAAAGTAGGTGGAATAATTAGTGTTAGTAATCCCACTGGACAGATAAAGACACTGAAGCTCTGCGAAATTCATGCTTTTCCCAAGGTTATCAAGTCAGTATGCAGTAGTAATGCTGGATTAGAACCCAGGTACTTTGCCACCTGCTCCAGAGTACAACCCTCGCCTGTCTCAAAGTAGAACATTCCTATGAAAGCTTTTAGAAGCCAAAATGGTGAAAAGCAGTGAGGCAATTTTTAATTTATATGGAGAAATTTTTGAGCATTTTCAGACCCCCAAAAATAACCTCTCTTAGGCATTCTTATACTTGAGGACACATCTTGCTGGCAGATACACAAAATAAGCCATGATAAAGCACAGATGCTCCCAGGCACAGTTCAAAACCGTTGCAGCTTGAAGCTGAGGTGCTGAGTGTAGTTCCTGGGGAAGGAGCTTGGTGGTTCCACTTTTGCTGCTTGGGGTGTGTGTTGCCTCTGTAATGGCTCGCAGCAGAGCCAATGCTGAATGCTATTTTTCTTTCACCCCTTTGCGTAAAAGAGAAACTACTCTTTGGATTTCTCTCATTTAGCAGAAACAGGTAATAATGTAGGTCTTTCATAAAAAGCCAAGTGGCTTAATGCAAACTTTCAATAAGCAGGGTTTAACTGTATTTCCCGTTACCCATCAACACAATAATTGGTGGTATAACTGGGCGATTCTCATGTGCTAGGAACATAAGGATGTCATTGAGAAGTTTGTCACAGGGCACAATCTTGTTCTGCATTATACACGCTGTTGGGGACTGAATGCTTATGTCCCAAATTCATATGTTAAATCCTCACTCCCAGTGTGATGGTATTTGGAGGGGGGCTGTTTGCGGGTTTTTTAGGTCATGAGGGTAGAGCCCTCATGATGGGAATAATGCCCTTATAAGTGGAGACTAGAGAGACAGTTTTCTCTCTTTCCTCCATTGAAGGATACAAAGAGAAGTCTATTCTACAGTCTGCAATCCAGAAGAGGGCTCTTACCAGAGCCTGATCATACTGGCACTCTGAGCTCACACTTTCAGCCTCTAGAACTGCACAAAATAAGTGTTTGTTGATAAGCCACCCAGTTTATAGTATTTTGTTATGGCTGCCCAATGACAAAGACATATGTTTTTGAAACCCTCTTGATTTTCGTAAGATTAGAAATGTATCACGACTTTTGTTGACAATAGAAACTTGGATATGTCTCTGTATTGATTTAATAGAAGGTGAAGACTTAGAATATCATTGCTGCCTAAGATGAGGAATTGGCAAGTATGAGGAATTTAGCATTATTTTCTTGAGAATGACACATCATAAGTTGATCTGAATCTCTTTGATTTCCCAGAATTTTCACTTGCTGGGCTTATTCCACACATACCTCAACCCTCCCCCACCCCGCCCACCTTGGCAATATCTCATAAGCTATTGATAAATTATTAAGCTCTGATGCAAACTCAAGTGCCAGGATTAACCATAAAATTGTGTATTCATCAGGGTCTAGTCAAGCAGCAGAAAACACAGTTATTTTGACAGAGAAGATTTAATATGAAGAATTGTTAACTAGGTAAGAAGAATCTGTAGCTGAAAAGCTGCAAGAAGCACTGTGTCCCGGATGTAACAGCCGCAGAAAGCAACTACCACTCTCTAGGCCTGGGGAAGCAAAGGAAGGAGGTTGAAATGATTAAAACTTAGGAACTTACAGAAAGGCCCCATTCAAATGACAATCAGGTCTCTGAGGAGTAGCACTGTTTGGCTGGTGTCTTGAAAAATGTACTCGGGATTGTTTTTAATCAGGTACGGTAAGACACACAGACACGACTTTCATGAAGGAAGAAGTTCATATTCACAGACCACTGGAAAAAGGAGATATAACATTCCATGCAGGACAACATGGGAAGCACCAGGGTGGGTTAGGAGGCAGAAGGATGAGGAGAAAGCATGGGCACAAGCCTTTGCTGTGGTATCTTTGGGAAAGACAAGGCAGGCCATGTTATTACGATTAGATGGTTTGAATAGTTTTATAGGTTCTGGGCTATGGGAAGTAGTTTCTAGCTATCAAGTACCTGGCCCTAGAGTGATTTAGGGCAGGGGGATTATTGGCTTGGTGAGTGAGAGTTTGATAAAGAAAGTGATTGGGGTGTGGGCTATGAGTTGGTTGCTTTGCATGTAGGGGCATGCTCAGGGGTGAGGTGTTTACTATCTTTAGAAATTAGCTAACCTGGGGACACCTGGCTCACTCAGTTGGTGGAACATGTGATTCTTGATCTCAGGGTTGTGAATTTGAGCCCCATGTTGAATGTAGAGATTCCTTAAAAATAAAGTCTTAAAAAAAATAGTCCTTAGAAATCAGCTAATGCTAGGAGGGAAGTCTGAAGGCTTCCACAATGTCAAAACATTATAACATACAGAAAATAAAAACCATGATTAATATAGCTAGGCTGGTGTTTTTTGAGTTCAGAGGGTTGCCAGTTGCTTTCCTGGTCCTTTCTTCCCATAGATTAAACTTCTTTCCTCCTCCAAGCACAGAGAGGGTGGCTAACATCTAGCTTTCAAAGGAAAGGGAGTTTCTAGCCCTTGTCATTGGACTTAACAACAATCCAAAGAGTTCACACTAGCCTAGATACTCTAGATATTTTAGAGGAATGTACGCATCCATTTCCTCACCTCACTTGAAGATCTTCAAGGCTCTAGGTTCATTAATAAATATCAAATATCTGCTGATAGCAGAGATGTTTAACTGCTTTTAAAGTGGAAAGAAAAGTGAGGCTTGAGATAAGCATTAGCACCACCTTCTACCTCTCCTGCTTCCTCCTGTATGTCTCCTCTCCCCATTGCCAGGACTCAGGAGACCTCAGAAAAAAGTCTTCATCTGAATGATTGCCAGCTGAATTTGTGAAAGGCTATTTTGAGTTTGTAAGAGTTTTATTCCTCCAAAAATTGAGCTTTTATGATATGAATTGGATAGAAAACAGAACCCAAGACAAAGTGTTCATGAGAATGTCTTATTGGTCAGTGCAATCCCAAGGTAGCAAGAGTGAGGAGGAGAGGAGTGTGAGGCAGAGAGAGGGGTGGAACGTTACTGCACTGGACAAAACTTCAAAAGAAAACACAGCTTGTGCTTGGTCAAATAGGATGTCTTCAGATGGGCTTTATGGAACCACTGTATCATAAAGTGTAATAAATCTCATTTAGAGTTCTAAGATTGATGACTTGTCAAGCACATTATTCTGGGAAAAAGCACTTTGTCAGTGTTGAAGAAGATGCTTATGACAGGTCCTTACAGTTCTTTAAAAAATTATTCTATAGATGCCCAGTATATGTTCAACTGATAACTAATGGGGTATTATTGGAAGAAGTGTCCACATAGGGTTTTATTCTAAAGTCTGAAGCATGGTAAATTATATATCATTTCTTAGTCTAACTGCTCTTTATAAAGATATCACATTTCTAAAGGAAAAAAATAACATTAAAATTAATATTAGATTGGTGATTTGCATTGAATTGAAATGGACATGCTTTCTGTTACCATAAAGGTTACCATGGTTAGGCTTTTAGACTCAATGCAATACTGCCCGCAAGAAATAAAGGACAGTGTCTTCTTCATCAATAGCAAAGACTGTCCAACTATTCAAGGAGTGACATTAAGTGCTGCCTCAAAAATTCCATTCACTTTGAATTATGAAGATAGAGAAAAAAATTGGAAAAAGTATGTTACTTCAGAGTGTGTTTGGATTAGAAAAAAGTTCATTTTTAATGAATAGTGCTAGGCAAAATGGAAAAGTCTGTAGTATTATTAGGCATTTAATAAAACATGAAGAAAAGTAATTTAAGAAGGCTTAAGGCAGGACTCCCAGAAGTTTATTTTAGGACATTCAGGAAGATGCTATTATGGGGTGCAATATGTTGTGGTAAGATGCTGGACTTTGATTTAGAACATGTTGGTTCGACTTCTTAATCTGCTGCTTACTGTTTTAGATCACCTTGGCCAACAGTCCTACCCACTCCACGATTCAGTTATCCATAAAATTGAGAGACTTAAATTATTTCTAATGTATTTTGATTGTTGTTTTTATTGTCTTATCAAAATTTTACATGCACTAAACTTAAAGAGATAAGTAGTTTAACAAAGCTTGTTTGAAAACCAGCGTCCCTTCCCCCATCATTTTCCTATGATCAGAGGAAAACATTTCTAACTCTCAGAATTGTTACTTTTAATATTTGCTTCTGTATCTCTAAGATATGCTTGAATTGCTAGTTTCAAAAATTGTGGTAAAATATACGTAACATAAAATTTACCATTTTAACCATTTTAAGTACACAGTGAGGTGGAATTAAGGATATTAATATTGCTGTGGAATCATCATCACTACCTATCTCCAGAACTATTTCATCATCCCAAAGTGAAACTCCGTGGTTCATTAACTCCCTATTACCACTTACCCCCAGGCCTTGGTAACCTCCATTCTGCTTTCTGTCTTTATGTATTTGACCACTCTAGGTGCCTCATGTAAGTGGAATCATATAGTACTTGTCCCTTTTGTCTGGCTTATCTCACTAAGTATCATGTCCTCAAGGTTCATCTATGGTGTAGCATGTGTCAGATTTCCTTCCTTTTTAAGGCTGAATAATATTCCATTGCACGTACATACAATGTTTTGTTTGTCATTTATCCACCAACAGGCATTTGGGGTGCTTTTACATTTGGGTTATTGTGACTAAAGCTGTACAAATATCTGCTGGAGTCCCTGCTTTCCATTCTTTTGGATGTATACCGAGAGGTGGAATTGCTGGATCATATGGTCACTCTGTGTCTACTTTTTTTTTTAAGATTTTATTTATTTATTTGAGAGAAAGAGAGAGAACACAAGCAGGAGGAGGAATAGAGGGAGAGGAAGAAGCAGACTCTGTGTTAAGCATGGAGCCTGATGTGAGGCTTGATCCCACAACCCTGAGTTTATGACCTGAGCTGAAATCAGGAATCGGATGCCCCATGGGAACTCTGAGTCTACTTTTTCGAGGAACTGCGAGACTATTTTCCATAGTGACTGCACCATTTAAAATTTCTGCCAGGAGTGCACAAGTGTTCTGATTTCTCCACCTCCTCACTAGTACTTGTTGCTGTTATTATTATTATTATTATTATTATTATTATTATTATTATATGGAATGCTTCGTGAATTTATGTGTTGTCACGTTTGGGAGGGGCTGTGCTGATCTTCCCTATATTTAAATTTAAATGCTTTTAATATATGTGTTGCTGAAATGAGCAGTCTATGTGTCTTTGCTTTATACTTTGTGGAAGGTTTCTTCAATTTTATCTCCCAGTTCTTGTACTGAGTTCTAATTTCTTCTCTTACACATGTAATTTCCAAGAACTTTTGATTTTTCTGAATGTTCTTTTTTTAAAAGAACAGCTTATTCTTTTTTTTTTTTTAAAGATTGCTTTTTAAAAAAGATTTTCTTTTTTAGGGCAGTTTTAGGTGTGTGACAAAATGGAGAGGGAGGTACAGAGATTTCCCATAGAACTCCTGCTCCCACACCTGCATAGCTTTTCTCATTATCAACACCACTTACTACAATGGTGCTGTTTTTTTTTTCTTACCAAGGGTGAGCCTACATTGACACATCAGAATCATCCAAAGTCCATAGTTAACCCAAGAATTCACTCTTGGTGCTGTGCATTTTACAGATCTGGACAGATGGATACCATGTATCCATCATTGTAATATCATACACAGTATTTCCACTCTCCTAAAAATCCTCTGTGGTCTGCCTGTTCCTCTCCCACCCCAACCTCCACCCACCCCAAACCACTGATTTTTTAATTGTCTCCATATTTTTACCTTTTCCGGGATGTCCTATCATTGGAATCATATAGCATATAGCCTTCTTAGATTGGCTTCTTTCACCCAGTAATGTACATGTAAGATTCCTCCATGCCTTTTCATGGCTTGATAGCTCATTTCTTTTTAGCACTGATTAATATTCCATTGTGTAGATGTACCAGAGTTTATTTACCCATTCACCTACTGAAAGACATCTTGGTTGCTTCCAGGTTTTAACAGTATGGATAGAACTGCTCTACGCACTATGTGCAGGTTTTTGTGTGGACGTAAGTTTTCAACCCCTTTGGTTAAATACTGAGAAGCACAGTTGCTGATTGTATAGTGAGAGTAGGCTTAGTTTTATAAGAAACTGCCCAACTGTCTTCCAAAGTGACCGCACCATTAAGCAATGGATGAGAGTTCTTGCTGCTCCACATTCTTGTCAGCAGTTGGTGTTGTCAGTGTTCTGCATTTTGGCCGTTCTGATAGGTGGGCAGTAGTGTCTCGTTGTTTCAATTTACATTTCCCTGATGACATATGATGTGGAGCATCTTTTCATGTGCCCATTAGCCATCAATGTATCTTCTTTGGTGAGGTGTCTGTTATAGTCTTTGGCCTATTTTATAATTGAGGTTTTTTAAAAAAGATTTTATTTATTTATTTATTTATTTATTTATTTATTTGAGAGAGAGAGAGAGATTGAGAGAGAACACAAGCGGAGAGAGAGGGACAGAGGGAGAGGAAGGGTGAGAAGCAAACTCCCCACTGAGCAGAGAGCCCAACACAGGGCTCGATTCCATGGCCTGAGCTGAAGGCAGATGCTTAACCAACTGAGCCACCCAGACACCCTGAGTTTTTTGTTTTCTTATTGTTGTGTTATAAGAGTTATTTTTTAAAAGTATTTTGTATAACAATTCTTATGAGATGTGTCTTTTGCAAATTATCTTTTCCCAGTTTGTGGCTTGTCTTTTTGTTCTCTCGATATTGTCTTTCACAGAGCAGAAGTTTTTAATTTTAATGAAGTCTAGCTTATCAATTATTTCTTTCATGGATTGTGTCTTTGGTGTTGCACTTAAAAAGGCCTCTCCTTACCCAAGGTCATCTGGGTTTTCTCCTATGTTATCTTCTAGGCGTTTCATAGTTTTGTCTTTTACATTTAGGTCCATGATCCATTTTGAATGAATTTTTGTGAAGGGTATAATGTCTGTATCTAGATTCATTTTTTTTGCCTGTGAGTGTCCAGTTGTTCTAGCACAATTTGTTGAAGAGACTATCTTTGCTCCATTGTATTATCTTTGCTTCTTTGTCGAAGATCGGTTGACTACATTTATGGGGGTCTATTTCTGGGTTCTCTATTTTGTTCCATTGATCTATCTGTTTATTCTTTTGCCAATACCACATTGTCTTGATTACTATAACTTTATAGTAAGTCTTAAAGTGGGATAGTATCTTGTTCTTTTTGTATGGATAAAGTAACTTTTCCTATTCGTCTGAGCATGTTAATAATAATAATTATTGAAGGCATTATTTTGCCTGCATGGTCTCTGCTTCTCCAAGTTATCTCCCTTTTGTTTTCATCTGACTTTTATGCGACAGGGCTTTCTTTCAGATATCTGGTGATCCTTGACCATCTGCTCGTATTTGAGAGCCCTGAACTGATTGGAGTCTCTGGGCTTTCGACTATGGAATTCACTGAAGGGTGATTTGGCAGGGAAATTTTGTGGGTATCTTTAGATATATTGATTTGGATTACTCATGTTCCCTAAAGAAGTATTTTCTAATTCCCTGCTTGAAATATATAGCCCTGGTTCACTTCATTCCAGAGCTCATTAAAAAAAAGGAGATTGGACAAGGGGGGGGTCTTAAAATATTTGGTATATAAATATTCTGTTAATATTTCTGGTTTTGGTACAATACTTCTGTCCTTATTTGTGTCTGATGTCACCTCGTTCAGAAACCTGCTTTCTACCTCCAGAGAGCAAACTTCCAGTATTTAGATGAGGTGGTGGAGAAACATTTGATTTGCTGCACAGAGTGGGAGAAAGTGATCTGAGGATCTAACCGCTTCTAAAACAGACATTACTCAGTCCTTTGACAGCCCCATGTTTGCCCCCACTTCCAGAGGTAGCTGGTGCTGCCAATTCTAGATCTTTCTGGGATTATGTAGTGGAACTGGGTTGTCGCTTCTGGGCTCTCCCTCTGCAGGCTTAGTTAGGTCTAGGTCAGCTCTCTGAGTCAATTACCACTTACTCACTGTTCTCCAGCTCCCTATATCTTGTTGCGGTGTTTCCTCTCTTGCTCTTTTTATCTTGTGTGTTGTAAAACAACCTTTTTTACTATCATTTTTATAGAAATTACAAGAAGCAATGGAACCAGAAAAGGTCCCGAATCTCCAAGGAACTGTTGAAAAGGAAAAACAAAGCTGGGGGCATCACAATGCCGGATTTCGAGCTGTACTACAAAGCTGTGATCACAAAGACAGTATGGGACTGGCACAAAAACAGACACATAGACCAATGGAACAGAATAGAGAATCCAGAAATGGACCTTCAGCTCTTTGGGCAACTAATCTTTGATAAAGCAGGAAAAAACATCCGGTGGAAAAAAGACAGTCTCTTCAATAAATGGTGCTGGGAAAATTGGACAGCTATATGCAAAAGAATGAAACTTGACCACTCTCTCACACCATACACAAAAATAAACTCCAAGTGGATGAAAGACCTCAATGTGAGACAAGAATCCATCAAAATCCTAGAGGAGAACATAGGCAGCAACCTCTACGACATTGGCCAAAGCAACCTTTTTCATGACACATCTCCAAAGGCAAGAGAAACAAAAGATAAAATGAACTTGTGGGACTTCATCAAGATAAAAAGCTTCTGCACAGCCAAGGAAACAGTCAAAAAAACTAAGAGGCAGCCCACGGAATGGGAGAAGATATTTGCAAATGATGCTACAGATAGAAGACTGGTATCCAAGATCTACAAAGAACTTCTCAAACTCAATACACGAGAAACAAATAAACAAATCATAAAATGGGCAGAAGATATGAACAGACACTTTTCCAATGAAGACATAGAAATGGCTAACAGACACATGAAAAAATGTTCAAAATCATTAGCCATCAGGGAAATTCAAATCAAAACCACACTAAGATACCCCCTTATGCCAGTTAGAATGGCAAAAATAGACAAGGCAAGAAACAACAATTGTTGGAGAGGATGTGGAGAAAGGGGATCCCTCCTACATTGTTGGTGGGAATGCAAGTTGGTACAGCCATTCTGGAAAACAGTGTGGAGGTCCCTTAAAAAGTTAAAAATTGAGCTACCCTATGACCCAGCCATTGCACTACTGGGTATTTACCGCAAAGATACAGATGTAGTGAAGAGAAGGGCCATATGCACCCCAATGTTCATAGCAGCATTGTTCACAATAGCCAAAGCGTGGAAGGAACCGAGATGCCCTTCAACAGATGACTGGATAAAGAAGTTGTGGTCCATATATATAATGGAATATTATTCAGCTATCAGAAAGAACGAGTTCTCAACATTTGCTGCAACATGGACGGCACTGGAGGAGATAATGCTAAGTGAAATAAGTGGTGGGGGAATGGGATAGACCGGTGATGGGTAGTAAGGAGGGCACGTATTGCATGGTGCACTGGGTGTTATACGCAACTAATGAATCATCGAGCTTTACATCGGAAACCGGGGATGTACTCAATGGTGACTAACATAATATAATAAAAAAACATTAAAATAATAAATAAAAAAAAGAAATTACAAGAAGCAAAATTAGATATGTGTGTTCAATCTTCTCTTTTTCTCCAGAATGCTAATGCATTTTCTATCAGAAGTAGTTCTAACAGACAAACTTCTAATAGTTTGTCTAACATGGATGATAAACGTAAAAAAAAAATAATAATCTCAATGATCTAAGGCTGTGTTGTGCAGGATATAGATTTTCCTGACTGTTGAGGATTTTTATACAAGCTGTTCACATGCTTGGCTTGTCTCACTGCTATCTTGGTAGGCAGGGGCAGAAAGTGTGGTGGAATTTCCAACAACTGGTTTTACAACTTTTCTTGTCTTTTCTGGTATAAAGGATGCAGGAAGGAAAATGTTACGCTTAAAGTGGGGGTTTGCTGTTTTACATTATTTATGGTCTCTTAGCCCCCAGCTGGTTTCACTGTTTTATTGTTCTAAAATCACATTGCTTTCAATAAAAAAATAGGGAAAGGAATGTGTTGTTTCAAAATGCTGTATCTTTTCAAAATACTTCCATGTCTATCCTGTGATGATACTAATTACACATGTTCAGATAAAGAAACTGAGAATGAAAGACAAATAACCTCTGTAAGTACATACAGCTAATGAGGATTTTGGGGGGGGGTCAGGAACATCATAGTTTTCTTCTTCCCCTCTCTCCACTCAGTGGTGATGAGAGGGTGTCCACTCTTTTGAGAGGAGTTCAGTCTAGGGAGGATACTTTGGGGCAGAACTGTTACCATTTATAACTACTATTTAATGAGCATCTACTAAATTGCCTGGCTATATGCAAATGCTTCATGTGCATTATCTCAGTAGTCTTTATAGTGATTCTCCTTCTTTACAGATGGGAAACTGACACCCAGACAGATTAAGAAACTTTCTGAAGTGCACACAACTTATGAATGCAGGAACTGGGGTTGGAACCAGGTTCTTGGACTTGAAAGCTCAGGCTCTTTACAGGTGCAGCTTCCTTTTGGGCACAGGTTAGTGGCTTAGTCTGGTGGTAAAATAGAGGGAAATGGGCAATTACAATACTGCGTGATAGGTGCTGTGGTGGAGGTCTGGTGTGGTTGTAAGAGCTTATGGAGGAACCCGGGAAACTACGTGGAGGAAAATCATCTAATCAGAGGCCTGATGGAACAGTAGGAGCCAGCCAGAGAAAAAAGGGCCAAAGAGCATTCCGGGCTGAGTGATCAAAGAAGCATTCATATACCTAGAGGAGATCAGAGTATTTTAACAAGAGCCATTGGGAAGGAGGTGTGGCAGGAGATGGAGAGGCAGGGAGGGTTAAAAAGAGGCGAGGCTAGAGAAGAAAGTGAAAGGAGTGAGGCCAACTTGAAAGAGCCTTTAAAATCTAATGAGTTAGGAGTTTTTCCTCAGGCCAATAGGAACCATTCTTGACACAGGGTGTCCATTCCTAGGTGTTAAGAGCACTAGAAGCATCTTTTTGTTGTTGTTGTTTTTTTGAGGTGACTCTGAGTAGGCTTCTAGATGGCTCCTGGATGGGGGCTGGTCCTCAAAAAGACCAAGCCATAACTAGAAGCTTGGAATTTTCAGGCCTTCCCCCCACTTCTCCAGAGAGGGGAGAGGGGTAGAAATGAGAGTTGATAATCGATTGTGCCTACATGAGGAAGCCTCCATAAAAATGCCAATAGCATGGGATCTGGACAGCTTCCAGGGAAGGTGATGCACCCCAACTCTACAGGAACAGAATCTGCTGTGGTCAGCACCCTTCCAGACCTCCCCCCTGTACTTCTTCATCTGGCTGTTTATCTGTATCCTTTATAATATCCTTTAGTAAATGTAAACATAAGTAAGTTTCCCCCTGAGTTCTGTGAGCTGTTCTAGCAAATAATCGAATCCAAGGGGAAGAATATGGTGGAAAACTCCAGTTTGCAGCCAGATTGGGCAGAAGTTGTTGGTAACCTACTATTTCCAATTGGCATCTTATGGGAGCAGTCTTGTGGAACTGAGCCCTTCACCTGTGGGATCGGACACCATGTCCACATAGATAGTGTTCAAAACCAGTTAAATTTTACGTCTCCCAGCTGGTGTCACAGAGAATTGCTTGATGTGGAGAAAAACCTCCGCATTTGGTGACCAGAAATGAAGTGTTTTGTGGGAGTCCTAAAGGAGAAACACAGGAGGAAGACACAGGAGAACTGATAGGTTTTTCCAATTCACTGTGTTTCTCTCCTAGAGCCCATCACATTTGGAGGGTCTTCCAAAAGACAACTTAACTCTTCATGAAGCTTCAAACTTGCTATTCTTTTCTGCCAAGAGAACATAAAAAGGCAACCTCGTTCTACATTTGTATTTTCTCCCAGTCACGCACATTGCCATCGCGATTCCCTACAGTTCTGGCATGAGTCTCTTCAGAGGCCTCGCTAATGAAACACCGTGTGAACACTGCGGAGGACCAGCTCCTTATGCGACCATTGCTAGATGGCATCGTAAATACTTAAAAATAAACAAAGTGTATTTAACTTCGTTTCCCATGAAATGGAAAGCAAATGGGTTTATTTTGTTAAGTTGCCCCACCAAAACGATAAGCAATAACTTATAAATCAGCCTAGGAAGAGAACTTCCAGGCCCCTTTGAGCCACCAGTACCATTCATCTTGGAGCCAAAGTAGAGACGCTGGCTTTCACCGCCCACCTCCCCAAAGTTCTGTTTATGGCTTTTTATCCCCCACCATTTCAGTGTTTTCCATAAGGCCCAGATGCGAGATTCAGACTTCTCTGAGAAAGAAGGTTGACTTGGGGCGGGTCACCGGTGCTCTCCAGACCTGGGCTTGTGGGGCGGGGCTCCACGAGGAGCTCAGGCAGAGGGCGTGTCCTACAGCCCGACTCAGCGCGCCGCCGGCCCGGCGGGCACTCGTGTTTAAAAGAAGCACCCGCGTACACAACGACGCTTCTCAAACCTGCACCTAAGGACACCTTCCTGCTGGTCGCCACCCTGAGGGTTTCCCTCACTCCCGCTAAATTATTTTAGAGTCACATTTTAAGAATGAATGTAAATATTGCATTTACCTCCACAGCTTATCCTTAGTAGTTTACAAATAAAAATAAAGGTTCAAATTCCCCCGCCTCCATGCACGCTACACTGCCACGCTAACACCTGCCTCCCCATCCCCGGCTAACTGGTGGGCTTTCCAATCTGAGGAGCCCAGGAGGGAAGAAACTTAAGGCGCCGCCAGGTCTGAGGGGCGGGGCCGGAGGCAGGTCCTCCCAGTGCCCCGCCTCCAATCCCCCCCACCCCTGCCGTTGCCTGGCGGGAGGTGGCGGAGCCCCCGGCGTTCCCCGGGAGAGCGAGACTGGAGGTTCCCGGGTGGTAATGGCCGGGTCCCAAGCCTGCGGGGGCGAGGGGAAGCCTCCGGCGGGCAGGCGGCCGGGACCCTGGCGTTCCTCTGAGCACTGACCCCGTACACGAAAAGGTAACAGCCGCGCGGGCGCCCGCCCGCCCCGGCCAGGGCCGCCTCTCCGTTGGGGGCTCCCCTTGGTGTGCTGGTTCTGAAAGCCAGCCGGACCGCGGGGTTCCTTCACCAGGACCCGGGGCGAAGCAGCCACCGCGGCGAAGCCCGCCCCCTCCTCGAATTTGCTGGCATTCCTAGACAGGAAAATCGCTGCCTTCTCTCTGCTGGGAACCGTGTCTACACGCCACTGACCCATCCGATCCTCTTCAGTCAGCTATGACTAAGAGGTCAATTTGGTTTCCAAAACTAGGACATAGAAGAGGAGGAAGAGTCTAAATTTTCTATATTTGCCCCTGGAGAATGCAAGAATCAAAGAATTGGCCCCTGGGACTGATTTCAAGCGTCCCTCCAAGTATGGGGTGTAGCTTTGTAGGAACTCTTGAGGAAGACTCTGGTGTTGTGATTGGGGTCACACAGCATAGGTGAGAGAGAGGTTTTATTTTTGGTTTTAGATTTCCTCTCAGGAGCTAGGTGAAGAATCCATCTAGTGAGGGTGGCCACAGAAGCAAATCTCAGTCAATGTGGAGATAGTACCCACTCTTTTTTTATTCAGCTACCCTTTCCTTTTTTTTTTTTTAAAGAAGTATAATTAACATACAGTGTTATATTACTTTCAGGTGCACAGTATACTAATTCAACTATTCTGTACATTACTTAGTGCTCATCAAGGTGAGTGTACTCTTAATCCCCTTTATCTATTTCACCCCCTCCTACTTCCCCTCTGGTAACCATGAGTTTTTCTCTGTATTTAAGAGCCTGTTTGTGTGTGTGTGTGTGTGTGTTTGTGTGTGTGTGTGTGTTTTCTTTAATTGTTTGTTTTATTTCTTAAATTCCACATATGAGTGAAACCATACAGTATTTGTCTTTCTCTGTCTCACTTATTTCACTTAGCATTATACCCTCTAGGTCCATCCATGTTGTTGCAAATGGCAAGATCTCATTTTTTGTAGCTGAGTATTATTCCATTGTATAGATATACCACCTCTTTTTTCATCCATGCATGAACACTTGGGTTGCTTCCACATCTTAGCTATTGTAAATAATGCTGCAGTAAACACAGAGGTGCATATAACTTTTGGAATTAGTGGGTTTTTTCCTTTGGGTAAATACCCAGTAGTGGAATTACTGGATCATATGGTAATTCTATTTTTAAGTTTTTGGTTTTTGAGGAACTTCCATACTCTTTTCTACAATGGCTGCACGAATTTGCATTCCCACCAACAGTGCACAAGTGTTGATTTTCCTCCACATCCTTGCTGACACTTGTTTTTTCTTGTCTTTTTGATTCTAGCCATTGTGACAGGTGTAAGGTGCTCAGTGTGGTTTTGATTTTCATTTCCCTGATGATGTTGAGCATATTTTCATGTGTCTGTTGGCCATCTGTACATCTTCTTTGGAAAAATGTCTGTTCAGCTCCTCTGCCCATTTTTAAAATCATATATATATATATATATGATATATATATATATATATATATTTGGTGTTGAGTTGTATAAGTTCTTTATCTATTTTTGATATTGAGCCCTTATCAGGCATATCATTTGCAAATATCTTCTCCCATTCAGTAAGTTGCCTTTTGGATAGTTGATGGTTTCCTTTGCTATGTGAAAGCTTACTATTTTGGTGTAGCCCAATAGTTTATGTTTGCTTTTGTTTCCCTTGCCTGAGAAGATATATCTAGAAAAACATTTCTATAGCTGACGTCAAAGAAATGCCTTTTTCTAGGAGTTTTATGGATTCAGGTCTCACCTTTAGATCTTTAATCCATTTTGAGTTCATTTTTGTGTATGGTGTAAAAAAGTGGTCCAGTTTCATTCTTTTACATATAGCATCCAGTTATCCTAAAACCATTTGTTGAACAGACTTTTTCCTATTGTATAGTCCTGCCTCCTTTTTCATGGATTAATAGGCCATATAAGTGTGGGTTTAATTCTGGGCTTTCTGTTGTGTTCTGTTGTTCTATTTGTTTATTTTTGTGCCAGTACCATACTGTTTTGATTATTATAGCTTTGTAGTATGTTTTGAAATCTGTGATACCTTCAGCTTTGCTCTTTCTCATATTGCTTTGGCTATTCAGGGTCTTTGTGGTTCCATACAAATTTTAATGTTATTTGCTTTGGTTCTGTGAAAAATGCTGTTGGTATTTTGGTAGGGGTTTCATTAAATCTGTAGATTGCTTTGAGTAGTATGGACATTTTAACAATATTTGTTCTCCCAATCTGTTTGTTTGTGTCATTTTCAATTTCTTTCATCAGTATTTTATGGTTTTTGGAGTATAAGTCTTTCACCTCATTGGTTAAGTTTTTTCCTAGATATTTTGTTCTTTTTGGGGAAATTGTAAATGGGATTGTTTTCTCAATTTCTTTTTCTGCTACTTTCTACTATATTAGTGTATAGAAATGCAACAAATTTCTGTATATTAGTTTTGTGTCCTGTAACTTTACTGAATTTATCAGTTCTAATAGTTTTTTGATGGAGTCTTTAGGGTTTTCTATATATAGCATCATGTCATTTGCAAATAGTGAGTTTTACTTATTTCTTACCAATTTATTGGCATTTATTTCTTTTTCTTATCTGATTGCTACAGCTAGGATTTCCAGTATTATGTTGAATAGAAGTGAAAGTAGACATCCTTGTCTTTTTACTGGTCTTAGAGGAAAAGCTTTCTCTTTTTCACACCCATCCCTATTCTTTAATGACAAACCCAGAACAGGTTACCCTTACTTTATTTTGAACTTGGAGAAAATGTCAGATAAAAATGATGTGCACATTTATCTAGGCAGTCACCTAGATGTGGGATCTTTAGGTTGCCCTTAACTAATGTTTGAATAGAAATCTCACTCGTGGACACCTGGATAGCACTTGGGCAATGAGACACCTAGTATGGGTACTTCTGAGGACACAAAAACAGCAACAACAGTAACATAACATTTATTGAGCATTTACCATGTGCTATGCATGATTCTAAGTGAATTACATGTACTATGTAACATGAAACACTATTCTGAATGCTTTCATCCATTAGTACTTAGTTTTGACAAGCATATGAAAGAGCTGCTATCATTAGTCCCACTTCATGGAGGAAAACGGAAACAGTTTTTTGGGTAGGTAAGTGCCCCCATTCTCCAGGTGCTGTGAATATAGGCTGCCAACAGCTCACAACTGTACCTTCTTTCAAGAATTGCCTGCTGATGGCAGCTGCCCTGCCAAGAAATGCCCAGGAGGTTACACCCCAAGACTCCCAGGTGTGGCTTGTAGCTAAAAGATGACATATATTGGGGTACCTTACCTTCTGCCTTAAAGAGGAACCTTTTTGCCATGTCATTTCTGCTCTGCAGCTCCCTGTGGATCAGGTTGGACCCACATCCTTCTCTTGCTTCTTCCCTCTTCCTTGTCCTGCTTACCCCCATTATAGTTTTTACTGGAGAATCTCAAATCACTTGCAAAAGAATCCCCGTCTCAGGCTCCGTTTCTGTGAAACCCAGCCTAACACAACTACTCTGCTACACTGCGTTGTGAAATTTTCAGAGTTTGAGTCTTTATTCACTAGACATATGTTTTTCTCTGGAAAGGCAGACAATCCACTGGTTTCAAATATGTATCAGACAACTTTCTCTTTTGATTAACCTAATGAAATATATTATGGAAGCTTTGCTTCTAAAATAGTGCTTTATTTGTGTAAAGGAAATGATAGAATGACTTCCCTGAGATGCTGTTCAGCCAAGAATACTTTATTCCTATCAGGGATGCAGATAGCCAGAGTGGGTGATAGATAAGTATTTGTTCATTGGTTTCTTGATTGAAGAAATGGATTATGAGAAGGGAACATGTTAATACTGTTATTAACAGCTTGTAGAAGTATAGTTGACATAGTAAAAGTGTACATTTGGTAAGTTGATCCATTATATACCCATAAACCATCGCCACAGTCAAAATAATGAAAAACTATTACTCCCCAAAGTTTCCTCAGCCTCTTTGTAATACCTCCCATCCTGTACCCAGGCAATCACTGATTTGCTTTTGTTATAGTAATATAAGGTTGACAAAGACCCTAAAAGCCATGCACTTTGGTCACTGAGTCGTTAAGTGTGCCCGGGCATGAGGCATGTGAGGACTTCCATGGGGTAAGACCATGGAATTTGAAATAACTGGGGCCAGGCTGCCATCTGCTCATGGGAATGGAAACGGATACAAAGCTGGACTCTGATGACAACTTTGGCATCCAAGACACATATTCCAACTGGTGAGGCAAATGCAGATGAAGTTCAGGCAAACTTTGGAATTGGGGCAGTCTGGGGTTTTGTTATAGGTTAAAGGAGGCCCCGGGAGAGTGATGTCATCCTTGTAATGTACAACCAAAATAAAAATGTACAAATAAAACTTGCCACCAAAGCCTGGAACTCACAGGATGGCACTGGAAAGGGAATCTCCTGGTAGGTGGGGCAGCTGATTTTTGTCCGTCAAGTTCATCATCCTCTTGGTTCGCTTCTTGGTCACTCCCGACCGTGGGAGACACGCCTTCCCATTGTAACTCTTCAGCCCAAGTTTGCTACCTTGTGGTGTAGCTCAGACATGGTTAAAATATTCGGAGGCCCTGCTGAAGGCTCTGGCAAAAGCAACACAGGGTGAACACAATGAGAGCAATAGTTTTAGATGGTCTGGTATTCAAAACAGTTTTGTCATCTTTGCTTTATGCTCCTGCTCAGCTTCTATACTGTCTCCCATGTCTAGAAATCTCCTTCATCGATTCCTTGAGATCCAAGCCAAACCCAGTTCACAGGTATCTTTCTTCTCTCACTTCTTTACTACTTTCTGTATTGTCTCCCCTTTGGGTACATTGAAAAGAGTTGAGCAGAAGAATGGGCACTGTTTTACTTGACCATAAAGAATCATTCAGCCAATGAACTAGTATTCAGCATGAGCAATCATTCTAAATATAATTTGCTTAGTATTTTTTATCTGCATCTTAATAGCTATCTAGTTTTAAGAATTGCAAAATCTGTAATATCTTAATTTTTTTCTAATATAAAAGTGATGGATAGTAATGATATCTCCTTCAGAAAAGTGTGGCTTTTTTGTTGTTGTTTTGTTTTTTGTTTTTTATTTTGTTTTTACTGTGGCAGTACTCAGTGTTTCAAGGATATGGGGAAATGGACACTTTCATCCATTGTTTGTGGGAATATAAATTTCTCCAGGGATTATGGAGGGCAGTTTGACAATGTATATTCAAATTCAAAATGTGTATACCTTTGTCTGTGCAACTGTAGTTTTAGAGATTTACCACATGAGAGTAATTGGATAAGTGCACAAATTTGTATGTGCAGGAATGTTGATCTTATTATAGTTTATAATTTTTAAAGGAAACAACACATTTCAACACTATTGGGTGCCTACCTCTGTTAGGCATTGTAGTTGGTACGGGGCTACAATAATTAATCAGATATAGTTGGTCCCTCCCTTCATGTAGTTTATGGTACAGGAAAGAAGACAGCCAATTAAACATTCATTAGCATTAGCATTGCAGTGCTAATGGTATAGACTGTGGTTGAAGTGCTTATAAAGGGAACTGAATGCAGACTTGGTGAAGAGGTGAATAATGGTAAGTAGAATTTCACTAGATTTTCACTTTTAAATGTAAATATATTACTGATATAATCAGAAAGAAGTGTAGCTTTTTAAAATTTAAAATAAAATAAAATAATACAAGTTAAGTGTAGGAAATTTGGCAGTTACAGAAAGATTATAAAGAAGAAAATAAAAATGACTAAAAATTCCATCCTCAAGATGACAAATGGTCAGTTGAAACACTTTGGTATATTTTCACATTCTTTATATGCATATGAATGTATTGGCTCTTTCCACAATGATACATGTTTCATAGATCTTTTTGAAATTTCAATATATTTAATATTAAAAATAATTTGAGCTTACTACTTACATATATTCTATCTCAGAGTAAAATTTAATTCTGAAAATTCCAGTTTGTTATGCTTTTAGGGCTAAATTCCTATATGTATTTGGGGAATATATTGACATCAAATAAAACAATTCACTTTTCTCTGTTTTTTAAAAAAAATTGGTACAATTTAATTATATGTTAATCATATCAATAATATTTTTCTTCTGGTTGCTGGCATTTATTTGAGATTATAGAGTTAAACTGGTTAAAAGTTCATTTTTCATGGGCTCATATGAGTAACATTATGAGATCTTATTCGAACAGTGCCAGCCAAGATGGGAGTGTTAATTTGCTTCACATTGTACAATGTAGTTTCCAATGTTGGCAGGAGGCATAGTGGAGCAAAGTTCCTTGTCTTAAAGATTATGTATTGCATCATCCCTGCTGTATTGCTTTGTTAGACTATAGTGCTGCTGTCACTGATTCCTTTTTAAAAAATAGCTGCTAAAAACCAGAAGAATTAAGTTAGCAAATTCTATGTGTCATTCATAGGTATGTTAAATAACCAGAAGAGTTTCCTCCTTACATAGGAAGTCTAAAAATGTAAACTGCTTTTCTGAGTTAATGCATGCAAAATGCTTGGAATAAGGCTTGAAACATACTAATTGCTCAATAAATTAGTATTGTAATTACTACTACTGTTAATAGGAGCAAACAAGTTAACAGAATAAGTCTAGGAGTATCTTAGATCTATATTCAGATTCTCATCATTGGCTATGGGATGTGAAGAGTAAATTGATTACAAGATATTGGAGGGTAGTCATACTGTTTCATGTTAATGCCTAAGACCTGGAATAAAATGTTAAAGAAACGTAGTTTATTGCGATAAATGAACTCAACTGAACTGAGTAGCATTTCACCTTATAGCATAGCCCTTAGTCTGTAACCCTATTTTGAAATTGAATTTCCTAGGTGAAAAGGACTATTGATGCTCTTGAATAGGTTCATGGAGTCTTTTTGGTGACTGTGATCTTTATTTAACTGAGTTGACATGAGATTCAACTACATTCATAGGGTGATTCATATCCATAACTCAAATAGTTTTTCATCATGCAAGCAATTCTCAACTTGCTGTAATGGTTTTATTGTCTTAGTTGTAATCAAACTTGTCTATCTATAATATGACCAGTGAATTCCATACTTGGTACTTCAATTCTTTTAAGTAAATCTGTTTTTAAAAGTTATTTCAACAAAGTTTATGTGTAAAGTTAAAATTACATAAACATACCATGTTCTCTAGGCTATAGATCCTGTCCAGATTTTTGGAAGAAATTGTGTTTAAAGGGACAGGTAGAATGCATTCAATGTAAATATATTTTGTTTTACAGAGCAAAGATTTCAAAAAGCTGAAAACACTGCTGTTCAGTCAACCTAAACAAAGAGACCAAGAAAAACCTCAGAGAGGTAAAGAAATAGATTTTTTTCCTGATATATGATTATTCCAATATATGAAATATATTATTCTAATATGTTATCTATTATGCTTTTCTATCATTTTAAGCAAATACAGGTTTATACAGCTATAAAAACATAATGCCAAATTATTTTTCTTATATTTCAACTCTCCTAATACTTGTCTTAATTTTAGGGTTTTGGAAAATAAAATGGGATTAAATGAAAAGGGTTGGAATATTTATATTTTCTTTTGGTTTGGTGAAGCTGTTCTTTTCTTTCATTCATTTTATCCATTGATTAAAGAAATATTTATCATTGGGGTGCTACTGTGTGTTACATTTGAGGTCTGTATTTGAGATAATTGATTTTGAATATAAATAAACTTATTTAAGCCTATTTAAATGTTTTCTATAATTTTAATTTACTAATCTTTGAACAAACTTCAGGGATCTGTTATATAGATATGGATTTCTGCCTCTAAAAGATTAGGTGGACCTTCTCTGCTTCTATTAAAATTTTAATATACTTAGGTAAATTGGATTTACATTTGTCATTTTTTAGCCTTTAAGGGATGTTTTGTAAACCAGCTATAAAGTAAAAAGAGGTATTGATTTTTAAACATTTTAAGATATGAAGCGTTTCAGAGTATCCTAAAAAAATAAAGTGCTGTATTATAAGTATTCATCATCTTTGGCATCAGACGGTTCTAAAAGTCAATATTTTCTGTGCTTGTCAAATTGTCTTGAATCCACCTATGCCATTGTAGCCTGGGAGGATCTAACCCTAGTAAATAGCATAGCTGTGGAAGTTCTTGTTACCAAGAGCTGAAATTCTTGTGTGGGTACAGCTAGTCCTCAACGGTGAATTTATAACTTGGAAAAAGTAATATAAACAAACATGATGGAAGTTAAATTTATCTTTCTCATGGAACCTATTTTAAGTGGAGAATTATGTTCCTGAAGGTATAAAAATAGGCACTATATTTACTCCACTCTTTATGAATCATAGACATACTATGAAGTATACAGTTTCTTGAGTATGCATAAGGCAATCAAGATGGCATTAAATTACCGAGCACTTGTATTGTACTGGAAGACATCACCAGAAAAGGTTTTCCAGGGTAGGAGGAAGTGCTGGGGGGAAAGAGGCTAAGGATTCTGATGGTGGATGGCTAGTAGGGTCAAGAGCTGAGGGCAGCATGTCTTACGCAGTAAGTAGCACACTGGCTCCTCATCATTACCGCTCCATGGACCCCTTTGTGGGTTTGTGTGTGTGTGTGTGTATGTGTGTATTAACAAATGTCATTTATTAATGGTTACTTTATCTCTCTGCTTTTCCAAATCAAAAATACATCTTACTGTCCATCAGCACTTTGGTTCATGGTTTATTTATATTAAATAAAAGTAATATTCTGAGGAGCTTTATTATAGGTGAATTCGTGATCTAATTAGATTGTTGGAAATGGTCAAAGTTCAAAAATCGCTACTCACCCCTAGACCCCTTATAATTCTTTAACTAGCTCTAGAAGTGACACATTGGAAATCCCTGTTCTGGATGTTGTCAGAAAGGGACTAGTAGGGATGAGCAGTTTGTACGTAATCAGATAGGAGTAATTCAGGGAATTAAAGGGATTGTAAACCAGAGAATGCCCTCTGCATTGTCCTAAAGGTAGATGCGTACCTGAATGCTACATGCATTTTAGGTAAGGAGAAAGCACCGAGGTGAACAGAAGTACATTCCTTATGCTTTAACCTCTTTTTACAAAGTGCCATTTGCCAGCTTCCATTTGCTTCATCCCACCTCAGCCATCCACCTGCCAGTGCTGATCTACACCCATGATGCAGCAGCTAAGAGGAGAAAGGGATTGATTCTCTGTAGTGTACCCTGGGGTCTGCAGCTGGGTGCGTTGAACTAGGGCCGCCTCACAGAGCAGCCATCAGATAGCTACTGCAGCCAGACGCCAGGGAGATTTCAATCTGAGCAACTTGCACATTCAAGTTGCACAGGTGAATAGTGATAACTGGTTACTACTGATACATTTATATTTTTTGTTTGAGTCACCTGGGAGTGACTAATTCCAAGTTATTGAAGGTAAGCCCTGAGTTTACCTGAAGCTAAAAAAATTTTAAGCTTTTTATTTTGAAAATTTTAGATTTACAGAAGAGTTTTAAAGATAGGACTGACGGTTCCTGTATACCCTCTACCCAGCTTCTCCTAATGTTAACATCTCATGTGCTCATGGTACAGCGATCAAAACTAAAAAATTAAAATTGATACAACAAACGCAATTAACTATGGACTATTTAGATTTCCCTGTATTTCCACTAAATGGCTTTTTTTTTCTGTTCCACAGTTTAGGTCATGGTACCACACTGCCTTTAGTTGTGATTTTTTCTTAGTCTCCTTCAGTCTGTGACAGCTCCTCAGGTTTTTTGTCTTTAATTACTTTTGAAGAGTACTGGTTAGACGTTTTATAGTATGTTCTTCAGGCTGGGTTTGCCTTTTTTTCACATGATTAGACTGAGGTTGCGGATGTGGGGTACATGAGATCAATAGATCTTATTAATGGTGATCTTAGCCTTGATCAATTGGTTTAGGTTTTGTGTCAGATCTCTCCACTGTGAAGTTACAGTTTTCCTCTTTCCATACTCAGTACTTTTGGGAGTAAGTTACTAAGTCTAGACCATTGGAGTTATGAAGTCCAGTCTAGGGGATCTAAGATCCATCTCCTGGAGGGAGTATTTAAGAAATTGAAGACATATGTTAAAAGCACATTAATAAATATTTGATGAGCGATATAATGAGGCAGTGTAGGTACCTGTTCCTCTTTAAAGTTTCACTCACAAATTTTAGCATTTATCAGTGGATGTTGCCTGTAGCAATTATTACTTTGGTACTGGGAAAACAAATAGTGGAAACCTCATTAAAGATGGAGTCCAGAAATCCTGAAGGGGAAGCTCTCACAGACCCTGAACAGGAAGAAACTTACTTTACATACCCCAGTACGGGGAAGGAAGAATTTCACCTTGTCACCAACAGCCCAGCCATTGAGAAACTGCCACACTCCGCCAATGAGAAGCTGTCACCACTCTGAATTCTTTGAAACAGCCTCTCCCAGTTTCTTCCTTTCCTCCATAAAAGCAAACCTCTCTTTTCTGTTCTCCAGACTTGCCTGTGGTTCTCCATAGTTTGCTTGTCCTGCATTGCAATTCACTGCTATTCTTGAATAAACTCATTTTGCTGGTGAAATGTCTGGCTGGTTTTTCTTTGTTTATTTGTTTATTTGTTTTAAAGCCAAGAGTACTCTAATGATGATGTTCTATTTTCCTCTTTCTTCCTGTAATTTTAGTTCTTCTGTAGGAAGAATTGCCTCTTGTTCATTTATTCATTCATTTGTGTGTTTATATCAGTATGGTCTCATGATATTTATTGACTTATGGATATTTACTTTATTTGTTGGGGTATAATTAATTACTATCATTGTTTATTGTATTGCTCAAATGATCCCAGCTCTGGCCATCAGGAGCTCTTTTTTTTTTTTTTTTAAGATTTTATTTATTTGAGAGAGAGAGAGAGGGAGAGAGAGCATGAGCAAAGGGAGAGAGAGAAGCAGTCTTCCCACTGACCAGGGAGCCTGATGCGGGGCTCGATCCCAGGACCCCAGGATCATGACCTGAGCTGAAGGCAGATGCTTAACCGACTGAGCCACCCAGTTGCCCCCCATCAGGAGCTCTTAAGCATTGGTTCCTGTGTCACTTCGAGGAACCCATATCTTGTTTCCTTTTTATGCACTTACTTTCTGACACTATAAGATGCTCCTCCTGGCTTTTATCTTATATTTTCTGTGCCCTAGCCTAAGAATCAGTCATTTTTGAAGAATCATGGATCCTTTGATTGGAGGATGGTATTTAGAAACCTAATTCTGGCTTCTCAGTGTTCTTGTTGCAACTAGAGAGTCATTGTTTCTAGACCCTGTCAGTGTGTAGAGCTAGCAAACATTTGTATGTGTACTAACCCATGTATCTATCTCTTTGTATCTCCATCTGTATATATATTAAAATAAACATTAGTTCATACCCGTATCTTTAACTCCAGCCTGTTACCACAGGGTTTATTCTGGCATTTCCCTTTGCTTGTTTGTAATTTCTTTCTTTTATAGGTACAAACCTGGCTATCATTGTCTACAGTATATTTACTTAATTGTTCAGCTCTAGTGTGTGTAGAAAGTAGTTTCAGAATTGCTGAACTGGACCCGTATGAGATACATATTTACCAGCTACAGTCCAGTGTTTTGTCTTTAGTCTTATAGTATCAAAACTCTATTATATCAAGTTATCTATCCATGAAATCATGATCAGCAGGTGAGCAGATAAACAAACTGATACATCTATACAATTAAGCAATAAAAAGAAAGAAACTTGATTCATGTGAGACAGGGAAATCTTAAATGCATTTTGCTAAGTCAGACACAAAAAGCAATGTATTCTGTAATTCTATTTACATGGTATTGTGGAAGGCAAAACGATAGAGAAGGAAAACAAATCAGTGGTTGCCAGAATTGGGATTTGGAGAATGGGTTACCTAAGAGTGGAATTGCTGGGTCATATGATAATTCTGTAGCTTTTTGAGTAACTGCTGAACTGTTTTCCACAGCAGCTCACCATTTTACATTCCTACTAACAATGCCCAAGGGTTCCAGTTGTACCAATTTCTTCACATCCTCACCAAGACTTGTTGATTTTCTTTCTTTTCTTTTTAAAATTATAGCCATCCCAGTAGGTATGATGTAATAACTCATTGTGGTTTGATTTGCATTTCCCAAGTGACTAAGAATGTTAAGTATCTTTTCATGTACTTATTGGCCATCTGCATATCTTCTTTGGAGCAATATCTACTCAAGTCCTTCGCCCATTTTGAATTAGCTCATCTTCTTGTTACTGGGTGGTAGGAATTCTTTATGTATTCTCGATATTAAACCCTTCTCAGATAATATGATTCACATTTTCCCCCATTCTGTGTTTTTTCATTTTCTTGATAATGTCCTTTGATACAAAAAGTTTTTAATTTTGATGAAGCCCATTTTTTTTTTTTTTGCTGCTAGTGCTTTTGATGTTCTATCTAATAATCCATTACCACACCCAAAGTTTACCTCTATGTTTTCTGGTTTAATAGTGTTTAGGTCTTATATTTAGGTCATTGATCAATTTCGAGTTCATCTTTGTATATGGTATGAGGTGGTATGAGCACATCTTCGTTTTTAGACCTTTTGAAAATGCAAATATTTTAAAGATTTAGTAGTCACATCATAGTTTTTTCTTAAAGGTAGCAGACAGATGCAATATTAATGTATATTAAAATCTAATATTTTGGAAGAGGGAAAAGGGCATGTTTGAATTTCTCACTGCTAATATCTTCCAATGAAAGACTGCCAGGCACCATCAGGTTTAATTTTTTCTGGCCTGTGGTTTATCCTAATTGCTTTGCTGAGCAAGCTAGGTTCTGATGGGTTCCTTACCAGTTTCATCAAAGAGGTGGGGTCTTAACAGCATGGAATTTCATGAATGTTGGGGAAGACCATCTCCTCACCGTCAATGTCTACTTCTCCTTCCCGTCCATAGGAGAAGTTTTGCTCTATTAGTATCACACCAAATTCTCATGAATCAGGATAAGGAAGATTCTTTTTTAAGGGTTTGTTTATTTATTATTTTAGAGCAGGGGAGGGGTAGAGGGAGAGACTGAATCTTGGACTCCACACTGAGCTTGGAGCCCATTGTGGGGCTCAATCCCATAGCCCTGTGATCATGACCTGAGCAGAAATCAAGAGTCAGATGCTTAACTGACTGAGCCACCAAGGTGCCCCCCCAGATAAGGAAGATTATAACTACCAACATCTACGACATAAAAAATGGCTAGACTTTAGAGAACACAGAAAATCTATTCTAGTTTTGGTTATCAGAAACTTTGAAGGGATCTGAGCTAATACAGAGCCTCATAATAATTTTTGTTTAGCCCTTCTCTAAGCTATTATTTATTTATTTTCTTTCTTTTTTTTTTTTCAAGATTCAACTATATCTAAAGAAGAATAGATCATTTCATAGTTTGCAAAATGAAGTACAGCTCCAACTTTGGTAGACAACAGTGTATCAAGAGTAAGTGACACAAAAAATATTCTATCTAAGTCTTAGCGATCCCCTAAGAAAAACAGTGGCAGATGGTATGTAGAGTTTAAGAAAACTTCAAAGACAAAAGGCATGTTGCAAATTCAATATTGACCAAAAGAAATATGTAATAGTTTGGGGTTTGTACTTGGAACTCTGTAATGTAATGATGAAATTTCAAACCAATCTAAGGGAGACTAAAACTGAAAATAGGATGAAGACCAAAGTTTATTATAAGCAAAATAACAAAACAATAAAAAATGACTGGGCCACTAGAAAAGTCCACTTATTTATCTAGAATGAGAAAAACATGCAAAATATATTAAGTAAAGTACCCTAAATTTTGTGATAAAAATCTGAAGTTGACATTTACAATTTGCTCACAATCTTTTGAACATGACTACATTTTGAAATGGCTGCATTTTTATAGTCCCCAATAAGGTAAACCCAATCATCTCCATGAAGGGCGTAAAACCAAAACAAAACAATAAAACAAAAACCTACCTTTTCCAGCCCATTCTCCTACCTTTCTTTTGGGTATAGATACATGGTATAGATTCTAACATATATTTTCATGAAAATGTGGGGGGAAATGTAGGACTTGGGGCATCCATTTTGGTGCTACGGGTATTGGCAAAAACCACATGATTCTTTGTTCAGATGTGGTGGCTCCAATTTCCTGACTGTGGTGGGAACAGTATGGTTTGGGGTCTGTTCAGCATCTTCACCAAGTTGTTCCTCGACATTTGGCCTAGAATCTATTTCACTAACCTTTCCAAAGATACTGTAAACGATCTAATACCTGTAGTAAATCCTTTCTTTCTTAAACCAGTCAGAGTGGATTCTGTTGTCTGCAACCCAGAACCCTGTTTAATATAAGATCCATCCTGTATGTGAGTCTTTCTTGGAAAAAGTTAAATAATGTCGTATTAACAGAAAGTCTCATTTTATAAATCATGAATATTTAGAAATTTTTACAGGAATTCACTTTCATTAAGCACCAGTTCATTCAATGAAGATTGATATTAATATTTATTCAAATTTATCCTTTTAAATGGAGAATAAAACAAAAAACAAATTAATGTATCTATAACTAGTTTGATGTTCATAGATTCTTCTTAGGGTACAATATACAATATACCTATATGGCCATATGTATATTTTTATAAACATTTTGATTTCTGAATGTGAAGGTATTAAATCTTTCTTTTTGTATTCCTAACAAAAATACTCTAATTTTTGTATTTGTTGACTTAGAGCAGTTGTACGTATAGACTTAACAAGAAAAAAAATTCTTAAGGAAGACGATGATGCCAGTAAAACTGTAGCTATTCACAAATGCTTCAAGTATATGCTCCAGAAGTATAAAATTAAATGTTTTAGATGAGAAAACTATTGAGTATTGGCGTTCCTTCACATCACCCAAGCAGGCTACTGAAGAATCATTCTGGAGTTACTGTATAACACAAAAGTAGAGTACAGGCCCATGTGAATATTTTATAGTTTATTGTATGGGTGGGTATTCTTAAATTTTAATGCTGCAAAAGAAATGGGTAGCCCTGGAATCCTTGTGTCAATGAGATATAGAGGAGGCTGGTGATCCAATTAGTATAATGGGCATCTGGCAGCCAAATGATGCACTTCAGAACCTGGCTGAGAAAGACTGGCCCTCATCCACACTTTCACAATATAAAGGAGAGAAAACAGGATGTGGAATCCTCCTGCTCTTTCTGTGCTGCTTTACATCCAACTGAGTCTTGAAAACCAGATCTTTTCTATTATAATGCTTGTCATCCATGTATTACTTCTCCCTTCCACATGCCTTCTCCTTCCTTTTCCATCCCATACTTATTCTTGGCTTCACTTTCATGATTCCATGGTGGTCCTGTTGACTGTTCTCCTATTGTTAGTTTGTAGAAACCGCTATCTTGAAGATATTTCTGTGATGTGGCAGTTACTTTGGCAATTTTTTTTTTAAAAGATTTTATTTATTTATTCGATAGGATAGAGACAGCCAGCGAGAGAGGGAACACAAGCAGGGGGAGTGGGAGAGGAAGAAGCAGGCTCATAGCAGAGGAGCTTGATGTGGGGCTCGATCCCACAACGCCGGGATCACGCCCTGAGCTGAAGGCAGACGCTCAACCGCTGTGCCACCCAGGCGCCCCTACTTTGGCAATTTTTAATCATTTTTCCAGTAGTGGCTTTTCAAATTGTTATCTATTAACGTGAACAATAGAAAGTCGGGAATATTCACATTTTAATCTTGTGATTTTCTTTCCAAAGACAGTGAAAAATACAGCATGGCAAAATTTCCTCCTTGCATTTTCCTCCTTTAGAATTAGGATCGTAATTCTTTAAATAAACATGGAACCTTATTTTAAAATTTTATTCTTTTGTATTATTATGCCCTGTATGCTAGATACAGCCAGATATGAGCCTCTTGAGCTCCTATGTTTCTTGCTGAATGTGCCAAAATCCCAAGGCTTTGACTGTTCTTTTACCTGGGCCACTTCTCAGGAATGATTACACAGCCAGCAATCCTGAGAAGATAATACATTGCAGTTCTTGTATTACACCTCGTCTTCTCCCAGGCAAGCCTGCTTGCTTACTGCTTATTCTAAAAGCAGCAGATCCCCTAAGCTTAGGTTATCCCCTGGGACCCACCTCTCTGCATATGCAGGCTCCATTGGGCCCTCCACCTTGCCCTGTGGGCACTGGTACAACCATACTGCTACTCCTGTGATTCCTTTTGCTGCAATTAGCAATGTCCTTTGTCTCTGACTCAGGAATCTCATGTCTTCTGTCAGTCTCTCATATCTTCTGTCAGGCAGACAGTTTCAGCCTGCCTGGAACTGTGGCAAGCTTACTTAGTTTGAATAGTTATTTTGGCGGGAACTTTCCTGCTTCTAACTCTCCTTCATAGCATCAAACTTATTGAAGTAGGGCAAAATCCTAATACTTTATTTCTAAAATATCTTCCTTATGAACGGTCCAAATCACTGTTACATATTATATTTTTCCCCTAAACCATTTTTATGAAGTGTGTAGGTACAAGTTAGTGCCATTTTATAAATGAGGAACTAAAGGGAGAGATTAAGTGATTTTCTCAAGATCACTTGATTAATTTGTAACACATCAAATGCTAGAATTAAGGCCTTCTCACTGATCACACAGGGTTGGGGTGTCTGCAATATATAATACTGCCATCTTCCTTTCACTAACATTCTTGTAATGATACCCATCTAATTTAGAACATAGAATTTATAACTGGTATTCTTCCAGGAAGGAAGAACTCTTGGTAGTATAATTATTAACTGAAAATCTGAAATTATTTAAACTTCCTAATATTTCATAAAACATGTTCTGTTCCAGCATTCACAAACATTACTCATATAAAAAACTAAATAAATAATGTTTACTCTTAGTCTGCTATACAGTGTTTCTCACAGTGTAGTCCTCAGCAAAATAATCTGGAGAGCCTTTTAAAAATATAGGTTGCACCCCAGACCTACCAAATTAGAATTTCCAGAGTATAAAGGAATCTTGAGTGTTGTTGTTGTTGTTGTCTTTTATCAAATCTCCCAGGTGATTTTTTATGGCCATTAAAATTTACCATGCATTACTACTAGGGAGAGATTATTTCTATAAACTAGGGGTGGACAAGCCACCATCCTTTGGCTAAATACCTACAAATAGGGGAGAGTAGCAGATTTACAAAACTGTTTCTGAATATAATACTAATGAAAAATCTTGATAAAAGGAATGCAAATCGACACCAAATTTATGTCCCTCAGAAAGCCAAAAATCTTCCCTTACATCATGAATTTAGCAGTAGTGGCTTAAAAAATGCTTGTATTTTGTGAAATAGCAGGGTTTATGTAAGGAATTCATTTGTATGGAGATCTTCTGTTCTGTGGTTGTGCAACACCTCTTTTTGCCTATTCATAAATCCATTCGATATATATTCATTGAGTGCCTACTTTCTGAGCCAAGCGCCATTCTAGGCACTGATGCTACTGTAAGTGGACAAGTTGGCTAGGATCCCCGCCTTCAAGGTCTATACTAGAAGAGGATGAGAATTGCTTCTTAACAAAAAGTAAAATTCTTTACAGAGGAATATAAAAGGATTTTGTTTGCCATCAGTGACTCCAAACTTGCCATTTTGCAGAAGAAATTTTTTTAAAGTATTTTTTCTTTCAAGATTTGAAGCTGAAAGTATGGTTCTAAGATTAAAGACAAGTATGAAATATTTCAGTAATTGAAATGCTTAGACAAATCATATAGGGGAGAGCCAACATATAGCCTAATATATATTTTGTCAAGTATGGGACATACAAGATTCATAAGTGGATGTTATATGGATGATTGACCAGCTAAATGAGTACGAGTTACAAACCATGTTGCTTTGGAGACTGAGTAATATTAAAAAATAAAGTGTGCCAAAACAGTTACTGATTAAAGGAGCTTCCTTTGATTCTTTAAAGAAATCCTATGCTTGCAAAAAATGTTATGCAAAAGGGATAGGATATAGGGCAAGAGAGCAGTTTGTATATAGTAATGTAGTAATAAAACTTGCTTCTTTTTTTTTTTTTTCTTTTTAAGCCAAGGGCAGATTGGATTTGAAGGTTCTTGAATCCATAAGTCCCTAAGTGTAAAGGTCTTGGGTGGTGAGAACAGTTGCTGGGATTGATTTTGGAAATGTCATTTGAGGTCAGATATGACACTGGAAACAATGCTAAAGAATCTGGAGTTAGTTCTACAGGCAGTAGAGCTCACTGATGGTCTTTAAGTAGAGGGAGATGGATCAGATTAACATTTAGATAGGTGACTGGTGTGATGATGTGCAGGCTGTGTTAGCAGAGAAAAGACAACATGGATTTGGAGAACAGTTGGGAGATCCATGAGCAGATCTTGGACCAAGGCACTGGCCATGGGCAGACCAATTAAGAGATGGATTCAAGGTATTTTACTGGCAATAAAGTCAATGAGGAGGGCAAAGGAGAAAGAATATGTGTATTTCTAACATTTTCAATAAAAATTAAACTTAATTTTGCATGGCATCCCCAAAGTTAAATTTACGAATCATCATTGGTGGGTCAAAAATTTCTCAGTAGACAGAACCTTGGTCAAGGAGTTATCCAGCCTGTGACTGGCTGAATATTTTAGTGCTGGAAGTGCTTTGGAGGCACTCTTAGAACCTATGACCCTCTGTGGACTCCAAGATCTTCTCCAGGATCAGTGACTGTTGGTGATAGACGGAGCCTCAGAGGTCAGCTAGCAGATTGCTCATGTTGACACAGCCAGTTAGTGGCAGAAGTGGAAGCAGAATCCTGATTTTAGTGCCCTGATCATTTCACTGTGCTGCCTCAACTGTGTGTGGATCAAATAGAGCCATTGGCTTTTCAACTAAAGTGGAAGCAGAATCCTGATTTTAGTGCCCTGATCATTTCACTGTGCTGCCTCAACTGTGTGTGGATCAAATAGAGCCATTGGCTTTTCAACTAAAGGGAAGAAACTTAGATCATCTGTACTGATGTTTCTCATAATGTCTGTATTCATCAAGGTTCACGAGAGAAACAAGACTAATAGGATATATGTCGATACATAAGATTTATTGTAGGGATTGGCTCATGCTATTATGGAGGCCAAGAAGTCCCACAATCTGCTGCTTTCAGGCTGGAGAACCAGGAAAGCCAGTGGTGTGATTCAGTCCAAGTCCAAGGGCCTGAGAACCAGGAGTGCCAAAGTCCGAGGGCAGGAGAAGATGGATGTCCCAGCTCAAGCAAAGAGAGATTTTAATTTTAAAGTCACGCTACTCTTCCTTCTCTAATTCTACCTTGACTCTCTATTGCTACATCTTTTTAAATATTATAGTCAGAAAATAGTGTTACAGTTTTGTATACAGTTACACCAACACCATCCTCCCTCACTGAGCGTCATGGATCTAGGTCAGCATCTCCACTCCACGTCTGCTGTCCTCAGAAGGGAGCACCCCCCCCTTTTTTAAAGCATTCTTTTTTCATAGTAGTAAGTTGTTGGATGAAGCTAGGACACAGTATTATGTGTGTGTATGGATCATGTTGCTGTTTTAGCACATGATATATTCCAGACTAAAGACTCATTTGACCTGGGGTTCTGTTTTGAGACTCTAGTTGGTACAAATTAATCCTGCTGGAGCTGATAGGCTATCCAAAAGGAAAGTCCAGGGCATTCCTTATTTATTAATTCTGTAAGTTTAAGATTTATTTTTAAAAATCATTTGCTTGAAATGATGTATCCTTATAATTCCGCAGGTTCCTAGAATTTCATTGTAAGAATGATGTCAGAGCTAAAATAATTCTAAAAGAGATTCATTTGTTTTCATTTTCAGGAAATCTGCTTTTTAACTAATGCCGATCAGCCTACTTTAGTTTTATGTAAAGCAGATGTAAAATTTCTGGTAATGAGTAAAGAAGTATTTGATGATATTCATAAAAATGATTAATATTTTAAGAAAATCCTTTTGGGAAGCCTAAATAAATTTCAAAGCCTGAAATATTGACATTGAGAATGAATACTAAGGAAAATTAAGTGTCTATATTTAAAAGTTAAATCTGAACACTTTGTGCTGATGGATCAATAGTCTTAATTAGATAACAAACCATCACATATAGGGGAGGCAAAATTTTCTCTCTACCTTCTTAGGATTTTTTAATCTGGGGGCAGAAATTAAATTGACATTAACAACAGATTACCTGGAGAAAAGCATACAAATTTATGTAAGGTTTATGTGATGTAGGATCCCTCACCATGACATGAAGACGCAAGGAAATGGCAAACTTCTATAAAGTACTTTTCTGTGAGGTTTGGCAGAAACACGCAATTGTGGAAAAGTTGCTAAAATACAGAGGGAGGCTAAAGGAAGATACGAATTATTTTAACAAGTTCTGTTCGTACAGAATTTCTTGGCTCTGCGTCTCTGTTGAAGATTGTTTCTTCGTTCCTGGTACAGGGAGGGCATCGTTCACACTAGAGTTTTTCATCTCCCATTTTCAGGAAGAAAAGAGGGATGTTAAAATGCTCTTCTTGCGTTCTAACCCTCTGCTGTTTTTTTAAGTGTCCCTAGCTCCAAATAATCCTTATACCAAAGTGGTATATTTTGGGGTGGGTGTCACCCATCACAGGCCAGGGGGGTTTTTCAGGGATTAAATTAGAAAATCCTCACAGAACTATCAGATCTGTGCCTGGCAGAGCAACCCTCACTACACTATGGTCTTGACTTTTGTTACTGCTAATTATAATCAAAAATAATTATTTGCTGTTGACGGATACATACCCTTCAAATTAACTTTTTAAAAAATTGTGACTCTAAGTGCTGTGTTGCTTAGGAAAACAGTTGGCTGGTTCAGTGCTAGGTTTATCATTGAAGTTAAAATGCCTCTTCACAGGGATGTGTTTCGATGCTGCTGAAATTCTTGATGAGGTGGGAGCTGTGTGTAATTCTACCGGTTGGCAATTGAAGGGCATTTTGTCACACAAGCCTGTGTCAAGTGGAAAGCAGTTTTTCATTTTCATTATTTTGAGGGAATGTGATTTACAAGTGTTTAACAGTTCTTATAGCAGGCTCAGGTGTGTATTATAATTTCCTTTTTATTTAAAACATATTTCTTAGGTTAATCTCATGAGTCACATAGCCTTAGTTTCAGGGTGATGGTGATCTAACATTAGTGGCCCTCAGGTTTTTTTTTTTTTTAATTTATTATTACTCAAAACAAATGGCTTTCCAAAGCTATTTAGGCCATGTGTTCCTACTCTGCCTTATAAATCTTGATGTGCCAGGTACTGGAGCGATTGCTTAGTTGATCCCTTGGGAAGCCTGAAGTGAAAGCATTGATTAGGCTCTTTTGGGCTGAGAGCCCTATTCAGCTATTTAGCTGGCAGAAAGTCTTTGTTTTTTCATTAGGGAAACTAGTGGCAGCAGAGTCTTGCCTGGAGATATTTATTATTATTAGTGTGGTCATAAGCACTGTCTACTGTCTCCTCACAAGTACTGTTGGTAAGCCATTCTGGAAGCAGAGGAATGTGCTTCAGTCTGTATTTATTTAGAATATTTTAAATGGATACCTTTGTCAGTGCTTATCAGATAAATCTCATGAGATTTTATGTATATTTGCTAGGATAAATCATTCTGTAATATGCTTCTCAAATTCAGAGTGGAATGTACTGTAATCTGATTTGAAAGTGTCATGGGAAATTTCCTCAACGTTTTAGTATTGATGAATATCAATTTAATAGATGTATGCTGTGTACTTCTTTACTGAGCAAGTGCTGTGGGAACATGATGGACAGCCACAATTATGGCCATAGTAAGTGCCATGTACTCAAATGTCCTATGAAAAAGAAGCATCACAAATACAGTGATATGCAGGATGTGGTTTTCTTTTTAAATATTATATTTGATTTATTATTTATGGACTAAAAAAGAGAGGTGAGCTCCATTAACCCAGTGACCTTTATTTTTTCCCAAGAAGGATAATTGCATTCTAATGGAAATATAGGAACAGTAGGTATTATAAACACAACTCTCTGAAAGAGTGGGGCTGCTTGCTTCAGTGTCTGAAAGCATCCAACGGGACTCAGCATAAATTTATAAGCAACTCAAATTCTTTACCAAAGTAGAAAAATACTGCCAAATGTGTTAGCATTGGGAAAATCTAATACCGCCCAATGTGTTAGCACGGGTGTTACTCTTATATTTTCTTCAAGCATATTATGTTCTATTTAAAGTAATAGTCATTAGTCATCAGTTTCATTCAAGACTGAAACTAGAGCCTTATGGTAGGTGTCACTTGGGGTATCTCAAAGATTGCAGTGATGTGTTCCATACGTGTGAGGGCTATGTGCATCTTGCATGAAAATCGTAAATTGAGGCTCCCACTCTGGTACTTTCCACAGACCTTCTGTGTTCTCTGATTTGATCCCATCTTCTGCTCGTTCGTGCACCACTGGTATTCTGTGACTGTTCTCCAGCTGTCAGAGGCAAATGAGAAAGATACAGATGGTGTACATTTTTCTCACAAAGCTGAATTTATTCAAATTTTTATAACAAGGTCCTCTATGTTTTAGGTGGTGCGCTTTCTTTCCTCCTCCTTCTCTCTTCTCTCTCTCTCTCTCCCTCTCTCTTTGGTGCTGAAGTGTCATTATTTCATGAAATGGTTTTCACTATCCTTGGCACTTGTTGTTTTAATGTTCTTACTCGGCACACAAAAAAGTTGTCAGCTGTACATCATATTCCTCCACCCTTACAATTAAAAAAAAATTTTATTTTTACCTGACCTGGGACATCCCCAAGTCTGGAACCTATCTCCTTTGTCCGACTTTTTTGTCATTTGAAGGCTCTGATCTCAGTGTTAGGAAATGCTTCCTCTAAACTGCCGGTTTGCTATTATTTGTTATGTTGTCTCTCAAAACAACAATGCTTAGTCCTTAAGAGCCTAGGTGATGAACCCAGGCAACCAGCATTCTGGTTTCAGTACTGCCATTTATTTGACCTTCAGAGCCTCAGTTTCCCATCTGTGTAAACGGCAACAACAAAGCACCAATTTATGGAGTTGCAGGGACCATTAAATGAGTTAATACATATTGAATGCTTAGCACAGTGGCTGGCATAGAAGACACGTATTGGCATATATGAATTTTGCAATTGATCATATTTTTCTTCCTTGTTTTGGTAACAGGATATTTATAAGATTTGCCCATATCTAGCCCAAGATTGTCTGGGACACGATCAGCTGAAATCATATGGCCGGCCTGCTATTTCCCTGTCTGTAGTCTCTCCTCCCTTTGACTTCCTCAGTTGTCTCTTTTTCTCCATTGATTATACGCATTAAAAAAAAAATCCCATGAAATAATAATACAACCTTCCTCAGAGTATAGATATGAGGATGTACAAACTCAGAATTTCTGGGGGTGGAGAAATCTACTTTTTAATAAGTGCCCCAGGCAATACAGAAGCACACTCAAACTAGAAAATCCCTGGCTGAATAGAATGTGAAATATTTTATATTGTGAGAAATTGTTGTATAAAATATAAATCAATAATGCCAAAAGTATAACTAACTAAATAAATATCTCACGGGTATTTGGGATTGGGGTAAGATATAAATTAATTGATTAATTCTAGAAGACCCATTTCATGCACCAAGCCTTCGCATGCCTCTTCGGGCGAAGTGACTTCAGGGTCATCTGACTCCAGGGCTGCTTTGATTACACAACTCGCTTGGCCACTCATAGATTTCTAGAATATTATAGCTGGGAATTTAGAGGAGGTGGCTGTGGCCATGAGGCATTAGGGCACTCCAGGGAGCTGGCTGCCAAAGAGGCCATCAATAGGGCACCTGGGTGGCTCAGTTGGTTAATCATCTGCCTTCAGCTCAAGTCATGATCTCAGGGTCCTGGGATCGAGCCCCACATCGGGCTCTGTGCTCGGTGGGTAGTGTGCTTCTCCCTCTGCCTACTGCTCCTCCTGCTTGTGCTCTCTCTCTTTCTCTGTCAAATAAATAAATAAAATCTTAAACAAACAAACAAACAACAACAACAACAACAACAAAACAAAGAGGCCATCAATAGAGCCAAGACCAAGCAAGATAGGATTAGAGGAACCAACACTGTTGTCACTCATAATATCAAACTCTACCATTTACCGAGCACCTTTAAAAAACCAGATTTGTACCGAGTATTTTCCTTGCAGTATCTCATTTAATATTCACAATAACTCCGTTAGCTACTATTTTATTCCCCCTTCATAGACTGAAGAAAGAAAGCTAAAAGATGTGAAGCCAGATGTTCCAGGGACCAAGACTAATAACAGAACTGACTGTCACACCAAGAGTACCTGACCCTAAAACTTCCACTCCTAACCACCATGGTTTCCGGTCTGCTGTTAATCCCAGTGAGCCACGCAAGGGAAGGCAGAGGCCTCCCATCAAGTTCCCAGACATTGTGCTGGCAAGCCTGGAGAGCTGGTTGTGAAACTTCCTGACTTCCAGGGTAATAAAAAAGGGCTCTTTATTCATTTGTGTCAAGATTGACTGTAGAGTGGCCCATCCTATAATATGCCACAGGAACATGCATGCGGCCTGACTCACCGTCTTAATCACAGACTTGTGCACCCGGTGCTTACTGCCTGGTTGAATCGTGGGCAGAAGACTTGCTATTGTATATACCTCAAATTTGCCATAATACAAAGTGGTGTTGGGTATGGAGAAGTAAGCAGTTGGCACTCCTACGCCACCTGGCACTTGGCAGCCGAGCTCCTCTCCTGAGCAGTAAGGGAACCCCGAGCAGTGGAAGTTCATCTCGGGACAGTAGCCAGCCTCAGAAGTCAACAGCTCCTGCTTATGATTCCCTGCTGGTGTGTCTGGTACCGCGATGGGTGCCCTGGTCTAGCCAGGCAGTGGTCCCAGCAGCATTTGCCGTTTGGAGAAAACAAATACTGTGACAGAGACTGAGTAGCCACCAGAAGCTCGAAGTCCTTGTTTTGCGTTTTGAGCACACGCATGACAGGTTGGCCCTCAGATTGAGCTGTAGTACCTGGGGTGGTTTCCTAAGAAAGTTTCAGTGGGCATCACAATTTCAGTTTTCTTTCACTGGTTTGGTTTGTTGTTTGCTCAGGAACTTGGTACATCAAAACCGTTTCAGGTTTTGTTGGATTGGAGTCCTAGAAAAAAGGCTTCTGATCACTGACAAATAGATGTTCCTCTGAGTACAGTGATTAAGCCTCTCTAGCAGCGCAGTGCTGATTGTTCATCCAAGGGCCCGATTTTGCAAAATCTTGTCCCCAACAAGTTTAGCAAATTGAGCAATTTTGGGATGTATTTTACAGTTATTCACAGCACACTTGCAATTTCCAGTTTTACCTTTATTTCTAACTTGCTCAGCAGGAACAACTCATTTGATATGAGCAACTTATTCAAGAAGTTTGAAGGCACTGTAGTGTATAGTAAATACAGTTTTGCCGTCAGAGAGAGTGAAGTTCTAATCCTGGCTCTGCCACTCACTTCCTGTGGACTTGGGATAAATGTCTTAGCCTCTCTAAGCCTCTGTGGGCTCATTTTTATTTTTTTAATTTTTTTTAAGATTTTATTTATTTATTTGACAGAGATAGAGACAGCCAGTGAGAGAGGGAACACAGGCAGGAGGAGTGGGAGAGGAAGAAGCAGACTCATAGCAGAGGAGCCTGATGTGGGGCTCGATCCCATAACGCTAGGATCATGCCCTGAGCCGAAGGCAGACGCTTAACCGCTGTGCCACCCAGGCGCCCCTGTGGGCTCATTTTTAAATTGAGGATGATAATGCTTGTCATACAGAGTGGATGCAAAATTAATTCAATCACGGTGTTTATTGAGCCCTTACCATGTGCCAGGCACTGTTCTAGGTTTTATGGATACAGTGGTGAACTTGAGCTTGCCTTCAAGGAGCTTGTGTTCAAAAGGGAGAGCCAAGCTAACCGCTGATTACAAGATTAGATGCTGGCTAAGACAGTGAGGAGCTTGAGGGTGCCTCAGGTGCTTAAGGGGGAAAATAAGTAACTCAGTTCAGGTCAGGGTTCTCTGCCTTGACTGTTCATTAGGACCCCCTGGAGAGTTTTTTTTAAAAACTACCAATACCCTGGTCACACCATAGACTAGTTAAATCAGAATTGCTAGAGGTGTATCTTGGGAACCAGTAATTTTTAAGTTCTCCAGGTGATTCTAATGTGGAACCAGGTTTGAGAAATACTGGGTCAGGCTGTGATCAGGGGAGTTATTAGAGGAAGCCAAGGTCTTGAGGCTGAAGCCTGCAGCATGTTCCAAAGTTGGCCACGTGTAGAGAGGAGGGAGCTGCATGGAGAACAAGAAAAGGCGTGTGTGTGTGCGCGTGTACGTGTGTGTGTGTGTGTGTGTGTGTGTGTGTGTGTGTGTGTG
>NW_024426996.1:39664302-39824409 GCF_017311325.1 Ursus maritimus
CACCAAGAGTACCTGACCCTAAAACTTCCACTCCTAACCACCATGGTTTCCGGTCTGCTGTTAATCCCAGTGAGCCACGCAAGGGAAGGCAGAGGCCTCCCATCAAGTTCCCAGACATTGTGCTGGCAAGCCTGGAGAGCTGGTTGTGAAACTTCCTGACTTCCAGGGTAATAAAAAAGGGCTCTTTATTCATTTGTGTCAAGATTGACTGTAGAGTGGCCCATCCTATAATATGCCACAGGAACATGCATGCGGCCTGACTCACCGTCTTAATCACAGACTTGTGCACCCGGTGCTTACTGCCTGGTTGAATCGTGGGCAGAAGACTTGCTATTGTATATACCTCAAATTTGCCATAATACAAAGTGGTGTTGGGTATGGAGAAGTAAGCAGTTGGCACTCCTACGCCACCTGGCACTTGGCAGCCGAGCTCCTCTCCTGAGCAGTAAGGGAACCCCGAGCAGTGGAAGTTCATCTCGGGACAGTAGCCAGCCTCAGAAGTCAACAGCTCCTGCTTATGATTCCCTGCTGGTGTGTCTGGTACCGCGATGGGTGCCCTGGTCTAGCCAGGCAGTGGTCCCAGCAGCATTTGCCGTTTGGAGAAAACAAATACTGTGACAGAGACTGAGTAGCCACCAGAAGCTCGAAGTCCTTGTTTTGCGTTTTGAGCACACGCATGACAGGTTGGCCCTCAGATTGAGCTGTAGTACCTGGGGTGGTTTCCTAAGAAAGTTTCAGTGGGCATCACAATTTCAGTTTTCTTTCACTGGTTTGGTTTGTTGTTTGCTCAGGAACTTGGTACATCAAAACCGTTTCAGGTTTTGTTGGATTGGAGTCCTAGAAAAAAGGCTTCTGATCACTGACAAATAGATGTTCCTCTGAGTACAGTGATTAAGCCTCTCTAGCAGCGCAGTGCTGATTGTTCATCCAAGGGCCCGATTTTGCAAAATCTTGTCCCCAACAAGTTTAGCAAATTGAGCAATTTTGGGATGTATTTTACAGTTATTCACAGCACACTTGCAATTTCCAGTTTTACCTTTATTTCTAACTTGCTCAGCAGGAACAACTCATTTGATATGAGCAACTTATTCAAGAAGTTTGAAGGCACTGTAGTGTATAGTAAATACAGTTTTGCCGTCAGAGAGAGTGAAGTTCTAATCCTGGCTCTGCCACTCACTTCCTGTGGACTTGGGATAAATGTCTTAGCCTCTCTAAGCCTCTGTGGGCTCATTTTTATTTTTTTAATTTTTTTTAAGATTTTATTTATTTATTTGACAGAGATAGAGACAGCCAGTGAGAGAGGGAACACAGGCAGGAGGAGTGGGAGAGGAAGAAGCAGACTCATAGCAGAGGAGCCTGATGTGGGGCTCGATCCCATAACGCTAGGATCATGCCCTGAGCCGAAGGCAGACGCTTAACCGCTGTGCCACCCAGGCGCCCCTGTGGGCTCATTTTTAAATTGAGGATGATAATGCTTGTCATACAGAGTGGATGCAAAATTAATTCAATCACGGTGTTTATTGAGCCCTTACCATGTGCCAGGCACTGTTCTAGGTTTTATGGATACAGTGGTGAACTTGAGCTTGCCTTCAAGGAGCTTGTGTTCAAAAGGGAGAGCCAAGCTAACCGCTGATTACAAGATTAGATGCTGGCTAAGACAGTGAGGAGCTTGAGGGTGCCTCAGGTGCTTAAGGGGGAAAATAAGTAACTCAGTTCAGGTCAGGGTTCTCTGCCTTGACTGTTCATTAGGACCCCCTGGAGAGTTTTTTTTAAAAACTACCAATACCCTGGTCACACCATAGACTAGTTAAATCAGAATTGCTAGAGGTGTATCTTGGGAACCAGTAATTTTTAAGTTCTCCAGGTGATTCTAATGTGGAACCAGGTTTGAGAAATACTGGGTCAGGCTGTGATCAGGGGAGTTATTAGAGGAAGCCAAGGTCTTGAGGCTGAAGCCTGCAGCATGTTCCAAAGTTGGCCACGTGTAGAGAGGAGGGAGCTGCATGGAGAACAAGAAAAGGCGTGTGTGTGTGCGCGTGTACGTGTGTGTGTGTGTGTGTGTGTGTGTGTGTGTGTGTGTGTGTGTGAAGAGCTGCAGGGGTGAAAGAATGTGATACATTCTGGGGAAATTCAAATAATTCTGTGTGGATTGAACATGGAGCCCAAGAGGAGTAAGGCAGGAGAGGTCAGCTGGGGCCAGAACACAAGGGTCTTTGAATTACCTTCTAAAGAAATGGCTCGTGTGAAGGGATCAGTGCTTGTACATAACAGGCCTTCAGTAAATGATAATGATGGCTATTAATAGTAGATGCTTGAGTTTTGGAATGGCAGAGGTCATTCTAACTATGTTCACCCCAGGGTCTTAATGGAAGATTAATTCTCAGAACATTTCAGTATACTGACCATGTGAGTGGGAAGAAGAGGTTGCCGTGTCTGGGCTACTGGTTTTGCTCCTTTCAAATTGTGCCTTCAGAGTCTAGAGAGTAACTAATTTCTTCCTGGATTTTGTGTGTGTGTGTGTCTGTGTGTGTCTGTGTGTGTGTGTTTTGAAATATACATAGCATAAAATTTATCATTTTAACCATTTTTAAGTGTATAGTTGAGTGGCATTAAGTACATTCACACTGTTGTGCAACCATCACCCCTAACCTTCTCCAGAGCTTTTTCATCATCCCCAAGTGAAACTCTGTACCCATTAAACACTAACTCCCCATTCCCACCCCTCCTTTCTGCGGCCCTAGAACCCTCTATTCTACTTTCTGTCTCTATGAAGTTGATTATTCCAGGTACCTCGCATAAGAGGAATCATCTAGGGCACCTGGGTGGCTCAGTTGTTAAGCATCTGCCTTCGGCCCAGGGCGTGATCCCGGGGTCCTGGGATCGAGTCCCACATCAGGCTCCTCGGCTGGGAGCCTGCTTCTTCCTCTCCCACTCCCCCTGCTTGTGTTCCCTCTCTTGCTGGCTGTCTCTCTCTGTCAAATAAATAAATAAAATCTTAAAAAAAAAAAAGAGGAATCATCTAGTATTTGTCCTTTTATGTCTGGCTTATTGCACTCACACAATGTCCTCACTAGATTATAAATCTTAGCCTCCTTTTCCTAAGACCTTAGGTCTTTGGTTTGGACCTTAAACTCTGATGTTTTAAAAGCATAGAAGTAGCTTTGATGTTAGGGAGTTCATAATATTTCAACACAGCGTAATAGAAGATGACAAAGCAGCATACAGTGTGCAGAAGGCCGGCCTAGCCTCCATGACAAAGGCATGAACGTGCTGGGTTGTCTGCTCTGGTTTATCATGCTCTGTTCCCTTGGATAACAAGCACAGCATAAAGGTAGCTGTTTATCCACCTTTTCATGGGTTGTTATTCTCTCCTTCTATTCATTCAGGGACATTCATGTGCCTCTTTTCTTCAAGCTGGATAGTAAATATAAACAGGAAATGATTTTTAAATAATCTCAGTTTATAGTAAAGCATGTTAGTTTGCAACCTTCTAGGGAACTTCTCAAGTGTAACCCAAAACTAACCCCCATACAGAAAGGGCAGGAAGACTGAAGAAAGAGGCAGTTCACTCCAGATTGGTAGGTGGCAGGTATAGTAAGCAAGAGAATTACATATGAGGCCTGTCTTGGGTGGTCTCAATAGGGGTAGATCTCCATACCTGCCTGCCTGGTTGTAAAAGTTGACATAAAGGCCTTAACTGGGTTCGGTCACAAATACTCAACGCCACATCACTATCTCAAGGCTATACCCTTGGGGGCAGCTTCTAGGAGCAGGAAAGGCAAGCAGGATGCACATTCCAAGGACAGGGGATCGGTGAGGAATCTCTGATTGCTGCGGTCCAGCTCATAGGTCACGTCCTCTCAATGACCTCCCCCAACAAACAGGAACACCACGAATCTTCACGGCCTCGTATTATAATGAACAGACCAATTACATGACTGATATATATTCATAGTTCTCTCTGCGTCCAAACTCTTTTATGAATAGCTGCTCCAAAGGATGGAAACCACTTGGCATGATAGTCATATGAAAAGTCATCACATCTCACTCAGCAGCTTAATCTGGAAAGAACCTAAATTCTTACCCTATTCCCTTATCTCCCTTCCTTTCTTAAATTTTTATTTATTCAAAAAAATATCTCTTGAGTTTGTAATACATGTCAGGTAGTGTATTACGGCCCACAACAAACAAAATAGATATGGTGGCTACTCTTATACAATCTAATGGGTTTAATATTGGTTATTGATTTATATAGTTGATTTTTGATTCACATAGTCACTAGTGCTAAATTCACAGGATAGTAAGTGGATCATGTATTCTTACATTTTTTTTACATGTGGAGGTAGAGCCACTTAAGGGGGGCTAACCAACTGGCTGCCAAGCTGCCCCACAAGGTGGTAAAATTCCTGTTGTCCTGGTTTGATGTTTGATTTGTGGTTCTAGAAGTTTCCATGCCAGTGCCTCATGAGACGCCTCCTGAGACAAGAGAAGAGGACAGACAGATGTTAACTTACAAGAGAATGGTGTATATCTGAATGTTGATTTATTAATTTTGATGGGGACTATCCCTTTTCAGCCACTAAAATATTTATTTTTATCATTTAATGAATCTTTCCTGTATCAGGGTGACTGAAAGGCTGAATTCATAGAGGGATGCTAAGTGAAGACAAAATTGAAGTAATGTTATGTAAATAGTCTCGAGGGATCTTTTATCCAGGCCAAGGGGATGCCTGATACAAATCCAAGTCCTGTGGCTAAGAGCACCTCTAGAGTGAACCAGTCATATTGCACAGATGCTGGGTTCTGAGTGACACATTCTTTCATCATGTATTCTGGTATCGTCAAGAGTGACTTACCATCAGATCACACTCTTAATTTAGCCATTCTGTCTCTTTAAAGTGATTTTGCTTATCTGTGATCTCATCCGTAGTGGATTATGATGACTGACCAAACTCTTAGCGTTCTCAGACTTTTCTTGTACCCTTGTCTAATCAAATTGTTCTCTTTGCCTCCATCTACCACTGCATTCCAAAAGGTGCTTTATTTCAAAAAAAGAAACATTATCTTTAAATAATCCATGGGTTTTTCTTAAGTTAGGCCTTTCCATTCTTTCATCCTTTTAATCCATGTCTATCTACTATGCTTGCCTATTGACTAAATTTTAGGGAAGTGCTTTGAACTGAATGCAGACTGATGCTTTTAGAGAAAGAAAATCTGGTTATTAATCATGACTTAGACTCCCAATGGCTTAGTTTGGAATAATATCGATAACACCCATTTCTCACTCTTTTCTCGCTTTCTCAGGGTTCTCACTGTGCTCTGTGACTGGGTCCATTTCCCTGGTTCTGGATTCTCTGCCTTTCCCCCTGAGTCCATTCTAGAAGCATCTTGACTTGGCCCTTTTGAGTTGTAACCATCTTGGATTTATGTGCTCTTTTTATGAGAGTCTTTGAAATGTGAGAAGGTAAGCAGCTGCTTTACCTGTACTAAGTCTTAGCCTTTGGTTGGATGGCTAATCTTTATATTTTTAAAATAATGCCTACTTAAACTTCCTGCCTTTATATTATATCCCTGATAATTTTATATTATTCTTCATAGCTGCACAGAATTGAACTTCTTTTGTTCATGGACTCCTAACAGTGACTCCATGCCCCTGGACCTCATCATCCATTTGCCACCATCTGTTGGTAAATGCAAGCTATAGAGTTGAACTGCTCACACTTCCCTGCCAGCAACCTAGTTTGTTGGTATCACCTTTGTCATCACTTTTGCTGTTGCTTACTTCAGGGAAATTAAAGTGCTGGCTAGAGACATTTCACTTCCCATTTTAGGACTTTTGGGTGTGATGTGTTTTTAAAAAGCCTATCCAGTATATTAATAATGGACAAAAGATGGCGTCATACAAGCACACAGGACCTTGAAGACCAAGGTCTCAGGGGATTCAGGAGAGCAAATTATAGAGTACATTTTATGTCTTGGAAAGGGAACAGATACTATAATGAATTTTTAAGTTAGCAATTTGTTTAGTCTCCTGAGGCCCTGGCAGCTTGCTGAGGTTATGGGGATAAAAGCACCTGCAGAGAGGAATTTCTCAGTCAGAACCAACATTTAAAGTAGTGGTGTGTTAATGCTTAAAAAGAGGTCCCACATACATTTTTTATAACTTCTAGCTTTTGCAGCTGGATCTAACGAATGATGCTCTGAGAAGTTGAGCCAGCGTGCCATTGTCCAGGCTCCACTTTACATTATTTATGTTCTTTCCAATAGAGCTTACGGCACATTCTTAAATTAAAGACAGCTTTGCTAAAAGTACAAGGGCCTCAATGGAGGCATGTGGCAAATGCCATGGAGTCTCTACCTTTTTTTTTTTTTACACTACTCTTCTTATTTAGGAATACTCAGTGATTTAACTTAAAATTAAGTACATTTTCAAGGATTCTGATTTCATGGAGCTGATCTTCAAGTAAGGAACCCTTTTGTGATTAGTGTTTGATTAAATGTTCAAAGAGGACAGTTTCCATCGCAATGTCAAGTGGAGATGTGTCATAAAAAATTAGACCAGAGCTCAAAGGTAAATTGAAGATTCCATGAATTTTTATGATCTGGGCACAGAGTAATTTGAGTTTAAAAAGAGAAACCAAGTATTTTGGCAGTCTTCAGGAATAGGCTAAAGAAGTTATGACCTAAATTCAAATGTAGTCCTGTAGACCATATTTTTCTATGGCACCAGGAGCATGGAAATAAGAAACTTATCTATTGGAGCTCCTACAGGGCTTGAGTGCAAATGCAGCCTTATTCACATTGTTGCCCAAATCATGGGAAATCTTGGCCTCTATTTTATCTCCTCCCTGAAATTTTCTCCTTATTTCAGGCATCCCCAAGGTGATGTCTGCTTGTGTTTAGAAATTTATGCACTCACATTTTTCTCTTCCTTCCTCACCAGGCTCCTTCTGCTGCCCTGGGAACGTTGCCAGGCACAGGGCTGGTTCCACATTGTGGTCTCTCAGTCTGTTGTGGGATGGGGAGGGCTTCCTCTCCATGCCCTTTGGGTTCATAGTTAGACCTTCTCTTCATCACAGTTCGAAACCGGAGTCGTGGACTATGAAGGAGGCAGACTCCATGATATTCCACTCATCTCCTTGTCTTCCTCTTCTGGGCACCCCTCCTCACCTGGAAAAGAACAGCTTTTTCTTCCGTCAGAACATGATCTTTTTGATGACTGACTCGGTGCTGATTGCTTTTCACAAAGATCTGTAGGTCACCAAGTCTGCAAACTAGATTGCAGACAATCTATTTGGATACAGGACACCCTGCTGCAAATGCAGTTTTACTTGAAAAACAGGAAATGTAAGGAGCTACATGCAATAGTGAATGTTCAGACAAACTTAAACAACAAACAGGAACATGTTCTGAGGAACATGAGTACCTTTTGATTGACCTTTGAGATTTTCTGCTGGCCATGATAGATAGACCCTTATTTATTTATTCCCTGTTCCTCTGTGCTACAACTGAACATGTAAAAAAGGTAAAGATGGAAGAAACTTAAAAAAGGAACATTCAATATTTCTACTCTAAAGAAGTAACCCCGAAAAAAACTATCTATCATAAGTAACTCTTTTTCCTGTGTGTATTCTTTCTGTGTCTCTCTGTACACACACATACAGTCATTCTGCATGTTGTGTAATAGTTCTTCCTTTTTCTCACTTTACTGGCATATATAGATATACCTCATTTTTTAACAGGTATATTGTCTGATATATTATGTAGTTGTATTATAATCTCATCAACCAGCCACTCATTTGTGAACAGTTGAATTATGAAATATTGTATTTAGAAACAAAACAGTATGTCCACAAGATTATCTGTCATAAATAACAAGTGAATGCCCGCCAACAGCACAGTGCCTTTTTCAGCAGAATCAAGTCTGAATACTTTCTGTTCTGATGATACTCATCAATGTTCACAGCAAGAAAGAACCCTGAAGAAGGATCTTGTTTATGCTTATTCCATCTAAGTAAATCATTTGTGTGTTTTAAGTCTGGATTCACTAAGTCGTTAGAATTCAAGTATAGTCAAGGGGCGCCTGGGTGGCACAGCCGTTGAGCGTCTGCCTTTGGCTCAGGGCGTGATCCCGGCATTATGGGATCGAGCCCCACGTCAGGCTGTTCTGCTGGGAACCTGCTTCTTCCTCTCCCACTCCCCCTCCTTGTGTTCCCTCTCTCGCTGGCTGTCTCTCTCTGTCAAATAAATAAATAAAATCTTTAAAAAAAAAAAAAGAATTCAAGTATAGTCAAGAGCATAAGTTCATTTCAAAAGCTTGCTGGGGATTTTGCAATTTTACAACTCCTACCAAGAAAGAAGCTGATTCAATACTTTCTAATAACTAATATTTTAAATCACCGTCCTATTTAAGCAGGTAAATTATTATTCTTTGTTATACAATAGAAGCAGAACTATGATGAATTAATTTTCTAATTCTTTTTTTCCACTCTGTTGTGCCTGTACTGCTAGCCCCTCCCTATCTCTGAACAGATGAAAAAGGCCTCACACTCTGCCTTCCAACAAGGGCCACCACCACCACAGTCAGCAGGAGAGGAATGTGGCCCTATAACCCCATGTTGTTTGACCTAATGTGGACACTAGGCCTCCCTGTAGGCTTATCAGAACTAATCCCATCATGCTTCACATACCCCAGAAGGCCACATCCCCCAGGCTTCCACATTGCCTGTACCCTCTGCTACTGTTCTCTACCTCCACTTATTTGACCCAATTTCCTGTTCTTCCCCAACCTCCCAAACTGTTCCCCAGGCCATTTGGAATTTATGGGCTATCACGGCAAACCCTCCAGATCCCCAGCTGCTGCTCTGAATGTCCTCATCACTTGTTTGTCCTGACTGAAACCTGGGTGCTTGCTGTGTACATCACTTCCGCTGCAGTCAGCTCCAGTGGAAGCAGCTTATTATCAGTGTTCTGGCATCATCATTATTATTATTCATAGTTCGAATACTATGGGGCCTGGAGATTAGGGTGAATGTCCTTCTAGCACCCCATTCATCTCTCTTCCTTCCCTTCAAACACCCAGTTCCTCTGGGTTTTATGCCCTCAGACTTTACCACCCCTCTCTGTTGCTGTATCTATGGCCCGTAGACCCTCCTCATTCACGGCTGGCCAGCCTGCCTCACTGTTGTCCTGTCACACATCCCTGGCATCTTTTCTGGAGGTTTTGCCTTCAGCACCTTGGCTTCTTTGATTCTGGATTATTCCTTCTACCTCAGCCACCACTCCTGACGTCTTAACTTTGACATTCCTGGTGCCTGTAACTGGACTATGTCTACATCTTTACTTCAAGTATCTGACTCTTGACCAGCATCTCCCATGCTTCTAGCCTGCCTGTTCTAGTCCTCCCAATCCAGCAGTCCTTCACATGCATCTCCCTTTAGTTCATTGAACTTTCTTTCATTTTTTAAAATTTTATTATTATCCTTCCTGCTTTTATTGTTGGTTCCCTCCATATCCAGCTTAGGTCCTTCGCTCTCAGTATAATCACACCCTGCAAATATCCTCTCCCTCTCCTGTCTCCCTCCCTCTCTCAAGCCTGAACCCAAACAGCTAAATAACGTGGAGAAAAAGCACTCAAGCGTGTTAGCCAGCCTCTCTTTAAATTCTTGGCTACTGCGCACCGTAATGTACTTTATTTCCTCAGTATATTAGCTTCCTCCCTCCCTAACATGACTATTTCACTTCCTTTCCTCTCTCCTAAATTCTTCTCCTCACTTACATTCATTTGATAATCTTGTCCTGTCTACTGCTTAATAAAGATACAAGAAAAGCAGGAGCCCTCTCCTCATCATCGCCTGTCCAGCAGACAGCTTCTCTCTATCTGTAACCAGAGTTTCTCTTTCACTCCTGTCTCTGCGAATGAAGCATCCCTGAGCATACTGAACACCAACATCTCTTCTGGTACTGGGCTCCCATCCCCTCGCACTTCTTGGGGACAGGGCCCCCTCAGTAGTTTGCCTTCGTGGCTAAGTACACAGGCCATGAGAGACTGCCTGAGTGTGAATCTTGGCTCTCCCACCTCCCAGGTGTGTGATGTACCATCTGTGTACCTCAGTTGCCCCGTCTGTAACATGCAGTGTTAATGGTGTCTACTTCACAGAGTCATGCAGATTAAAAGGGAGGATTCGGTGAACAGCTTAGGACAGGCTGAGGCTCACAGTGAGAGCTGTGTCTGCACTCGCTGCCCCTGGTCAGGGCCAACCCCCCACCCCCCATCCTTCCCTTCAGCATGCAGACATGCTCTAGTAATTTCAGGTCTTCAACAAACAGATAAACAAAACCTTCCCTTCTCTTTGCATTTCCCCAGCCCCGCCTACTACCTCGTTGTTTCTCTGGTCCCGCAAACAACAAAGTTTCTCAATTCCATCCACTTCTCTTCTCCTTCGGTTGTCTTACTTTAGTCCAAGCCTCTCTTACCTGGATGGTTGCAAGGGTTTTATGATCCATTCATTGTAAATCAGAGAATACTGCTGCACTCCTTAAAAACCTCTCCCAGGAATAAAACCGACACTTATTCTGGCAAACAAAGCCCTACACTATCAGTATTGGTTAGAGATTGCCGGGGCGATACTGAGGAACAAACCACCCTAAAAAATCTGGCTTAAAACAACTCTTTTTCTCATGGATCCGCTAGTCAGCCAGGGCCGCTCTGCTGATGCTGCCGGTTTGCTCACACGTGTGCAGCTTGGCTGGTGCTTGGATGGGCAGCTCTCCTTCATGCTGCAGGCTTGCTTGGGGCCATTCTGCTCCACGGGCCTCTCCTCTTCGTGGCACAGTCACCAACAGGCAAAGGCGGCACACCAGGGCAGACCTAAGCACTTAGCACAACTGACATCCCATCAACCAAAGACAATTTCAGGGCAAATTCCAGGGGTAAGGGCGATCTACTTCCTTTTTGAGAGGAATTGCAGTGATATGTCAAAGGAAAGGATATGAACGTGTGTGTGTGTGTGTGAGAGAGAGAGAGAGAGAGAGAGAGAGAAAGGGAGAGGGAGCGAGACATTGGGGCTAATAACTCATTTTACCACACCATTCTCTGACATCTCACACCAGTGACCTCCTCACCCATGGTGCTCCAGCTGTATGGGGGCCTTTTCTGTTCCTTGAACACAACAAATTCCTTCCTATTCTAGAGCTATTTGCACTATGTTACACCGTGCTGTAAATTTACTGGTTGCTTTAGCATTGAAGTTTGCTTTCCAGAGGATTCCAGCGACATGACAGCTATTCCTTTTCTTCATTTTTTTAAGCCCTTAATTTTATTTTTGATGATCTATACCCTTAGAGCATTCATTGACTTGAGGATAGATCGGAAAGCCTTTCAGATGCACTAACAAGTCGATAAAACACTTTTATTTTCCTCTAATACTGTGAAACCTGCCAAAAGATGAAAAACAAATTAATTTGCTCTCCATTTGCTCAACGGGAGTAATGGGCTGTAGGTAGAACGCTGAGGAAAAGGCAAATTCAGTGGAACTTTAGAATTTGGAGGTTGAGAGGACTTCGATTTTGTGAGCCCCTGAATTTCATAGATGTGATTTTCTCAGCATTCGTAAGCTAATTTTGGTTTTCTTTATTCACATTACCACATATTTAGTGGTCGTTTGGATGCTAGTGTGCCTCCCAGGCACCTTGTGGGGTGGTCTGTGACCCTGAGGAGCAGAGCTGGCAAGGATAGCAGGAGTAGGGCTGGGGGCTGGCCCCAGAGGTGCTTTGGCACAGTTTCATGGACGAAAAGGCCTCATGGAGGCAGAATTCAAGGTGTTGTACTTTGTGCCTCTGAGGGAAGAAGGAAAGGAGAGGGATTTGGTGCCTGGGGACAAGGCATGCTGCTTCCTCATTCTGCTGGCTTAGGGAAAGGAGCTACCTTCCTGGTGAAGGGAAGGGGAGGGTTTAGAGAAGCACTGAGTGAATCCAGGCCCAATAGCAGGGTGTGTGTGTGTGTGTGTGTGTGTGTGTGTGTGTGTCCGTCCTGCCCAGCTGAGCAGCATATCATCACAATCATGATTAACATAACAGTAGCTAGCATAAGTGAGGGCTTTCTGCAGGTCAGATCATGGGAGAAATGCTTTACACCTGAACCCATCTGACCCTTACAATAACAACTCTTGGCAGTAAGTACTATTATCCTTTCCATTTTAAAGATGAGGTAATGGAGGGGCAGAGTTTTCAAAGGACATTCGACTGACAAGTGATACAGTCTGATTTATGCTCAGCGCTGTCTGATGGTGGCATTGTTGTGCTTCGCCGCTGTACCACACTGCCCAGAGCAGAGGGCGAAGAGTCCGGGTAAGAAGTGCTGGGACCCGCCCCAGCACGGTGGACAGGGAAGGCAGTATAGCTCCTGCAGCTCCAGGGTGGGGGAAGCAGCCCCATAAGAACCAAGGCACGCGGTCTACATGTTGCTACTGTCTGCATTTCAGCCACGGTAGGAGAAAAAGGTGTTGTGACTGTGGTGACCAGAAGTGAGGATCTACCTAGGATTGTGGCAGAAGCAGTGAGCAGGTTGACATGTGGGTCAGGAACAATCTGTGGGTCACCCAGGGCCCCTGTTGGAGACTGAAGAGTTGAACACCCTTGAAGGCCCTGGCTGAGTTTCATCAGCTAGGAAGCTCATGTACACCATTACCTATCTCAGCATGTGATTTATTAGCAATTATCCAGAAGGTTCCCCTGGAGCAGGTGCTCTGCGTTCTCGCTATGTAACACTTCAATCACTCTCCAGGACGTAGCTGCACTCTGGTGGTGGCACCATGTCCTCAGATCAGATGACCAGGCTTCACTACACTGGGGGGCCTCCTCATGTCCCATGGCAGCTCTGTCCTGTTGGTGATCACTCCTCTAGCCTCACCCACGCACTCCATTCCAGGGAATAGCAAAGAATACAAGGAATTGGGAGCACTCCAAGGCAGGAAGTAGGATGCATGAAGCTGGTAGGAAGCAGAGCCATTTGGAAGGGGCCTTGATCTGGCCTTGTCCCACCCTTTGCGCCAGTCTGATCAGCTGATGTGGAAGACCAGAAATAGCAGAAGCAGTGAACGTTGATGAGATGGTTCTGCTGAAAGGTTTTGCAGCACACCACCCCTACCTTTCCCATACCTTACATCACAAGGGGTTGTTATCAGGATCAAATGAAATAAAGCAGAGAGCTGATTTCACAAACTATAGTCCTAGGCATAGAGCACTTTTAGAGCTTGTGGCAAACTGTATTATTTATAAATATTCGGTGTATCTCTTGGTGGAAGAATTGTTCATCCCCACCCTGTTAATACAGGTGTGGTCCTGTGATTTGCTTTGGCCAGTTGCCTGTGAGCAGAAGTGATATATGTCATTTCTAAGCAGAAGTTTTAAGAACCAGCACGTGGTTCTCCACATTCTCTTTCCCTCCTCTGACTTTGTCAGGACGCGGCCTCTGTCCACGTAGGTTCCCAGTGATTCCAAGAGCAAGCAAAGTCCACTGCGGACCCAGAATATGCACACGAGTAAAGAATAAACATTGTTTTAAACTGCTGAGAGTTCTCAGGTTGTTTGATACTGCAGAATAGCCTTGCCTTGCCCAAATGATGCACAACTAAACCCTGGAAGTCTTAGGATATTTCTGGAAATTAGCTACTGGAAATGTGAAAGTTACTATTTATAACCAAGATTGAAACACTTAGGAAAAAGCCGAGGAAAAATCCTTAGTTTCAGTTTGAACCAAAGAGAAAGACTCCTTTTTACTCATTGTTATATTTTTAAATTTTCTTTGTATCTTGTACTTTGGTCTTTAGCTGGAGTTCAGTTTTTAACTGGCATATACATGTATATCCCAGTGTGCAGAAAATACCATACATACAAAATATTTCTTTCCCTTCAATGCACAAATTTGGGTTTATACAAGTGTTAGGAGATATGGTAAAACTGATTATTGACTTAAAAATCATTTTATACATTTGAAATTCACTATCTTTTTATGTAGCATTGTGTGGCTTGTTGAAAAATATCATCTATGAGATAGAACAACCTGTTTGAAGGGTACTTAGTAATGTCACCACTGACAAAAATTATATAATTGAAAAATCAAGAAATGGTCTATTTTTTTTAAAAATTAAGGCTACCTGAAACTATTAGGCATTTATTTTTAAGTGAAAAGAGGAATACTTTAAAAATATTACTGCCATTGGAATTTGTTTCATGAAATAAGTAAAGAATTATTTTTTAATAAATCTTTACTCCAGGAGAAGTATATGATATTTAAAAAAAATCATAGTCATGTGACTTGACCAGAGAGAAACAGAGCAAATGACTTTAGAAGGTTACTTCATAAGTGTGTATGTATAGTGTTCTGTGTGTGTGGTATGTATTGTATATATGTGTGAGTGGCGAGAAAGATTTATTCTTTTTAATTTTGTCTTTAGGATTTTTGCTGTATTCTTGCACAGAGTACAAGAACAATATCAAGAAACATGCAGTTTTCTAAGGTACACATTTTCTGTAGACAATTCTTACTGTAGTTTAAAGGAAAGTCATTAACAGATTCCTTTGATTTTTTTATTTGAAATTTAGGCTAATCTCCTATAAATGTTGACTGGGGTTGAAATTAATAACTGGGGTTGAAAAGTACATGCGCCTTGAAGACATACAGACCTGGATCTGAATCCTAATGTTACCACTTACTACTTATATGTATTTGGGCAAGTACATAAATACCTTTTGCCCTCAGTTTTTTAATTATATAAATGGACATATTAGTACTGTCTTCTATGCCATTGATTAAAAAGATAAGAGAGGATCGTCTTATCTTTTCTTGTTGCATCTGTTTGTTTTCATCTGGATACTTAGAACAGTGCCCAATACCACTTATTCAATAAAGGAATGAATGATTGAATGAATGCACAACATGGGTCAAAAAACTAAAACAGGTATATAAACTTTATGAGTTTGTATCAATTTCTGGATCTTTTATTCTCTCTACTGCACTATTTCTAGAACACCACCAAATCAGGCTGTGTAATCATCTATCAGAAACCAGTAGCATATTTTTGTGTGTGTGCACATGTGCACTCTTTAGAATATGGTTCATTTTGAGATTACCCAATGAGGTAATACAGCATCATGCTTTTAATTAACATATGATTCATGTATTCACCACAACTGATATAAGACCAGCTATGTGTTACCTTACCTACAATTAAATGCATGAATTAAACTATACTATAAGACAGAAAACGGGAACATTTTTAAAATCAAGGATAATAATCACCAACTAGTGGAAAGCCATATACCTTAAGAGCAGCTCAATTGATTTTTAAATTTCATTTATTTTCGGTTTTGTTATAGCAATATTCTGATAGCTCATTCATGCTCATGCCTCCCTCTTGTAGCCCAGACATTTATATGGGGGATAAAGGCTCAGAGAAAGAGAAGAAAAGGAAATTTGGCATACTTTTGCCAGTAAGAAGTTTGTAATCTAAAAGGAGAGACCAGACACAAAAAATGCATTGTCCAATCAGTGCTCTAATAAGACACTGTGTAAAGTTCCAAAATGTGTAGCACAGACTATGGGAGCATGAGAGTAGATAACAAGGAACACGATGTGTCTAAGTGCACCAAATTCTGAAGTCAGCGTGGGGAGAACCCAGGTGAAAGGGCATTTTCAGCAGTGGCTTCACCTATCAATCTTGAGGTAAGGGCTATTGATCCTACAGTGGCATACTCACATCACAGTCTTAATAGCATCGTAGACACAGGAAAACCACTATGTATCTTAGCAAAAGACCAACCATACCGTGATATGTAATATCAATTCCAAATGACAGGTAAGTGAAAAATGAGCCATTGATGTTCTGGGTAGGTGTGAATTCTGTGTTATTGCTTAAAGGGAACAGTGCTATTTTAGCTTGGGAGTTCGCTCCCTAAAATGGTATTTCCCCTCCCCTGAAGGATCAAAAAAATTCTTTGTGTTGGGTTTTGCTTTTGCTACTGTAGAGTTGGGGTCCTGCACCCCTTATTATCCTCAGGGACTGGAGGCCCCAGGCCAGCCCCAGGTTTAGTCAAAGCACAACAGAGGCAGTGTGGCATGTTAGCAAAGAACTTGGCTTATTTTATCCTGGTGTGGCCTCTGATTAGCCCTGCAACTTTGGACCAGTTTCTGAACCTATTTTAGAGCATGTTTGGATGTAAGTGTGTTAACCGTGTTCCTAGTTTCTGTAAATTTGATGCTTTAACATCTGCCCTACACGCATATGCTGGATATGCCTTGTTCTGGATAACCCCATCCTATGCCTCGGTCACCTTGCCTGGGCCTCCTGCATCCCTCATTCCCTCCCCAGCCTCCTCAGGAGCCCTGACTCCAGTGGCATGTTTTTCCAGTACAGACCAGCTGATGCAAAGTCCACACTCCAGCCATCTCCTTTATCAGGCTCTTACACTCTGGGCCATTCGCACTGGCATTAATGAGCCCAGAACCAAGTACCAGGCAACTAGGGACAGCTCCTGTGCCCCACAGCCTACTGAAATTGTTCGGATAATCCTAAACCTATTTACCTTCTTTACCCGTTCGTTCCCACGGAAGCCGCAATAGAAGCTTTTGCCCACAGTTCCCCCTTCTCTCTTCTTCATGACCAAGCCCAGTGTTTCCTCATGTGGCCCCCTCCTCTTGGGAACTCTGAGTAACAAACTAGCTTTGCCATGGCAGTTGTCTCTTGATCTGTTGGACTCAGATTTTCTATTAGTGCACTATATTTTATTTTATGTTAAAAACTTTACTTATTTTAGAGAGAGAGAGGGTGTGTGTGTGTGTGTGTGTGTGTGTGTGTGGTGTGAGCAGGAGGAGGAGCAGAGGGAGAGAGACAAACAGACTCCACATTGAGCACAGAGCCTGACATGGGGCTCAGTCTCACAACCCCGAGAGGATGACCTGAGCTGAAACCAAGAGTTGTATGCTTAACCCACTGAGCCACCCAGGCGCCCCGATGCACTGTGTTTTGAAACCGTAAAGAACTGATTCCACTGTAAGTCTTCCTAACTACAGTGGAGGCTCAGAAGGATGAGAACTGGGAACCATGGAGAAAGTCTTTGTAGGTTGCAGGGGCCTCTTGTCTTTGCCTTGCCCTGTATACCAGCTCCATTCTGCTTGCTTTCTGAGGGCTGGTGTCCTGTGCTATGGGTCATGACTCATCTAAGTCACCCTCAGTGGTGCCCTTGGGTGACAAGTCTGTTCAAATCCAACATCCGTATCTTAACTGCCTAAGGCTTTCTCTGTCTCTCTTCTGAATTCTTGTGAGAAAAAAATCTGATCAGGCCAGTAAAGCCTTAAATAATCTGCCCATGAACCAGCTGCAGCCAGCGGGTAGGACAGACACGGCTGCAAGGCTTTGAGAGGGGAAGTGGGAGGAACAAGGTCACTGACTAACACCCGGTACCTGAGGGCGTCTCTCAGTATTATTTCAAAAAATAAAGGGATTCTATTTTTAAAAATTATAAATAACTGAAAATATTACAAGTTATTGTTCAAAACCAGATTTGTTTAGTCAGGTAGCTCATATCCCAAAGCACAAAGGTGAAATTGAGGTCTGCAATGTGCCTGAGCCCAGTCTCCTAGCAGAAATGATCAACCGATGACTCCTCAGCATTCTAAAGGAAATGCTGATAAAAGCCATACCTATTGTTCACACTGGAAGTGATGCCTTGGAGTTCTGTGGAAAGCTAAAACTTGGAAATTATTTAACAATAAAGGAATAATTGTTTCAGAGACTAAGTTGAGACATTACAAAAGGCTCGCAAATGTAAAAATTAAACACTGAGTGTGCTTATTCGAGTTTAGAAGGACTGTAGGTCAGGATAAGGGATTTAAAATAATTGGGTTAAATACAACATTAGGATTTATAATTTTTAAAAAAGGAGATGCTTTAATTATTTTAGTTTCAAGAGATACTATGCAAATGATAAAGAAGTACATCTGCCCCCCCCCCCAATTTATATGTTGGCCCTAACCCCCAGCACGCCTGTATTTGAAGATAGGGCTTCGTAGAAGGAAAGTTAAACCAGGTCAAAAGGGTGGGGCCCTGATCCAACAGGAATAGTGTCCTATAAGAAATGACAGCAGAGAGCTTGCTTATGCTCCCTCCCTCGCCACATGCATGCAACGAGGAAAAGCCACGGGAGGACAGGTGAAGTGGTGGCTGTCAGCAAGGCAGGACGAGAGTCCTCACCAGCACCTGAGTCAGCTGGCACCTTGGTCTTGGACTTTTAACCATTGTGAAGAAATAAATTTCTTTCTCTTTTCTTTTTTTGAAGATTTTATTTATTTATTTGACGGAGAGAGAGACAGCCAGCGAGAGAGGGAACACAAGCAGGGGGAGTGGGAGAGGGAGAAGCAGGCTCCTAGTGGAGCAGGGAGCCCAACGCAGGGTTCGATCCCAGGACCCTGGGATCATGCCCTGAGCCGAAGGCAGACGCTTAATGACTGAGCCACCCAGGTGCCCCAGAAATAATTTCTTTAAAAAAAAAAAAAGATTTTATTTATTTATTTGTGTGTGTGTGTGAGAGAGAGAGAGCACAAGCAGAGGGAGTGGCAGGCAGAGGGAGAAGCAGTCTTCCCACTGAGCAAGGAGCCCAACATGGGGCTCAATCCCAGGACCTGGGATCATGACCTGAGCTGAATGCTTAACTAACTGAGCCACCCAGATGTCCCAGAAATAAATTTCTTTTGTTTAAGCCACCCAATCTATGGTCGTTTGTCATGAAAGCTGAGTAGACATCCTTCAAGTCTTTTTGGCCATGAAATTTATTATTAAAATATCGCTGTTACACCCTCTGAATTTTTTCCATGCTGAAACAAACCCCAAAAAACCCTGCACTGTTTCCCAGAGAATTCTGAGGAAGGAAGCTAATATTTTTCTCTTTAAAATATGGAAATGGTGTCAGCATCTTTCCTAAATCAATTAGCAGTAAAGTGCCCCTGGTCACCTCAGTAGGGCGTGTAGAGATAAAGATGGCCAAAATGTTAGTTAAGGTATTTTTAACTTAAATATATTTTAGAACTTACATATGAATTTGTTTGGAAATGCAATGCAAACTTCAAGCCCCTAAGCCCCACAGCTGTTTTTCATAGCTCTGCTAAATGGTTTCTAGTTGGAGCCAAAGTCTGAACCTGGGTTATTTCAAGGCTTGTGGACAGTCACAGGGATGAAAGGCTACTTCCAGGCCCTTCTGACTCTCCACGATCCTGTAATCTGACTATGTGAAGTAACAGGGGGTAATGACATGGAGTTGCTGATTGAGAGGTGGTTAGAAGTCCTGAGGCATGGCAAAAGTGATTTGTTTGGGACCTGGGGTGGACTGATTTAATAAAATAAAATTAAATTGCTTGATTATTCATATTCTGTCATCTGGTGAATGAAGTCCAAATTCCCACACCTTTTTTTATAATTTATTTTTAAAATTCAGGTAAAATTAACAGTGTTATATTAGTTTCAGGTATATAATATAACGATTCAGCAATTCTATACATTACTCAGTGCTCATCACAATAAGTGTACTTTTAATCCCCTTCACCTGTTTCACGCATCGCCCCCTTCCCCCTTGTCCAGTTCCCCTCTGGCATCCATCAGTTTGTTCTCTATATTTAAGAGTCTATTTTTTGTCTTTTTCCTTTGCTCATTTATTTCTTGAATTCCGTATATGAGTGAAATCACATGGTATTTGTCTTTCTCTGACTGACTAATTTCACTTAGCATTATGCTCTCTAGACCCATCCATGTTGTTGCAAATGGCAAGGTTTCACTCTTTTTTTATGACTGAGTAATATTCCTGTGTGTGTGTGTGTGTGTGTGTGTGTGTGTGTGTGTATACACCCCACATCTTCTTTATCCATTCATCAAAGGAAATGAAAACACTAATTCAAAAAAATGTATGCACCGCTATGTTTATTGCAGCATTATTTACAAATTACCACAATTTTTTTTTTTTTTTGAGTAGGCCCCACACTTAGCATGGAGCCCAACATGGGGCTTGAACTCATGACCCTGAGATCAAGACCTGAACTGAGATCAAGAGTCAGACACGTAACTGACTGAGCCACCCAGGCACCTGTCCTACAACTTTTAATCAGAGGTTGGCCTGTGAGCCACTGTAAGTTGGCCTATGGCATTTTTATGAAAATTTGCTAATATTTAAACATGTGAAGATCTCTCATAAAAATCAAGCTTTTTGGCTTGTTTTTAAAAAACTGGAAGAACTGGCTGGATCCGAATAATGTATATTATTATACATTATTATAATATATCCCTGTAGACAAGTCATGAGGTCTCCAGGTCCTCAGTCTTTATGACTTCTTGATGTCTTTGACCTGTCTTTTCCACTTATTCATATTATGGGTCTTTTGAGATCAGAGACCTTTAAGAAGGTTGCTCTATACCCACCTCTTTCTCAGAACCATTGGTTGCTGGATCAGAACAATAGGCTAAAACACTGTAAATGAGTCAACTTTACTCATTATGTACACATAAATTATGAAAGAGGGGTTTCATTAGAATGATTGTTTCTGTCTTAATCAATGAAAAACCCCTCCTTGGGGAAACACAAACCCACCCCTGGGCACAAAGATTCAGTCTCGGCAAGAAAATCCAGTTTTGCAACTTCAAATCAATTTGCCTTTCTACTTGAATTTTAGAAACTTCTTAGATTTTATTAAGTCAGGCATAAGTAAACAAGCTTCTTCGCCACTCTGAAGACTCAGCAATACAGCTAGGTGGCATGGACAAACTGAAAGTAAACAGAGGCAGGGGAGGTTGGATAGGCAATGAAAAGAAGGAGAGGAAAAGAAGGAACCAGGGCCAAAGTAGAAAGAAAAGAAAAGGGATGAGCATCATAGGTTCCATTACCTACTATTTCAGAGCCATTTTGATTCACTTTTGTTTTGGATTGTTATTGTTAATTAATCCACCAGGTGGTGCTCTGAAATACCAAATAAACTTCAGTCTTTACATTAAAAATTTATATCGCCTGGACCTTCTGCTGTAGACATTTATCAAAACTGAAAATGATACATGTCTGATTACTCTTTATTTGAAAATATGTCTGTTATGTAAATACATCAAATATTCTTATTAGACGAAATTTGGGAGGAAAATTAGAGATTCATTTAAATTGTTATTTTCATATTTCTTTAAAAATGTCTTTATAAAGTATAAATTTAAGAAAACCAAGAGAATTACAATGGGTATTTGTACCCCCAAAAATCTATGTTACATATTCTCCTCCCTGTTTCTTAGGGATGAAGTCGGCCCCCTGTTAGAGCCTCCTGTCCCTGTTTTGTCTGTAGATGCTGTGGGATGCTGAGAAAACTTCATTAGAGGAGTCTAATTTTCTGCATTCCATCTGGAATCACCAAACACACTGGCTCCCTACTCCAAGTTTTGGTCTCTGCTTCTGGTACACCTCTGTCTTCTGGGGATCCCACAGAAGCTGAGGTCCACCTTGCTCATCCAATACCCTGGTTTCCTCTTGGCTGCCTCCAAACACAAATTCCTATAAAGGTCTGACTCTACTCCCCCTCTCATAGCTTCTGGAGGTGAATTTAGACTTTTTTTTTTTTCAAAGTCTTTATGGAACAATATAATTTAAAGAGGAAAAAATAAATGACAAGAGAAGATATGCACTATGGGCTATGTTCTCAAAGATTTGGCATTAAATAATAATAATTATGACACATGACATTGCGAATATAGCAATAATATCTTTGGAGTCAGACTGTCCTGAGTTCAAATCCTGCTACCCCACATGTCAACTGTGTGATTATGGCAAAACTGTGAACCTCATTTTTCTCTTCTGTATAATGGGAATAATGATTCCTACTTTGCTTGGTTGTTGTGGGGATTAAATGAAATCTCAAACTTAAGGCACCTAGTTTAGTAGGCTGTCTATCAATTTGAATGCCCTTTCCTTTCCCTTTCTTACCTTATTTCTGTGTTCCAACTCAAAATTTGTTCAGTATCAGTAACAGGGGCACTTCTATGTTCGCCTAAGCCTTGCTCTTGCCTTGGTCATTGGTTTCCAAATTTTCCTCATGTGACTACTGCCTGGCTCGCCACCACCTTGCCACTTCCAGGTCCTCATGGCCTCGAGCTCTGTGCTGCTGGAACAACCACCCGATGTGGTTTGCTGTACCTCTCCGTGGCCTGTCTGCCTTCTAGAATGGCTATTACCCCTAACAGCCAGCCCTCTGGGTACATCCTCCTCCACTCCCATGGCCCCAGTGAGGTCCCCATTCCCGCTGCGGGGTTAACTTCCTCAATAACTGCCCTATAGTGAAGGCCTCCTTTAAATTACTGGGCTTGATGATTTAGGAAAAGTGTTGCCCAGCTGCACTGTGCACAACATCTTTGCTACCTGGGCACGTGCAAAATGATGGTGATTTTTAAATTGGACGTGGAAGATGGTCTGTGTCCTGACAGAGAGTGCTGGCTTCTGCAAAAGTTTCACCTGAGGTGTTGTATCATCATAAAGCCTGGGTCCTTCCAAGACAGGAGTCCACTTAGGGGAGCCCCAGGCAGCAATGCCAAGGTTGTAATAGGAAGTCTGAAAGATGAAGTGGGGTCATCAACAGAAGACCAGATAGTGACCTCAGAAGCTGTATGTCCTCAGAACAGGTGGTTCAGGCCCAAGGCCAAATCCACTGACAGAATGAGTTATAGGAGCCTGTGGAACGCAAAGCTGCCAGCTGGAAAACCCCATTAGGACACATATTGTCTTACTATAGCGGCTTAGCAGGGCACTCCTATTTACATACATTTAAATACCAACCCAGTAATTCCTGGATATAACTTTCTATCATACTTCTGAAACTGTTTTTATGCTAAAAAGTGCCCTTTAGAAAGTCCATTTATCTGAATTATTTTTTATTCCCCAAACTGGTATAATAACCACAAATGCTTTTTCTGCTATGAGGAATTGACTCAACTTATATGAATTTTAGCCTCATGCAGATTTTTACTTTCAATGCTTAAAATCCAAGCATTTAAAATTCTGAGAGAAGTAATAAACATATTTTAATAGAAACTCTGCAAATGCGCCACTTTATTAATGGTGAAAATGGTTGTGAATATCTGCTAGTTTTCATAGTGTTCCTAATTATAGACACAGAAATATTCTAGTAATTGGCATTTTGTCAAGTTCAAGATTCTTTGAAATTGGTTCTCAATGCAAATTTTATCTCCAAAACTTTAGTCCGCTCTCCACAAACAATAACACTATTTGAGCAATAACCCAAAATGCATATGGTCCCAGTGAACCTAATGTCATAGTTTTAAGGAGGCCAAAATAAGATGCTTCAAGTTTCCAAAACCATTTCTTCTTTATCTCCTCTGAAGAGTAACACCATTGGCAGCTCTGCAGTTTATTTCAAATCATACATGCAACCATTCTCTCTCTAAAAAGCAAAAACAAAACCCCAAAACACTGATTATTCTGAATGCTTTTTTCTCCCTGATCCTATTTTGATCATAAGGTGGTGTTGATTTACTTTAAATTTTGCTTAACGGGAACTTTAAAAATCAATGTAAAGGATGGATCTTAAGGGCAAGCTCAAAAAGCCAATCTCAAAGGGTTATATATATATATATATATATATATATATTGTATGATTATATAACAGCCTCCAAATGACAAAGCGATAGTACTGGAGGAACAGACCAGTGGTTGCTAGGGCTAGAGCTGGGTCTAGCACTGGGGGAGGGGTGTGACAATCAAGGATTAACACTGGGAAGTTTCTCTGTAGTGACGGAACCATTCTAAATCTTTTTTTTTTTTTTTAAGATTTTTATTGATTTATTTGACAGAGAGAGAGAGCACAAGCAGGGGGAGCAGCAGAGGGAGAGGAAGAAGCAGGCTCTCCGCTGAGCAGGGAGCCCAATGTGGGACTCAATCCCAGGACTCTGAGATCATGACCTGAACTGAAGGCAGACACTGAACTGACTGAGCCACCCAGACGCCCCTGAACCATTCTAAATCTTGATCGCAGTTTTGGTTACTCAAATCTGCACATATGATAAAACTTCATAGACCAGAAAAAGAAAAGGAAAGGGAAAGAAAGAAAAAAGTGTATATAAAATCTGTGAAATCGAAATAAGGTCTATAGCTGAGTTAATAACATTGAACAACATCAATGTCCTGTTTTTGACAATGTGCTAAGGCCATGTAACATCTTATTGGGGGAAGTTAGGTGAAGGGAACATGGGAGCTCTACTACTTTTACAGTTTCTTGTGACCCTTAAACTATCTCAGAGATAAAGATTATTTTTTTTCTACTTTTACAGTTTCTTGTGACCCTTAAACTATCTCAGAGATAAAGATTATTTTTTTTTTAAATCAGTGGAAAGAAGTAATTAGATGGGTGAAGGTTTTCTCTTTTTCTTTCTTTCTTTCTTTCTTTCTTTCTTTCTTTCTTTCTTTCTTTCTTTCTTTCTTTCTTTCTTCTTCCTTCCTCTTTCTTTTCTTTTCTTTTCTTTTCTTTTTTCTTTTCTCTTTTCTTTTCTTTTCATTTCTTTTCTTTTCTTTTCTTTTCTTTTCTTTTCTTTTCTTTTCTTTTCTTTTCTTTTCTTTTCTTTTCTTTCTGCCAGCATGTAAGTTCTTGGAATAATCATATAAGGTAGTGACACTAAATGCTTTAGGGAAAAAGAAAGGTTTGCAATAATTCATAGCAATTCTCCAATAATAATTTCCTAAACAGCGTTTCCTTCCAGTGATAGTTTCTTCTCTCCCTCCTGTTTGTCCAATTTCTGTCAATCTCCTATGCTCCTTTGTAACGCATGAAAACCCTGTGCTTCTCTCTCTCCCACTGTCTTCTATTTCTTGTGCAAAATGTAATCTCCTTATTATCCTACAAAACCCAAATCCAGGTCAATAACTTCCATTTAGAGCTATGAATTTGGTCCCTAGTCTATGTGTACTTTGTATTTCTGGAGAGAGGATGGGGTGTTGGAAGAATCTTGACTAGCTGGGGTAGTGGGACAGAGAAGAGAATTTCTCTTTATTTAAACTTTACTAAGGGTAAGAGTCTCAGCATTTAAACCTCTGAATTATTTTTTTGCATGGCAAGAATGTATCTAGATTTAAAAAACTAAAACTGTAAGTGAATAAAGGTACTTCCAGCTGCCCTCAAATCCCTATATAGCTCACTTTTAGAAATGTTCTTTAGAAATGGGAAGGGACTGGAATAAACAAGAAATAAAGTGGTAATATTTTCTGGCCTTGGTCAAAATGTTGGCAATATAAGTTCACACTCAAAATAGCTAATTTTCTCATTCCAATGCTTTTGCTTCTTGGTACTGCTGAGGTCAAAGTAGATTTTCCAGAATTGTTTTAGGGTTCATGTTTACCTGAATCTTTAGGTCAGTATGATACCAAATCTCAAGACAATCATCTGTAGTAGATTTTTATTCTATCTTTAAAGGGGAAAAATTGTGGGTGCAGAAGTTTTCTGTTTGATATTCAAGAATGATTCTCCATTGCTCAATTATATAAACAAACTTTAGAGGTTCTTGGAAATGACTTACTAAATTCAATTTTCTTTATAGTTTTGGCCAGTCTAAACTCTTCTCCAAAGTGTTTGGAAATTTTGGGGTCAAAGGAAGGCCAGAATAAGAATTGCAATTGCAGCTACACGGAGTGTCTATGAGGGATGGAGAAGATGACTTCTTTTATTAAATATGACACAAGAAATAATTACCAAAGTGGACCCTGGTGTCTACTGGTATATAATACAGTTTGGTGTTGTGGAGTAATAGTAGTAGCAGATGAATCATGAAATTAACATTTATGAGTATCAGTCAGATCCTTTCAGATATCATCAGTGTCTGCATATTTTTCTGGCCTTCATTGATTTTGAAATAAAGAAAAAAGATTACCCTAGTTCTAGAGAGCCTTATAAAAATGAATACAAAATTCTCTGGGGGGGGGTTCTTATTGACTTAAAACTTGGCTAGCATTGCCATTCCTTTTCAGTGTCTCTCTACACTTTCTAGAGATATCTTAAATGATCTTAAATATCCTGAATGATGATTTGGGAACCCCTAGAATGTAGACTTTCTAAAGGCAGTGACTTTATTTGTGTTCTATGCTATGTTCCCAGTGCTGGAACAGTGCCTGACACAAGTGCTCAAGAGCCTTTTGTTGCGTTGGATTGGTAACTTGATATCGGGGAAAAAAAACTTTGTCTCTCCACTCAGACCACCCTTGGTTTGGAGCCTGACTCTGCCATTGGGTGACTGGAACAAATTACCTCACTTCCCAGAGCTTCAATTTTCTTGTGTATAGGTGCTGTACAGACAAATTAAGATAGCACACACAAAGTACTGAGCACAGAACTTGGGAAGTACTGGGTGCTTCGTGGATGGGGATTGTTCCCTCATTAACTCACATGCATCCCATCCTTTGTCTGTTAGAGCTTTCTATTTTTCAAAATGCAATTGATTCAAAAGGAAGTACATCAGAGAAGACCATCATGATTTCTAAAAGGAGTTTCCATAAGCTGAATTCTGGGCAGAGGAACTCACTCCTTCCTGATTTCCTTTGCTTTGCTAACCCTAAATCAACTAACCGCTTCCACATTGGATCTGTGCCAATGTAAACATGGAAAACATCACATCACATTCTAGATTTTCATCAACCTTCACATTCGTTATTTTCAGGCAGAAAGGTAAATTTGGGTTTAGTTGTTTGTTGTATTTTATTTTCCACCCAAGTAGGTTGATAAATGGACCTCTTGGATGTCTAGGATGACCCAAGGAACTAAAAATGCAGAACTTTCTTCTCCTTTGACATGGTTGACATATTAAATTCCTCAAACAGGTGATTTCCAAGAATTCTTGTCTTTTAGTTTGATCATGAGTTCTTACTTTCATTCAGCTGTGGTAGGCCTTAAATCCCTCATTTACTTTATTAACTAATATTGTAATGAATTATTGGTTGCTCACTGTGTATCTGTGCATTCTAGTGCTGTGAGGAATAACTAAAAATAAGAAACAAATTGAGGGTATGGTATCTATTCTCAGGGAGAAAACAACTATAAAGAAAAATTTAAATATATTTATCGTATTATATGTGTTTACAAAATGTATTACATAAATACAGGAAGTGATTATTATTACATGTGATTATTATTATAATTACTAGGTGTAGTTAAACTGAAAAGACAAATCTTGTATACATGAAACAACCAAGAAAAATTATTTGGGAATATAGGCAAATGCTTGACAGTGTGGTACAGCATATATTTATTTATATACTGGTGGGTTTTGTTTTTTTTTTTTAAGATTTATTTATTCCTTTGAGAGAGACAGTGAGAGCATGAATGGGAGGGGCAGAGGGAGAAGGAGAAAGAATCCCAACCAGACTCTGGGCTGAGCTCAGACACTAGTTGGGACTTGATATCACGATGCCAGCTGAAACCAAGGGTTGGTTGCTCAACCAACTGTGCCACCAAGGTGTCCCTTATACATTGTTTTTAAAAAGTTTTAATTATTGAAGTATGTTGACACACATATATCATACAAATGTAGTTTCAAGTGTACAACATAGTGATTTGATAATTCTGCATGTTATATAATGCTCACCACAATAAATGAAGTTACCATCCATCACCACACAACATTACTGCAATATTATTGACTATATTCCCTATGCTGTACTTTTCATCTCTGTGACTTATTTATTTTATAACTGAAAGTTTATACTTCCTCCCCTTTAGCCACTTATCCTATCCCCCTCACCATCTCCCCTCTGGCAATACGACGTTGCTTTCTGTATTTATGAGTCTCTTTCTGTTTGTTTGTTAATTTGTTCTATTTCTGAGATTCCACATATAAGTGAAATCATATGGCACTTGTCTTTCTCTGACTTATTTCACTTAACATAATATTCTCTAGGTCCATCCCTGTTGTCACAAATGGCAAGATCTCATTCTTTTTTATGGCTGAGTAATATTCTATTATATATGCATACACACATGCACCACATCTTCTTTATTGTTTCATCTATTAATGGACACTTAGGTTGCTTCCATATCTTGGCTATTGTAAATAATGCTGTAATAAAAATGGAAGTGCATATATGTTTTTTATTTTATTTTATTTCTATTTTATTTAACGTGTAGTGTTATATTAGTCCCAGGTGTACAATATAGTGATTCAACAATTCAATGCATTACTTGGTGATCAATGATATGTGTACTCTTAATCCCCTTCACCTATTTTACCCATTCCCTTACCCACCCCCCCTCTGGTAACCATAAGTTTGTTCTCTATTAAGAATCTGTTTTTTGGTTTGTCTCTTTTTATCTTTGTTCATTTTTCTTAAATTCCACATTGGAGTGAAATCATATGGTATTTGTCTTTCTCTGACTGACTCATTCACTTAATATTACACCCTCTCTATCTATTGATGTTGCAAATGATATGCAGATATCATTTATGCAGATATATATACATATATATATCTTCTTTATCCATTCATCTATCAATGGACACTTGGGCTATTTCCATAATTTGGCTGTTGTAAATAATACTTCAATAAACATAGGGGTTCATACATCTTTTCAAATTAATGTTTTCATGTTCTTTGGTTAAATACCCAATAGTGGAATTACTGGATCATATGGTAATTCTCTTTATAAGTGTTTGAGGAAACTCTATACAGTTTTTCCATAGTGGCTGCACCAGTTTGCATTCCCACCAACAATACAAGAGGGTTCCCTTTTCTCCACATCCTTGCCAACATCTATTGTTTCTTGTTTTGTTAATTTTAGCCATTCTCACAGGTGTGAAGTGATATCTCATTGTGGTTTTGATTTGCATTTCCCTGATGATGAGTGGTGTGTGTTGAGCATCTTTTCATGTGCCTGTTGGCTCTGTTTGTCTTCTTTGGAGAAATGCCTATTCATGTCTTCTGCCCATTTTTAATTGGATTATTATTATTATTTTGGTGTTGAGTTGTATCAGCTTTTTATATATTTTGTATACTAACCTCTTATCAGATATGTCATTTGCAAATATCTTCTCCTATTCAGTGGGCTGTCTTTTAGTTTTGTTGGTTGTTTCCTTTTTTTTTTTAAATTTTTTATGTTATGTTAGTCACCATACAGTACATCATTAGTTTTTGATGTAGCGTTCCATGATTCATTGTTTGTGTATAACACTCAGTGCTCCATGCAATACGTCTCTTCCTTAATACCCATCACCGGCCTATCCCAATGCCCCACCCTCCTCCCCTCTGAAGTCCTCAGTTTCCCAGAGTCCATAGTCTCTCGTGGTTCATTCCCCCTTCTGTTTACCCCCCCCTTCATTCTTCCCTTCCTTCTCCTACCGATTTCCCTGGTTATTTCCTTTTCTGGGAAGAAGCTTTTTATTTTGATGTAGTCCCAATAGTTTATGTTTGCTTTTGTTTCCCTTGTCTGTGGAGATATATCTAGAAAAATGTTTTTATGGCTGATGTTGGAGAAATTACTACCTGTGCTCTCTTCTAGGCTTTTTATGCTCTCACATTTAGGTCCTTAATCCATTTTGAGTTTATTTTTGTGTATGGTGTAAGAAAGTGGTCCAGTTTCATTCTTTTGCATGTAACTGTTCCATTTTCCCAACACCATTTGTTAAAGAGACTGTCTTTTTCCCATTGCATATTCTTGCCTCCTTTGTTGAAAATAACCATATAATTGTGAGTTTATATCTGGCCTCTCTATTCTGTTCTATTGATCTATGTGTCTGCTTTTGTGCCAGGATCATTCTATTTTTATTACTACAGCTTTGTGGTATATCTTACAATCTGGGATTGCAATACCTCTAGTTTTGTTCTTTTTCAAGTTTGCTTTGGCTATTTGGGGTTTTGTGGTTCCATACAAATTTTAGGATTATTTGTTGTAGTTTTGTGAAAAATGCTGTTGGTATTTTGATAGGGGTTTCGTTAAATCTGTACATTGCTTTGAGTACTACAGACATTTTAATATTCTCTCAATCCATGACTATGGGGTATCTTTCCATTTGTTTGTGTCATCTTCAATTTGTTTCATTAATGTTTTATGGTTTTCAGAGTACAGGTCTTTCACCTCCTTGGTAAAGTTTATTCTTGGGTACTTTATTATTTTTTGGTGCAATTACAAATGGACTATTTTTCTTAATTTCTCTTTCTGCTACTTCATTATCAGTGTATAGAAATGCAGTGGATTTCTGTGTATTGATTTTGTATCCTGCGACATTACTGAATTCATGTGTCAGTTCTGGTAGTTTTTTATTGGGTCTTTAGGGTTTTCTAAACATGGTATCATATCATCTGCAAATAGTGAAAGTTTTGCTTCTTCCTTACCAAACTGGAAGCCTTTTATTTCTTTTTCTTGGCTGATTGCTGTGGCTAGGATTTCCAGTACTATGTTGAATAAAAGTGGTGAGAGTGGACATCTTGTCTTGTTCCTGACCTTGGGGGGAAAGCTCTCAGTTTTTCTCCATTGAGTATGATATTAGTTGTGTGTTTTCCATATATGGCCTTCATTATGTTGAGGAATGTTCCCTCTAAACCCACTTTATTGAGGACTTTTATCATGAATGGATGTTGCACTTTGTCAAATGCTTTTTCTGCGTCTATTGAGATGATCATATGGTTTGTATCCTTTCTCTTATTGACTTGATGTATCACATTGATTGATTTGTGAATATTGAACCACAGTTGCATCCCAGAAATAAATCCCACTTGATTATGAGGAATGCTTTTTAAAATGTATTGTTGGGGGCACCTGGGTGGCTCAGTCGTTAAGCATCTGCCTTCAGCTTAGGGCATGATCCCAGAGTCCTGGGATCAAGTCCCACATCAGGCTCCTCCGCTGGAAGCCTGCTTCTTCCTCTCCCACTCCTCCTGCCTATGTTCCCTCTCTCACTGGCTGTCAGTCTCTCTCTGTCAAATAAATAAATAAAATCTTAAAAAAAAATAAATAAAAAATAAAATGTATTGTTGGATTTGGTTTACTAATATTTTGTTGAGGGTTTTTGCATCTATGTTTGTCAAGGTATTATTCTGTAGTGGGTTTTGTTTTTGTTTTTGTAGTTTTTTAGTTTGTTTTGATATCAGGGTAAATGCTGGCTTAATAGAATAAATTTGGAAGGTTTCCTTCCTCTTCTATTTTTTTGGGCTAATTTGAGAAGAATAGGTATTGACTCTTCTTTAAACATTTGGTAGAATTTGCCTGTGAAGCCATCTGGCCCTGGACTTATGTTTGCTGGGAGATTTTTAATTACCTCTTTACTTTCTTTTCTGTTTATTTAGTTTCTTTGCTGGCCTGTTCAAGGTTTCTATTTCTTCCTGTTTCAGTTTTGGTAGTTTATATGTCCTAGGAATTTGTCCATTTCTTCTAGGTTGTCCAATTTGTTAGCATATAGTTTTTCATAATATTGTTTTATAAATTATCTGTATTTCTGTGGTGTTGGCTGTTATTTTTCCTCTCCCATTTGTGATTTTATTTATTTGGGTCCTTTCTTTTTTGTTTTTGATAAGTCTTGCTAGAGTTTTATCAATTTTATTAATTCTTTCAAAAAATTTATTTGTGTTCTAATCTTTCCTATTTACTTCCTTCTACTGGTTTGAGATTTTATTTGTTCTTTTTCTAATATTTCTAACTTAGGTGTTAAGGTTAGGTAGTTTGAGATTTTTCTTGCTTCTTGAGGTAGGCCTATATTGTGATATACTTCCCTTTTAGTACAGCTTTTGCTGCATCCCAAAGATTTGGGACTATAATGTTTTCATTTTCATTTGTCTCCATGTATTTTTTTATTTTTTCTTTGATTTCTTGGTTGACCCATTCATTGTTTAGTAGCATATTATCTAACTTCCATATATTTGTGGTCTTTCCAGATTTTTTCTTGTGGTTGATTTCTAGTTTCATAGTATTATGTTTGGAAAAGTTGCATGGTATGGCTTTGATCTTTTTAAATTTGTTAAGACTTGTTTTGTGGCCTATCATGTGATATATTTTAAAGAATGTTCCATATGCACTTGAAAAGAAATGTGCTGTTTTAGGATAGAATGTTCTAAATATATCTGTTAGATCCATTTGGTCCAATGTATAATTCAAAGCCAGTGTTCCTTGTTGATTTTCTGTTTCTATGATCTATCCATTAATGTAAGTGGGGTGTTAAAGTCCCCTACTATTATTGTATTACTGTTGATTCCTTCCTTTATGTTTGTTATTATATGCTTTATATATTTGAATGCTCCCAGGCTGGGTGCATAAATATTCACAATAGTTCTATCTTCTTGTTGGATTGTCCCCTTTATTATTATATAGTGTCCTTCTTTGTCTCTTGTACAGTCTTTGTTTTAAAGTCTATTTTTGTCTGATATAAATATTCCTACCCTAGCTTTATTCTCACTTCCCTTTTCCATCCCTTTGCTTTCAATCTGCATGTCTTCAGGTCTGAAACAAGTCTTCTGGGAGCATATAGAAAGGTCTTACTTTTTTATCCATTCCATCACCCTGTGTCTTTTGATTGGAGCATTTAGTCTATTTACATTCAAAGTAATTATTGATAGGTATGTATTTATTGCCATCATGTTAGTTGTTTTATGGTTGTTTTTGTAGTTCTTCTCTCTTCCTTTCTTTTGTTCTCTTCTCAAATGGTTTGTGGTTATCATTAGGTTTATATACAACATCATATGCATAATAGCAGTCTGTATTAAGTTGATGGCCGCTTAAGTTTGAACCCATTCTAAAATTAGTAAATTTTTATTCCTCTCTCTGCCACATTTTGGGTATAAGGTATCATATTTTACATCCTTTTATTTTCTGAATACCTTGAGATAGATAGATAGATAGATAGATAGATAGATAGATAGATATCTCACTTAATTTTACTGCTTTTATGCTTCCTACTTTTTAAACTCCTGCTTATAGTCTTTCCTTCCTCCTCAAAGAGTCCTCTTTAACATTTCTTATAGGGCTGATTTAGTGCTCATGAACTCATTTAACTTGTCTGGGAAACTCTATCTCTCCTTCTGTTCTGAATGATAGCCTTGCTGGATGGAGCATTCTTGGTTGTGGGGTTTTTTCTTTCAGCACTTTGAATATATCATGCCACTATCTTCTGGCCTACAAAGTTTCTACTGAAAAATCACCTGATAGCCTTATGGGATTTCCCTTGTATGTAACTGTTTTATTTTTCTTGCTGCCTTTAAAATTCTCTCTTTATGATTGCTTTTTGCTATTTTAGTTACTATGTGTCTTAGTATGGACCTCCTTTGGGTTGATTCTGTTGGGCTTGCTAGATCTGGATTTCTGTTTTCTTCTCCAGATTCAGTAAGTTTTCAGGTATTATTTCTTCAAATACATTTTCTGCCCCTTTTTCTCTCTCCTCCTTCTGGGATCCCTATAATGCATATGTTATTACAGTTGATGGTTTCATTGATTTCCCTTAATCTATTTTTATTTTTTTATTATTCTTTTTACTCTCTCCTGTTCAGTTTGGTTGCTTTTCTAGTCTGTCTTCAGGTTGCTGATCTGTTCTACTTCTTCTAGTCTACTGTTTATACCCTGCAGTGTATTTTTAATTTTGGTTATTGAATTCTTCATCTCTGGTTCTTTTTAACATTTTCTGTTTCTTTATTGAGGGTCTCACTGAGGTCCTCCACTCTTTTCTCAAGTCCAGTGAGTATCTTTATGACCATTACTTTAAATTGTCTACCAGGTATATTACTTATCTCCATTTCATTTAGCTCTCTTGTGATTTTGTCCTGTTCTTTTATTTGGAATGTATTCCTTTGTCTTCTCACTTTGTCTAACTCTCTGTATGTCTGTTTCTATGTTTAGGAAAGTCAGCTATGTCTCCTGCTCTTAAAAGTAGTGGCCTTATGAAGAAGAGGTCCTGTAGTGCCCTGCAATGCAATATCCCCTGTCCACCAGAACCTGGTACTTCAGAGGTGTCTCCTGTGTATGTTATGTGCACCCTACTATTGTGGCTGAGCCACATTTGCCTTCAGCCAGTCATCTGCAATTGCTGTCTTTGTCTGGTACGAGTAGGGTTTTGTCCCTATATTGTTAGTGGGCCAGTTTGGGGCCATGCTGAACTTGAGTTGGGTCAGACCAGGCATTTGTCAGAGCTGTGGTAGTACTGAATCACTCTCCCTATGTTATCTCCTGAGACGTTTTCACTGGTGGGTGAGGCCCGCAATCAGACCAGATGTCTGCCCCAGCCCACTGCTGGGGCTGCAGTCAGACTGGTATCTGTGATTATCTTCCTCTTCCCAAGGTAGGAATCATTTTGTAGTGGTGCTGGCCCCTGTTGGGACTCTTTCACACTGCCAGGCTGCTTGTGGCACTACTTTGGATGGACTCTTGCCAAGGACATTTTGGAGGGGGTGGGGCTGCAAGAGAAGGACAGGGCAAGGTGTGCTGTTAGTAAGCTAGGTGGAGAGTATTTGGGCTGTTCTGGTTCCCTCAAGTGTCTGTGTGTCTAGGCTGTGATGCAAAGGAGGGAAATGGTGCCCACCAATTCCTTTGTTTCCAGAAAACTCTCCCAAAGATCCTTGTCCCTCCAGCACATGTTCCAATATTAATAAACAAATCTCGCTGCCATATACCCCAGGTGGTTTTCAAATTGCTGCTTCTGTGCTGTATCTCTGCAGGGCTGCTTTTCATGCTGTCTCTTTAAGGGTGGGGATTCAGTTACCTATTGCCCTCTGGTTCTCCCAGAGCCAAGCCCACTGATTTTTAAAGTTCTAGGTGTTAAGATCCTTTGATTGTAAGAACGCATGAAGTTAGGTCATTCTGGTTTTCAAAGCCAAATGTTATGGGAATTCATCTTCCCAATGTGGATCCCCTGTGCCTGGGGTGCCAGTATGAGGTCTGCTCCATTCCCCTCTCTGTATCCTTGGCATCCCTCCTGCGGACACTTTGGCTCCCAACCATGTCTCTGCCCTTCCTGAACTGAAGAGGTTCAGTGTGCACTCTTCTCTACATTTAGCTATGCAGAATCTGTTCTGCCAGTCGTCGGACCATTTTCTGGGTTATTTACACACTGCTGTGGGTGTTATCTCATTGTATCTGTGGGATGAGGTGAGCTCAGGATCCTCCTACTCCACCAAATCTGCATTTATCTTTTTGAATTAGCATTTTTGTTCTTTGTTGAAATGTAAGAATTATACAGTCTGCTTACATCATAGGCTGTCCAGAAAAAAGGAAGTTGCCAACAAGGGCCGAAAGAAGGTAATGGGTATAAAGAGGTGGTGCCCTCTGAGGAAGAGATTAAAATCACCATGTCCATTAAGTGTGGAAAATTCCTTTCTGCTATGGGCCTGTAACACTGTTCAAGAGAACGGATCCAAGGGGTACGGGAGGTGTAGGTAAGAGTCTCTGGTAGGGATGGTCCTCAGGCAAGTGCCACAGTCATTCTGGGTAAAAGAAGTGTCATGATCAGGATGATCCTGGCTGTGAGGCATGCTGGGAGTATGTAAGAGAGAAAGGTGTGACTGAGGCTGGCTGGGGTTGGGACCAGAGAAATTAATTGGGATGAAAGGATTGACAAGCCCTCTAGAAAGAAACTAGAAATTACCAGGTCTACAAAGGCACAGCAAACTCTAATTCGGTATTTTCTTAAATGCCAAAAATTCCTAGGGATCATCTAGGATACCTGTTAAAAATATATTGTCAGGCGCTACCCTAGATGTCCTGAACCAGAACTTCTAGGAGGCAGCTTGGAATTCTGTATTTTTAATGAGTGTACTTGATGACTCTTTATGACTAAGTAATTTTGGAAAAGACTGCTTTAGTCCAGCCCAATCTGGAATCAGAATTAAAATTTTCTTACTCAAGAGGCAGGACAAGGCTGGAAAGCAGGGCTTTTGGGATTTAGGAGGATTATTAAAAAAGTATATCAGGAAGGGATCCAGGAAGCAAGATGCAGCCTTGAGAAATAAGACTGCCATGTTCTAGGTGTGGAAATTAGGGCTCCAGTGAACTACACCATTAAATGCAAGGCTCTAGTGCTTGTGGGAAAATAGAGTAGGTGAGATCTTGAGAGACAAGATATCAGTCAAGCACCCTGGCCACAGATGAGTGTGGTGGTAAAACTCCCATCCTCTTGATGCAAATGAAAGATTTAGCCTTGTGTGGTATACCTGTTTGATGACTGCAGAAGTTGTGGGGTATGACCATAAGCAGCAGATGATGTCTGTCTTAAGAAGGATCTTTTACTGTATGGAAGCCACTGGGGCAAATGAATGGTCCTCAGGAAAACAAAATTCTCCAAGGAGCCTGGACAGTTGGCGAAGGGACTCCAATTTTTCCTCAAGGCCTTGTTCTTTGGGTCTACATATACAAGTGTCTGGTGAATCTTCTGTTGAAGGTCCTTGAAGCTTCATCATCTGGAGTTCATTAGGGTCATGGTGGGTATAATCATGTGCCAGATCTCCATAAGGTGAAGGCAAATCTCAGAGGACTTGAGTAGTACTGTGAAGCCTAGGAAATCCTTCTCATAAGACAGCCTTAGTTTTCTGCAACCTCAGATGATGTCCTGGAAGTGGACATTACTTTCAGATGAGGTTCAAGAAGTCAGGTGGAGGTGAGCGTGAGATGTAAGGAGATGATTAGGGGATTCTATTGGACCAAGAGTAGGAACTGTTAGACTGGGAAGTAACACAATTTGACTTTAATCATTTTTATAGACTGAATGTTTGTGTCTCTTCCCTCCCTCCAAATTCATACGTTGAGACCTAATCCCTAATGTGATGGTGTGTAGAGGCCTTTGGGAGGTATTAGTTCATGAAGGTAGAGTCCTCATGGATAGAATTGGTACCCTTATAAGGTGCTCAAGAGATCAGAGTTCCCCATTCCCCACAGCAAAAAAACATGGCTTATGTAAACAAGGCAGTGGGTCCTTACCAAACACTGAATCTATTGGCACCTTGATCTTGGACTTTCCAGTCTCCAGAACTATGAGAAATAATTTGTGTTGTTTTTAAGCCACCCAGTCTATGATATTGTTATAGCAGCCTGAATAGACTAAAACAATCACAAGATAAATAATAGAAATTTTAGCTGCTTTTTAAAAATTCAAATAATAGCCTGGAGTATCTTTCTAAATTCTGATAAATTTGTTTTCCTCTCTCAACAGGAATCTCTCATTATTCTCTTCATGGCCAAAAGAAAAGATAGACTTTCTGGTTCACTGTTTTTTATGCTGATACTATAGGTTATATTGTCATGTTTTGCATCCTAAGCTTCTCTTTTAGAATCAGTAAATAACTGAGTAAAATTTATTGAATGAATTAGAAGACTTGGCTCTCTTCATCTTTCAGAATCCTCTCTGCCAGTCACACTCCTTTGTACTACTTATAACCGTGTCAAAATCACTTCTTCCGTGAAACGTCACCTGGCTACTCTGTCTGTGTGTGACTTCTGCATCCTTTGAGACCCCATAGCACACTGGTTTATAAGTCCTTTATGGCACTCCCTATTTACATTCTTCCTTTTACCTTTAACAGCATTTTGCTTCTGTTTATGTAGTATTTATTTATAACCCTTCCTGTCCCTTCCATGAAGGAAACCTATAGAAGAAATAGAAAATAAATGAGAAAATGGTAATGAAAGGAAAACAAAGATAGGACTATAAGATGAAGCCAACTGTTATAAACATTTAGTGGATACTTGCTACGTCCCACATGCTAGTCTCTGCTCTTCTGGAATGCAGAACTGAGTCAGGGCAGGGCTGTGACTTATGGACCAGTTCAACCCTCAGAGGCACTCAGGAATCAACTTCACACCATCACTAGAGGTTTGGTCTTAGTAATTTAGTCCCCTACCTACCTATTTCCTCACTGATTTACCCACTCTTATTAGTGTTGATGCTAGAAAATGGGCCACAGTGTATTCTCAATTGTGCTAGTATTTTTTATTCAAGGACTTCTTTTCTGACTTCATAGATACCTTGGTAGCTCTTCACCAAGTTTTCTTCAAGGTTCAATGGTTTCCATGCCAAGGCAGTAAGACCGTTCATATAGTTATGCTGGGGAGACAGGGTATCCCTAAATTTTTCCATGGAATTTCCATTCCAGCTTGTGTGTACTTACTATAGGTTATCTAGTAAAAGGAATCCTTGGCAGTTTTTCATCAAGTTACAGCTGCCTCTGTAAAAGAAACTGCATTTATAAGTTGTTTTCTCTACATTGGCTAAATGGCAGCAAATAGGATAATGATCATTTTCCAAATGTCGTAAGAGCAACTGATGGCACCAACATAGTCATTTATGGCTCCAGAGTAAACTATGGGTGGAATGTTATGACTGTACAGATATCTGAAAATGTAGATTATTACCATAGCAATGTAAAAAGCTGCAGATTTCCCCCGAATCAGTACCTAGTTTCTGTATTTGACCAAAATATGTGTAGAGGAAAGTCCCTTCTGGGCCATTAAAAACAAAGCATTTGCATTAGGAACTTTTTTAAAAATATAAGGATATTTCATTTAATTTTCAATTTATATTTTTATGTATGAAGTAAGAATAAGGAAAAGTATAATTGCAGTATAATGTTGATTCTAACTGACCTAGTAAAATAGTACTTTTATTACAATAACTATCACCTCAGATAATAACTAGTAATTAGAATTTTTCTCTCACAGGACTTATTCCTTCAAAAATGCTGATTTTTTTTTTGCTGTTCTATTTTCGAAATTTGACTAAGTTCTTAATTTAAGATCATAAGTTTAAGTGCTCCTCCACAAATTAGAGTTTTACTCCTAGGCAGCTCTAAAAAATGTTAATTTCCTGAGTCTTTTCCTCCGTATATAATAAAGTCAGTTATTTTAACAGAGAGGATATTAGATCCTGCCCTCCAAAAGCTCAAGTGTATGCATTTATGTATACCAGGAACTTTGCCAATATCATTTTTGGTCTTTTTCTTGGGGCAAGGTTGCATCTGGTATAGTGCAGGGGAAAGGGTGTCAAGAGGCATCCAGGCATGGTGGGTTGATGTGGATGGCAGTGTGCAGGGGTCAGCCTATGTTCCAAGGAGCAGGCAGAGTTGAAACTGGGAGGTCATCAGGTGATGCTTGGAACCAACAATGGAAACCACCAGCAAAAGCCAAAGGGAAATAAGCCAGAAACCTGGGAGCAACTGCTAAGGGGATCTAAATAAATTTGTAAAAGGTTTCACGCAAATATTTATTAAATACCTGACCGTGTTTCCCAAGTGTTCCAACCACAATTAAGTAAGAACTACATTTTATATCTTAGCCTAACACACACTGACACATAGCCCTCACTGTGTCAGAGTTCTACAAAGATCGTTACCTTCACCTTGGGTGAGACACTCTGAAATTTTCCGTTCTCTTAGGTTCTATCCTATTGCATTTAAAGATGTTGATAGGATGGGTGCCTAGCTGGCTTGGTCAGTGGAGCAAGCTGTTCTTGATCTTGGGGTTGTAGGTTCGAGCCCCACTTTGGGTATAGAGATTACTTAAAAGTAAAAAATCTTTAAAAAAAATTAAATAAAGATGTTGATAGAAGACTTACAAATCGCTTTCATGATCTGTTAATTGATAGAAAGCCGTAACTTAAAATGTACTGTCTTGGGGATGGGAGAGATGGAATAAAGTGAGTTAAAAAAAAGAAAAAAGTCTAAAAGACTGGAGGATGTCGTTTCTGAATTTAAGGAGATGGAAAGCTCCTTAGGAAGTTGGAATGTAACAGGTGAAACAACCAAATATAACACATTTAGAGTAGAAAAAATGGAAACAAGCAAATTAACAGGGAAATTAATATTAATACAAGTTAGTTATAGAAGTGTTAGCTTGAGAGTGAATAGCTGAGGTCAGCAATGAGGCCCCCCATAGATGGGGTTAACATCTTACTCATCTTCATAGCCCTTTACTGCTTGACACACTACCTTGCACTGAGGTTTGAATAACTTAGCACAATGAGACTACACAGCATTGTTGTTATTCCATGTCTCTACAGGGCTGAAGTTAAAATTCCTATTTTTTATTTAGGGGAATACCCTAAATGATTTCCCATGACACTTTAGTAGAAATTAGTTTATCAAATTACTGTAGTTATTTGATCTTGGATTGGCTCTGAGGTTGTGGATGGTGAATGTCAAAGGGAGACCTTAGGGAGGTGCTGGGAAGCCTCGGGGACACCCATAGGAAGGAAATATATATCAAAGCACTGAAGTTGAATTTCAGCTACTTAAATAATTTTACTTCAAATTATTCTGCCTACAGCACTGCAACATTTACTTAAATAATATTTTATAGTTGTCTTCTCTCATTTTTTAATGATATGTTTCTTCAATATCTCTACCACAATAGATTTTATTGTTGCTTTTCAAGACTAAGCACTATGAGTTCCCCCCACTTTCCCACCACCACTGAATCTATAATGTTAATACATTGAAGATGCTCAAAAATTACTTGTGGGTAGAAAATATATAAAGCTCCATGCAATAAGTAATTATCTCTGTCTTGCTCATTTTATCTTTAGCCTAGCACACAATAGTCATAATTTTTATATGAATAAAAAAATTTTCTCAGTGGTCTCTGAATTCCACACCCTCTTTTCTTTCAATTCTCATTTCCTTGTATTCATCACATGTGTAAGTACACAACAGAAGCATTAACTTTTGCAGTTAAAATTCTGACAGGGAGCTACAAGTGATGATTAAATACTCTAAATGACTTTCATATGTGATTAGCTCTAGAGCTAGGGGGCTAGTTGAATCTGACCACAGATTACCCAGTGACCTTAATGATTCAGTAGTATCAACTCCTTTTTGAAGTTGTAAGTTAAATAATCTTTATATGTCAGTATAGAAGATGGTGCATTTAAGAACTCCCAAGTTTCTTTCATACTCAGCTATCGAGTCTTTTTTTTGGGTTGTTGTTGGCAATTGCTCAGATTAACTATGAGGAAATATACATAAGTTCCTGTGGTCGTTAAGACAGGTTCTTCCACCCTGAAAAATTTCCATACTGTTCTTCCACCAAGAGCAACTCTTGATGTAGCTGGAAGAAGTTTGAAAAGTCACAATATTTCTGTGTAATAATGTTGCACAAATATTGGAGTGTATTTCTGAATTGCAGTCCACCAATTCTGCAGTTTATATCTATCACATTATATTTGTTTATATTAATTACATAAAATATTTTTCAATATCCCATAAAAAAGAAAAAAATTTAAACAGGCATTTCCTTTTTTATTAAATATCCTTCTATAACATCATTTCAAGAAGTGCCTAGTCTTCGACTTAAGGAATGGACCATAATGTGAATAAGTTTAAAATAGAATTTGCAACAACAAAATATCTTATTCAAGCATCCACAGTTTCTGCCAAGACTTCAGTCTCAGCTGCTAGGAAAATAACACTCAACACAAAGAAATGTCAGCTTCAGATAAGATAAATGATTTAAATTTGATGTTTCAAATTTGAAAGTCTGTTTCTTTTCTCTCTAAAATATCAAGAATCTTTGTTCCAGGGGATATAAAGACAGGAAGATCCTTGTTGTCTTCACACTCACCAAGGGAGGACCTAGAATTCCTGTGTTAATTTCTTTAATTTTTAGATGGTACCTAGAAGTTAAACTGGTAATTTACTCTTTCAGGAAGTTTTTAAGATGAGAAATCCACTCTTTGTGATACAGGGTAGTCTAGCAAGCTAGATAAGATAAATAGCAAGACTTTGTAGATCTTTCTTGATTATATTTAATAACACTCTTTATTAAATAAGTATATTTAATAAAGTGTAAATAAATATATTTAATAAAAAGTGTTTATAAGTATATAAATAAATAAGTATAAATAAATTTATAAGTATAAATCCAGTCATTTCTTAAGCAGCTACTCTTTGTTGGAATTGGGGAACAAGTATGAGTAAGACCTAATTTTGTAAGGAAGAGAGCTTTTAATCTTCATTGACAAAGTGAATCATCGCTTGCAGTTGCTTCTGAAGAGTATAAATTATAGCAAATAACATTTGTAGTTTTTAAGAAAAATGTAATTCATTATTATATACACCTGTGGCACAGATGGCCTGGTCTGCTTCTTGCAGAGTATTAGACTTCTGTCTTGAGGCCCCATTCCTGGACCTTTGGGTTGCTTCCATATTTGCAAGTTCTTAGTAATAAATCACCAAAAAGAAATGTTTAATAACTACATACAGATAGTTGTATTTGATGTCCACATTGATCATCATTAACTTGGTGCCATTCCTTAATGTCCCACAACATCACATGCTCTTTCCAATAGAGATTCAGCCATTACGTCACCCTCCATTATCCTCTGAGGGATGTCCTATCACCTGTTCCTAAGGTTGATGGCTCCCTGTTCAAGAGGGTTTTTTGTCCTCCTGACAGCATTAACTACTTCTTTCTTTCATTGATTTGTCAAATATTTATTGAGCACCTAATCTATGGTGCTGCTGCTCTCTGCTTATAATACCACATGTCTTGTGCGTTTTTCAAAGTCCTGTTTTGATAATTGTTCTAGCATATGTCCTGAATACACTGGGGATTTCCTCTGGTACTTGGACAAAGTAAGGTAACTCAGATTTAATTGAATGTAGTATGTCTTACTTGATAGAACCAGTGAAAATTACAGGCATTTAAAAATTTGAATTACTTTAAGAAGAACAAAGTAATTTCCTAAATTAATTAATATATCATTTATTAACTGCCATTAAGCCCTTGTTAATTAAATAGAATGGTAAAGTTAAATAAAAAGATGGATAATTTCCTAAAGGAGATGTAATTGTGATTTAAATATCTTTCTTAATTGGTTTAGTAGACATGCCCACTATTACATAATTCATCTAGGACTTGGAACTGCAGGGTGATGAAAGACTCCACACAGGTAGAGTATTATGAGACAAGAGACAGTGAGGAGCACTTCCAGAGAATGACTCTATTCTGTTTTATTCTATTGCAGTGGTTATTAACTTTTTCTTGGTGAAGAATTCAATATACATAAGTCAACTAATGTTTACCAATTATCTTGTATATGCCAGGCATTAAAGGCATAGAAACTAAGGATTTATTTGAACAAAATAGATCCTTTTGAGAATTTGGTAAAAGCTAAGGACTCCTTCCAACAGAAAAAAAAAATGAAATATATACATGCATACTCATACCAGTTTTTGCACACAAATTCTCAAGAGGTATATAGACCTTTGAAGTTCATCCATGGGAACCCCTAGGTCTGTGGATTCAATTTAAGGACCGCTGCCCTATTTGAAGTTATTCAAGCTAGGAATGTTGTATATGTGCCTTAGGACTAGTCACTTAACTTCCCGAGGCTTCCATTTTCTTGTCTGTTAAATGAGTCTTCCACTTCTAAAAATCTGTCTGTGAGCAGATGCTGCAAATATGCTTGTCTATTTATGTCATTATCTCTGTTGCTCATATTTGTGTGCGGGTATAGGAAAGAATAGTACAAGTAGAATAGGAATCAGAGAATGTCCTGGAATTTAGAGACCATTTAAACTCCATGAGAAGAGGCAGTGGGGCAGTCTAGGTGGTAAATGGTCCCTTGGTGAGTGAATGTCAGAGTTAGGACCTGGCTCTGTATTTCCTGACATCTAGCCCACGGCTCTTTCCATGATGCCACAACATGTATGAAGAGTTATCCCCACCAGTGCCCATAAAGTAGTTATACTAGATTAAAACTATCTCCTTTGGGGGTGCCTGGGTAGCGCAGTCGTTAAGCGTCTGCCTTCGGCTCAGGGCGTGATCCTAGCGTTTCAGGATCGAGTCCCACATCGGGCTCCTCCGCTGGGAGCCTGCTTCTTCCTCTCCCACTCCCCTGCTGTGCTCCCTCTCTCGTTGGCTGTCTATCACAGAAATAATAAATAAAATTAAAAAAAAAACTATCTCCTTGAATTGATATGCTAAATCTCAAATGTTTACTTGTTGAATTAAGATATTTATCTTTAAATAGAGGTATTACTAATGAAAATATTCTGTAGACTTGGCATGAAAGATACTTGGTATGAAAGCCACTTATGAAATTCAAGGATATTTGGGAAATCCAGAAAGCTTTACCAGTGGCAATAATCTTAGTGTTATTGGTTGAATTGTGCTCCCCTCAAATTTATACATTGAAGTCCTAACCCTCAGTACCTCAGAATATGACCTTATTTGGATATAGGGTCTTTACAGTGGTAATCAAGTTAAAATGAGATTATTAGAGTGGGCCCTAATTCAGTATGACTGGTGTCCTTATAAAAAGGGGAAATTTGGAGACAGGCACTCACACAGGGAAAACACCATGTGAACATAAAGGCAGAGATCCTGATGTTAGGTAAATGCATGAGTCAATATCTAAAATAAGTGATAGTTGAGGCTGTTACAAAAGACTAACATACAAGTAACTTATGTTGACATAAGTTGTCAACTTATGTTGACAGTCATACAGTAATGTGATTTTAAAAAAGTTTCCACTTATTGTTACAATGTGCCAAATATTATGAGACATATGGGTATACTATAAGCTACTTTGTTACATTTATATCTTTCCAAAATCTTTTTGATAATTCAATAATGATAATTGCTATACCTTTTTTATTCCACTTAATGACTCATGTACTTACTGATGCCAACGGTGTTTGAGTTAAAGCTGTGGTTCCAACATTAAATCATTCTACCACATTTCACAATGAATATTTTTAGCAAATATTTTCCAGTAACTATTTTTGTAGAAAAATAGTAAAAAAATTCCACTAACTATTTTCCCTGATCTGAAAAATATTTGTGGTATCCACAGTTAAATATTTTAACAGTCATGTGAGTCTAATATGCATAAAGCAAATTCTTAGGTACAAGGGAAGACACGACAGAAAGAGATAATTGTTTTGGAGTAAATTATTATTTGTTCCATGGCATAATTTAAATGCATAAAATGAAAGCATTTTAGACGCTTATAATAATTTTTGTAAGCATATTTTAAAAATAATTATCACTATAAATTATTGGAGAATATTCTTAGCAATATTATAAAATGTATTGAATGTTTTAAGTTTGAGATATTTATGATGATGGGGTGGGTCAAGACAGCAATCTGGGACTCTGAGGAATGGACCCTTATGCAGTTAAATCAGTTTAACCAACATTTATAATTTGATAAAAATAATGTATCTTATTTTCACGTCCCAAATGTGTAATAATGTTTACATGTGATTCACATTTTATTACGTTTAATTACATCAAATTATTCATGCAAAGCACCAAGGTCATTGGCCTGGCACAAGGAAACATGTTCAGGGTATTAGTTGCAACCCCTTACCTCCTAATTAAATTTAACAAAGACGTCAGTTGCATACTATTGTACCCAACATTATGCTAAATTGTCTAATTAAGAAAATATATTTTTTGTTTAATTTACTTAAGGTATAGATGTATCTCATGGTTTGAGAAAAACTTTAAAGAGTAGTATTCAATCCAGCAAATGTAGATTGAAGTTTCAAGCTAAAGCAGGAAGGAATTTTAAAAAAAGATTATGACATTGTCTCTACCCTGGAGGAGTTTAGCTGCCACAATTTGAGAATGAAACCACATGTAAATAAGTACTCTGTTGCCTCATATAAATGGTAGATAAGTAGCTGTTTGGGGAAGGGCAATAATGTGACCTGGAGTGGTCAGATAGAACGTGAACTGAATCTTAATGAATGGAAAAGGTTTGGACAGGCAGTGAAGAAAGAGAGAGCTTCCTGGGAGAGTAAATGTTTTCTCATTAATAAGCAGACCAAGTAGTTTTTAAAACTATTTTAAAATTCACTGTACAAACTGTTGTGTTTGCTGATGTCCTCTTAGGTTTGAGGTTATAAGATCATCCCCTAATATAGGTGCTTTGCTTAGGGTCATTTTTAAATCTCCTTGAGAGATTCCAAGGACCCAGAATAGCCAAAACAATCTTGAAAAAGAACAAAGTTGGTCAAATTTTGCGTAAGCCTTCTTAGCCACTTTGAGGTTTAACTTTTTACCATGGGGGTTGTATGTGGCTTCGAGTTCAGGGAGTTAACTTTTGTTGTTGTACCTTTTCAGCCAGGAGCTAGTAGCTTGGAGCTCCCTTTCCAGATGGCTCCTAAGTGTTGGGGAAATATAATTAAAAGCAAAATCTTCTCCTAACCCAGAAAACCTCACCATAGGTGTAGTGGAGAGAAAACAGTTCTGTTGTTGAATAAGCATTAAACCAGAATGTCACGTGCATCACGGGCAATCCTCTAAGACATGGCAAAGACTGAAAGAAATCTCACCCTGATATATAACCAAGCAGATACAACAAATTATGTACGTGTTTTCCAGATAAACAATGTCTTGTCAAGTAAGAGGACTTGGCAGTACTTTTGGCACACACAGTTCCTACTTGTTTTACCTGGTAGTTGGAGTGGCCATCTGTGTTGACAATATCCAGGAGGAAAACAAACTTCTCTTTGTGACAGGATGTAGTTTTGCAACCTGGAACAAGGCCCCACTGAATTTAGACTCCTACCTTCCCGCAGAAATTGGGAGACAGGAGTGCTCTCTCCCTTGATGACTCCCAGGTCTTTCTAGACATTACTGGGTCACAGAGTAAAAAAAGGCTGATTTAGTCTCCAAAGGGATTTATATATATTTTAAAGAGAGGAGAAAGTACTTACATTTAAAAGTTTTCTACGGCAAATAACCTGAGGAAAAAAAAGCCGGGGAAATGTCTTGCCTTGTTTTCAATAGGGAGAATTAAGCCTCTTATTTCTAATTGCATTTGCTTTTAAAAGGGGATGCAAACTTTGGCATGCCCAGGCTGCCAGCGATGACTGTGATGTTATTTTTAAGCCTGTTTTCCTAGGAGTTGCCCCTTAGAGCAGCTTATTGTTCAGTCTGTTTGGTCAAGAGGTTGGATCTAAGCCCTTTGTGCCAGTGAGTCTTCTCTCCTATGTTGATGAATCCATGTCCAGCTTGGGGAGGGCTTTCAACGGTGCCTCATGTCCTGATGGCTCTAAGTGGGGGCAGCTGAGTGCATTTGCACCGCCTTCCTGACCTCCAGAGTTGACTCTGACCCGGGACACCTCTTGTTGACTGCCTCTTTCCTTGACTGTCTGCATTAAACTTGGGCTGCTCTGCTGTTTTGCTCTATCAAGGAGCTTCCAGGCACTTCTTAATTGCCCTCCACTAAGATCTGTATTGTTTTCCAACAATGCCCTTAGGCATGGAGCTCCTCATTCTCAGTTCCAAATAAAGTCAGTTTTCTCAGAGCTGTAAAGCTCTTTGTCCATATGGCCTGCCTTTCCTCCAGGGCAGAAGCCCTGTACCACTCTACCATATTTGGATGTGAGGACCTGCTTACCCTGGAATGACACCCTGCTCTATGAGTATGCACTGAGGTGGGAGGAGGAAGGTGTTGGCAGCCCCCGGTCTCCTCAGCTTGCCCCTCCAGGCGTGCAGCCTCCACCCTATGACCTCCACTCTATGAATGAGCTGGAGTGGCGGTGACTGGGGCCCCAGCACATTTGGCCTTCTGTGTATGGGGTAGAGCTTCTGCCTTATGAATAGAGGGCTGGGTGGAGGAGGAGAGACCTGATCCTCTTAGCTGGACTTGCCTAGAATAGAGCTTCCTAGAATAGATGAGAAACATCTGCACCCTGCCCATCTTGGACTGAAACTGTAGTCCCAGACTGCGAGCTGGCAGGGAGGTAGAACTCCCATTTTTTTGGCTGCACACAAATAGAGCTTCTGTAATGAAGAGCTAGGGGAATAGTGAAGTAAGTTATGGTACAAATACTACTATTTTTACTGATATTTAGTAGATTTTCTTGAATGAATGTTTCTCTATGCTGTATGCCCTTAGGACAATTTCTAGAGACTTTAAATAAGTAAAAATTATTTTTCACTAGTCAAATTGCTTTGCTAGAGAATCAGTTGAGCTCCTTACTCCATCATTCCAGAAGTCCCACTTCTCACTTTCATTTTGAAATAGATTTCACTGGATATAAAATTCTGAAATTATGGGTTGACTTTTGTTATTATTATTTTTTTAAGTATTTTAAAGACATTTCTATATCGTATTTTGGCTTACATAGTTTCTGATAGTCTGCTGTCATTTGTATCTTTGTTCTCTGTATGTAAGGCTTTTTTTTTTTTCTTCCTCTTTTTTTTTTCCTTTGGTTTTCAGCAGTTTGAGTGTAATATGATCAGATATATTTTTTCCCCATTTTTTCTCACTTGGGATTCTCTGAACTTTTTGGATTTGTGTTTGTTGTTGATACTAATTTTGGAAAAATTCTCAGCCATTATTCCTTCAGATATTTCAATTCAATTGTTCTCTCTTCCTTCTCCTTCTGGTGCTCCAATTACATCCATATTAAACCATTTGATATTGTCCCCCAAACTCTCAGATGTTCTCAATTTTTATTGTTTTTGTTATTGGTGTTTGTTTTTTTCCCCCAGTTTGTTTTCACTTTGTGTTTCAGTTGGGATAATTTCTGGTGATTTATTTTCAAGTTCATTGATCCTTTCCTCTGTTACATCTAGTTGCCTCATAAGTCTATTGAAAGAATTCTTCAACTCTGATGCTGTGGGTTTTTTTATTTCCAGAATTTTTCTTTTCTTTTAGAGAGAAAACATGTGTTCACACAGCTTGGGGGTGGAGGGGTAGAGGGAGAAGGAGAGAGAGAATTTTAAGCAGGCTCCATGCTTAGCAGGGAGCCTGACACAGGGTTCAATCTCATAACTCTGAGATCATGACCTGAGCTGAAATCAAGAGTCAGACATTTAACCAACTGGGCCACTCAGGCACCCCATATTTCTAGAATTTCTATTTGACTGTCTTATATATATTCCATCTTTTTTCTAAAATTGTCCATCTATCATTCAGCTGTCTGCTGTTTCTACCAGAGAATTTAACATATTAATCATAATTATTTAAATCCCTACCTCTTAGTTTTAACATCTGTTTTTACCTCTGTTGGCTACTGTAGCTTTTTTAAATTTTTTTTTTAAGATTTTATTTGTCAGAGAGAGAGCGCGAGTGTGCACGAGTGGGGGGAGGAGGCAGAGGGAGAGGGAGAAAAAACAGGCTCCCCACTCATCAGGGAACCTGATGCGGGACTCGATGCCAGGACCCCAGGATCATGACCTGAACTGAAGACAGATGCTTAACCGACTGAGCCACCCAGGTGCCCCTGCTGCTTTAGCTCTTGACAATGACTTAGTTTTAGTTGCTTTTCGTATCTCTTATTTTTTTTAATTGAATGTCAGAAATATGTAAAACATCAAAGACTAAGGTAAAAGATAGTTGCTGCTGGAAATGGACCTGTTTCCTCTTCTTCAGGTTAATCAGTAGTTTAGCTGGGTTTATTATTGCCCTGCTTATCTTAAGTACAGCATAGACTTCAAATTCCTCCATCAGAGGTTTACTGATACTTGTACTTGGTGTGTAACCTGGCATGAAAAAAGGGTTTTTCTTAATTTTCCTACTTCACCCTCAGCCTTCAGTGGGCCCTGCACACTTGTGCCACAAAGTTTTCTCTTCATGCTCTTATTTCCCTACTCCCCACAAAGTGGCATACTGTTATTGCTTGTTACTTAGTGCAATAATTATGATGGGGCCTTGGGCTTTCTCAGTTCTCCTGCTCAGTGATGAATACCTGCTGTATGCCTGACCCTCCGTGCTAAGGCTTTCTCAGTCTTTCTGCCCTTTCATGGCAAGGCACTTTGCTTTGTATTGTTGGGGAACTTTGGTAGGAGCAAGTTTTTCACCTCACCTCCAATAATGGAAGACTTTTGCTTTATATCATGCAGGTTCCTGGGCCTGAGTAGGTTTTCTAACCCCGTTCCAGCAGCAGATAGCCTGTATTGCTATATTTCTACCTCTTCCTCAGTGGTAGAGAGCATGCTCCTGGAATGTGGGAGGATGGGGGATTTCCTATCTCTTTTCCAATGGCAGCAGGTCTTTGTCTGGGACCATGAGGTGGAATGTTTCCTTTTCTTCCCCTAGAAGCTAAAGGTTTTTGCTTTTTATGAGTCAAAGTTCTTTGAAGCAGATGGATTTCATGTCAATGTGTTCTCTGGGGTGGAGAGATTCTCTCAATTCTTGCACCCTGACCCCAGTCCTTTTTGTGAGCACCCAGTGGATGCCCATGGAAATAGCTAGTGAGAAAGTTCAGATTCCTGGGGTTCCTAGAAATTCTTAAGTGTTACGCTAGCCCACCCTCAGCCTTTAAGAATTCTTTGAAATTTCAGCTGTTTTCTTTTTACCTGCTTTGTGGGTGGCTACCTTTTCTTCCCACACTCTGTCAGCTCATCTCTCTTTGGAAGGGCTCTTTATCCTTTGGAATTAAGCTTACCTGGTTATCTTATGACCTGAACTCTCTGACAGTGGTGTATCAATTTATTGCAGTCATTACTCTTTTGGTGCTTAATTGTAGCCTTTATTTTTTAAAAAATCACTTTAAATTAATATTGGGTCCTGTGCCTTTGAGGATAACCCAGTAATTTTAAAGTGTTTCCTTTCTTTCTGATATAATAAGATGTACCAGGTTCATTTTGTATTTTTCCTCCTCTAGACCTAGAACTAAATATTTCTTTAAGGATATCTAGTTCCTTTAAATGAGAAATAATATCTAGAAATCATAATCTGAAGACTAGGGCTGCTCTTTGATATTGAGTTGTCATTGCTTCTAGGCTTGTACAGTGTACAGAGCTAGAAAATACGTGCTTTTCTTTAAAAGGAAACAGTCCCATAGTTCATACTGATATTTCTAGTTCAAATATAAGATCACATAACATGTTTGATTTTATACTTGTATATTTTATGTTACAGTTAAAATGTTCCTTGGTTCCTAATGGCATTAACAACATACTTATTTGCTTTATCCTATTACATATGGAATACTTTCAAAATAACAATGCCTTTACTATTATTAACAATAAGATTCTTGAATGCAGTTTAAGATTACTTTGTAATTCTTTTTGTCATTAGGATATATACTAGTGAAGTACAAGGGTCCAACTCAAAATCTACTTCTTCTAAGAGGAAGATAATGTCAGAAAGTAATAAGATCTCTGACTTTCTGACATTTTCTATGTGCTGACCCACTCTGCCTCATGCCTTTTTTCCCCTCTGAACTTCTATAATTCCAACCTTAGATCTCACACTCTGTACCTGACTCAGATGGCCTTCAATTGACTTTTACTTATTTAAATACTTTAAATATGAAAGTTGAGTATAATGCAACGAGATCAGTCTTCCTGAGAGGTCTATGGAGTTAATCTAATTTATTATTGCCACAGTAAACTCCAAAGTGTAGGTGCATTTCTTCTTTTATATATCAGAAAGAACAGTTTCCTTTACTAAATGATTAAAGTTTAATTAAACTCTTTTGGGAACTTGTCTCAGAGTGAAATTAGACCATCTTCCAGGATCAGGAAACCAGACAGGTCTCCATTACCCAATGCCAAATGACAGGTGGAACTTGGGTCAGAAAAAAGCTAGGCAAGATATCTGAGGATCTGTGCCAGTCCACTGGGGCTGGATAAGTGAGCATAGATGGATCTTGTGTACAGAAACCTATGCTTTAGAAACCTATTTTCCCCTTCACATTTAGTAAAGTTTTCCTTTAAAAATTTTTTGTTCATCTCATATAAGGACAGAAGTATTTGCTAAAGAGAAACAAGGGAAGGAATACTTCTTTGTCCATGAATGGACCACCATACTTTAAGAACTTGGACCAGATGGGAATGATAGAAATCAGAGCAAAAGAACCCCAGAAAGCAGCCACATCCAGGAAGGCAGAGTGAGAGCTGGGGCATAGTCACCTCTTCCATGCCTTCCAGAGCTTGGTCAGCCTGTGTTTTATGTGGGTGAGTGGCTCTTCCCTCCCATGCTCCCCAGTGAAGCAGAGCGGCAAGGGGGAGAACAAAGGAACCTTGAACTGTAAGATCCAAGCTCTGACCCTTACTGTTTATGTAGCATCAGAATAATCCCTAGAGCCTAGCATGATCTGGCAGCTGCCTCCCTTGCCAGCCTCATCCCCCACTCACTTGGCCCACTCCCCGTGCTCATTGGCCAGTTGATTCTTGTTTCTGGGCTGACCACTGTGCTTGCTGTTTGTCTGCCCGGATGTTCTTCCCACACACTTTACACTGGAAGGCCCTTTCTCTTTGTTCCCATCTCAGGCTCACATACCTCCTCTTCAGAGAGGCCCTCACATCAAAATGACCTCTTTCCACCCAGTCCTCCACATGATTTTGTCAAACCTTTCGGAGAACTTACTACTTTCTGACATTTTCCTGTATATCTGTTTGCTTTCTTGCCTTTGTCTGTCTTCCTCCTTCTGGGTTATCAGCTTCACAGGCCAACAACCTGGTATGTCTTGCTAGCTCCTCTGTTACTCACACTAGGGCTTAGCAGTTGGTAGACACTCAGTAAATATTTGTTGAATTGATTGAATGAATTATTGTGAAATGAAAGAGACAAATAGTTATATACATGTGTATGTGTATACATGCATTTATTTATGTTTTGATTTATTTCACAAAAGGGTATGAAGTGGCTTACAAGAAGCACCCAACTTTGAATCTAGGAATCAATTAATTTTTCATTTTATTGATACTAATGCCATTTTCATTGTGACCTGCTTATTCAATTGCAATAAAGGGCAGAGATTTCATTTTCTGGTCCTCACTGACTATATAAAATGGCTGCTTCTTTTCTTCCTGTCTGTCATACTGTTATTAACCTATTGCTACAATTGAGTTATTTATCAAATCAGCCACTGATTGGTACAGTATAAAAATCTAGGAGCAACTAAAAACAAATGATATGCTTTATCAACAAAAAGATCAAGGAGACGATAGTCCAAGAGGGCAGAGGAGTAGAAGACCTTAGTTTTGTCTGGTCTCAGGAATTCAGCTAGGTAGCTATCAAATCATTCTGAACACCCTTGAACTCAACTGGAGATCTAAGAAAAGAATTGCTGCCAACTCTACAAACAGAAAAGCGACCACTTTCTGCAAGGTAGGAGGTGCAGAGAAGTGAATGCCAGGTGATATATGGGAAGATAAAAGCGGGGACATGGAGCCTCCATAAACCGACACCAGAAAGTGACAGAGCTGCAGAGCACAAAATCAGAACTTTTAGAAGTCTGATCCGGTGAGGGATGTCCCTGCCTGAAAGGTGCTCATGTGAAGACGTGGGGAAGAATCCTAGGTGGGACAGTGTGGTCTCAATCCTCGGGGTCACAGGAAAACCAGGGGTGCCTGAGTGCAGCAGAGTTCCCAGGTATCAGAGTGGGGAAGTCAGCTGCAATCAGTGAACCCAGGAGAGGGCTCAATCCTCAGGGTCACAGGAAAACCAAGGGTGCCTGAGTGCAGCAGAATTCCCAGGTATCGGAGTGGGGAAGTCAGCTGCAATCAGTGAACCCAGGAGAGGGCTCTCAGCTCAGGGTTACCATAAACTGATCTGCAGCATGGTCAGGTGACTGCTCTCCGAGCAGGGGCCCAGCAACCAGCAGAACCAGTGAGACCTTCCTTACTCCCCCTGGGAGAGTGGCCTGGGTGGGGGCCCACCCATGCTGCAGGAGTCTGCAGGGTTTGGAGACTTGAAACAGGGTCATGTGCCTGAGATAGAAATGCTCAGTCACAGGCCGGGTGAGCACGGAGTGCAGACAGAGACCAGGGAGAATGGAGTGACTGACTGCTTTTCCCTGAGGAAGCACTGAAGAGTGAGGCCCCGAACTTTCGGCCCTGGGGCTGGAGATTGGGAGGCCACCATTTTCATTCTCATCCTCTAAAGCTGTGAGGAAAGCCTTCAGGGAGCAAAAGCCGCATAGAGCAATCTGGAGCTGCTTACTTAGCCTGGCCCCCCTGGCAACGGTGGTGCAATTCCATCCAGGCAAAGACACTCGAGAATCAATGCAAACAGCCCCTCCCCCAGAAGATCAGCAAGAACATCCAGCCAAAACCAAGTTTACCAATCAATGACAACTGCAAAACTCCAGCACTAGGGGAATATAGCACATAGAACTCATGGCTTTTTTCCCATGATTCTTTAGTCTTTCAACTTTAATTTTTTAATTTTTTTTCCTTCTTTTAAAATTTTTCTTCTTTCCTTTTTCAACCAAATTCTTATTTTATCAACCTTTTTTAAAAGTCTTTTTTAGTTTTCATCTTTACACTCGCATCCTAACCCTTCATTGTATTTAAACTTATATTTGTATATACATACTTTTTTCTTACTTTAAAATTTGGGGATGCAGTTTCTTCTAACAGAACAAAATACACCCAAAATCTAGTGTATGGCTCTGTTCTATTCACCTGCTGATCATATTCTCTTTTCTTTTTTTTTTCTTCTGTTTTTTTGTTTTGTTTTGTTTTCGTTAAAGTTCTTTTTAATTTTCACCCTTACAGTTACATTCCATCCTCTCAAAGTATTTAATTTTATTTTTGTACATATAAGTTTCTCTTTCTTTACAATTTTGAGATGTGGTTTCCTCTAACAAATTGACCAAAATACACTCAGGAGATAGTGTCTTGCTCTGTTCTGTTAACCTGTCTGCTTATATCCCTTCCTTGTGTGTGTGTGTTTTTGTTGTTGTTGTTTTTGTTCTCTTTTGTCTTTATGTGTTTTTTTAATTTCCATTATTACAGTCACATTCTATCCTTTCACTGTATTTAATTTTACTTTTATACATATACAAATTTTTCTTTTGTAATAATTTTGGGATCTAGTTTTATAAAAAACAAAAAACAAAAACAAAACAGACCAAAATACACAGAGAATCCAGCATATTGCTCTATTCTGCTCACCTGTCTGATTATATTCTCAGACCCCCCCCCCAACCCCCCCACCCCCAGTTTCAGGTCTCTTCTGATTTGTTTAGTGTATATTTCCCTGGGGTTGTTGTTATCATTTTAGTATTTTCTCTTGTTCCTCTATTCTTCTCTGGACAGAATGACAAGACAGAAAAACTCATCTCAACAAAGAAAACAAGAGGCAGCACTGACAGCCAGGGACCGAATCAGTATGGATATTAGTAAGATGTCAGAACTAGAGTTCAGAATAACAATTATAAAGAAACTAGCTGGGCTTGAAAAAAATATACTAGTCACTACAGAATCCCTTTTGGGAGAAAGAAAAGAACTATAACCAAGTTGAAATAAAAAAGGCTATCAAACGCAATAAAAAATGGAGGCTCTAACTGCTAGAATAAATGAGGTAGAAGAGAGAATTAGTGACATAGAAGACCAAACAATGGAGAATAAAGAAGCTAAGAAAAAGAGAGATAAACAACTACGGGATCACAAGGGGACAACTCGAGAGAGAAATAATACCATAAAACAAAACAGTATTAGAATAATTGAGATCCTGGAAGAAGAGGAAAGAGAGAGGGGGCAGAAGGTATATTGGAGCAAATTATAGCAGAGAACTTCCCTAATCTGTGGAAGGAAACAGGCATTCAAGTCCAGGAGGCACAGGGACCTGCCCCTCAGAATCAACAAAAATAGGTCAATAGCCCAACATATAATAATGAAACTTGCAAATCTCAGAGACGAAGAAAAAATCCTGAAAGCAGCTCGGGAGAAGAGGTGTGTAACCTACAGGAGTAGAAACATTAGACTGACAGCAGACCTAGCCACAGAGACCAGGCAAGCCAGAAAGGACTGGCATAATATATTCAGGGTGCTAAATGAGAAAAATATGCAACCAAGAATACATTATCCAGCTAGGATGTCATTCAAAATAGAAGGAGAGATAAAAAGCTTCCAGGACAAACAGAAACTAAAAGAATTTGTGATCACCAAACCAGCTCTGCAAGAAATATTAAAAGGGATCTTTTAAGTAAAAAGAGAGCCCAAAAGGAACAGACCATAAAGGAACAGAGATAATATACAGAAACAGTGACTTTACAGGTAATAAAATGGCACTAAATTCTTATCTTTCAGTAGTTACTCTGAATGTAAATGGGCTAAATGCCCGAATCAAGAGATACAGGATATCAGATTGGATTAAAAGGCAAGACCCATAGATGTGCTGTCTGCAAGAGGCTCGTTTTAGACCCAAAAACATCTCCGGATTGAAAGTGAGGGTGTGGAAAACCAGTTATCATCCTAATGGACATCAAGAGAAAGCTGGTGTGGCAATCCTTATATCAGGCAAATTAGATTTTAAACCAAAGACTGTAATAAGAGATGAGGAAGGACACTATATCATAATTAAAGGGTCTATCCAACAGGTAGATCTAACAATTGTAAATATTTATGTCCCTAACATGGGAGCAGCCAATTATATAAACCTATTAATAACAAAATTAAAGAAACACTTCGATAATCATACAATAGTAGGGGACTTTAACATCCCACTCCCTGCAATGGACAGTTCATCTAAGCAGAAGATCAATAAGGAAACAAGGGCATGGAATGACACACTGGACCAGATGGAAATCACAGATATATTCAGAGCATTCCATCTTAAAGCAACAGAACACACAGTCTTCTCGGGTGTACATGGAACATTTTCCAGAATAGATCACATCCTGGGTCACAAATCAGGTCTCAACTGGTACCAAAAGACTGAGATCATTTCCTGCATATTTTCAGACCACAATGATTTGAAACTCGAACCCAATCACAAGAGATAATATGGAAAGAAATTTTTCAAATACATGGAGGCTAAAGAGCATCCTACTGAAGAATGAATGGGTCAACCAAGAAAGTAAAGAAGAATTTAAAAAATTCATGGAAACAAATGAAAATGAAAACACAGCTGTTCAAAATCTTTGGGAGGCAGCAAAGGCAGTCCTAATAGGGAAGTATATAGCAAGACAAGCCTTTCTCAAGAAACAAGAAAGGTCTCAAATACACAACCTAACCTTACACCTAAAGGAGCAGGGGAAAGAACAGCAAATAAAGCCTAAAGCCAGCAGGAGAAGAGAAATAATAAAGTTTAGAGCAGAAATCAATGAAATAGAAACCAAAAGAATAGTAGAACAGATCAACGAAACTAGGAATTAGTTCTCTGAAAGAATGAATAAGATTGATAACCCCCTGGCCAGACTTATCAGAAAGAAAAGAGAAAGGACCCAAATAAATAAAATCATGAATGAAAGAGGAGAGATCACAACCAACACCAAGAAATACAAACAATTATAAGAACATATTATGAACAACTATATGCTGACAAATTAGACAATCTAGAAGAAATGGATGCATTCCGAAAGACATATAAACTACCAAAACTGAAACAGGAAGAAACAGAAAACCTGAACAGACCCATAACCAGCAAAGAAATTGAAGCAATAATCAAAAATCTCCCAACAAACAAGAGCCCAGGGCCAGATGACTTCTGGGGGAATTCTACCAAACATTTAAAGAAGAATTTATACCTATTCTTCTGAAGCTGTTTCAAAATATCAAAATGGAAGGAAAACTTCCAAACACTTTTTATGAGGCCAGCATTACCTTAACCCCAAAACCAGACAAAGACCCCACCAAAAAGAAGAATTACAGACCAATAACTCTGATAAATATGGATGCCAAAATTCTCACCAAGATACTAGCCAATAGGATCCAACAGTACATTAAAAGGATTATTCACCACGACCAAGTGGGATTTATTCCTGGGCTGCAAGGTTGGTTCAACAACCACAAATCAATCAATGTGATACACTACATTAATAAAAGAAGGGACAAGAACCATATGATCCTCTCAATAGATGCAGAAAAAAACATTTGACAAAGTACAGCATCCTTTCTTGATTAAAACTCTTCACAGTGTAGGGATAGAGGGTACATACCTCAATATCATAAAAAACTGAGAGCTTTTCCCCTCAGGTCAGGAACGTGGCAGGGATGTCCACTCTCACCACTGTTATTCAGCACAGTACTAGAAATCCTAGCCTCAGCAACCAGACAACAATAATGCATTTATTCAGAAATAAAAGGCACCTGAATAGGCAAAGAAGAGGTCAAACTCTCACTCTTTCCAGATAACATGATACTCTATATGGAAAACCCAAAAGACTCCACCCCAAAACTGCTAGGACTCATAGAGGAATTCAGCAAAGTGGCAGGATCTAAAATCAACACACAGAAATCAGTTGCATTTCTATACACTAACAATGAGACAGAAGAAAGAGAAATTAAGGCATCAATCCCATTTAAAATTGTACTCAAACCTATAAGAGACCTAGGAATAAACCTAACCAAAGAGGCAAAGGATCTGTACTCAGAAAACTAAGAACACTCATGAAAGAAATTGAGGAAGACACAAAGAAATGGAAAAATGTTCCATGCTCCTGGATTGGAAGGACAAATATTGTTAAAATGTCAATGCTACCTAGAGAAATCTATACATTCAATGCAATCCCTATAAAAATACCATCAACTTTTTTCACAGAGCTGGAACAAATAATCCTAAAATATGTATGGATCCAGAAAAGACCCCAAATAGCCAAAGGAATGCTGAAAAAGAAAACCAAAGCTGGTGGCATCACAATTCCGGACTTCAAATTCTATTACAAAGCTGTAATCATCAAGACAGATGCTATAGTAAATGGAATCAATTCCCTAATTTCTCTTTCTTCAGTCTCATTGTGGTGTATAGAAAGGCAACTGATTTCTGTGCATTGATTTTGTATCCTGCCACATTACTGAATTGCTGTATGAGTTTTAGCATGGTAACGGCACAAAAACAGGCACATAGATCAATGGAATAGAATAGAGAACCCAGAAATGGACCCTCAACTCTATGGTCAACTAATCTTCGACAAAGCAGGAAAAAACATCTAATGGAAAAAAGACAGTCTCTTCAACAAATGGTGCTGGGAAAATTGGACAGCTATATACAGAAAAATGAAACTCGACCATTCTCTCACACCATATACAAAGATAGACTCTAAATAGATGAGAGACCTCGATGTGAGACAGGAATCCATCAAAATGATAGAATAGAACATAGGCAGTAACCTTTTTGACGTGGACCACAGCAACCTCTTTCATGACATGTTTCCAAAGGCAAGGGAAACAAAGGCAAAAATGAACTTTTGGGACTTCATCAAGATAAAAAGCTTCTTTTTTTTTATAATTTTTATTTTGTTATATTACTCACCATACAGTACCTCCCCAGTTTTTGATGCAATGTTCCATGATTCATTATTTGTGTATAACACCCAGTGCACCATGCAATATGTGCCCTCCTTAATACCCATCACTGGCCTGTCCCAATCCCCTACCCCCTCCCCTTTGAAGCCCTCAGTTTGTTTCCCAGAGTCCACAGTCTCTCATGGTTCATTCCCCCTTCTGTTTACCCCCTCTTCGTTCTTCCCTTCCTTCTCCTACCAATCTTCCTATTTCTTATGTTCCATAAATGAGTGAAACCATATAATTGTCTTTCTCTGCTTGACTTATTTCACTTAGCATAATCTCCTCCAGTTCCATCCATGTTGATGCAAATATTGTGTAATCATCCTTTCTGATGGCTGAGCAATATTCCATTGTATATATGAACCACATCTTCTTTATCCATTTGTCTGTTGAAGGGCATCTCAGCTCCTTCCACAGTTTGGCTATTGTGCACATTGCTGTTATGAACATTGGGGTGCATATGGCCCTTCTTTTCACTACATCTGTATCTTTGGGGTAAATACCCAGTAGTGCAATTGCTGAGTCATAGGGTAGCTCTATTTTCAACTTTTTGAGGAACCTCGACACTGTTTTCCAAAGTGACTGTACCAACTTGCATTCTCACCAACAGTGTAAGAGGGTTCTCCTTTCTCCACATTCTCCCCAACATTTGTTGTTTCCTGCCTTGTCAATTTTTGCCATTCTAACTGATGTAAGGTGGTATCTCAATGTGGTTTTGCTTTGAATTTCCCTAATGGCTAATGATTTTGAACATTTTTTCATGTGTCTGTTAGCCATTTGTATGTCTTCATTGGAAAAGTGTCTGTTCATATCTTCTGCCCATTTTTTGATTTGATTATTTGTTTTTTGGATGTTGAGTTTGAGAAGTTCTTTATAGATCTTGGATACCAGCCCTTTATCTGAGGTGTCATTTGCAAATATCTTCTCCCATTCCGTGGGCTGCCTCTTTGTTTTCTTGACTGTTTCCTTTCCTGTGCAGAAGTTTTTTATCTTGATGAAATCCCAAAAGTTCATTTTTGCCTTTGTTTCCCTTGCCTTTGGAAACATGTCATGAAAGAGGTTGCTGTGGTCCACGTCAAAAAGGTTACTGCCTATGTTCTATTCTATCATTTTGATGGATTCCTGTCTCACATCGAGGTCTCTCATCCATTTAGAGTCTATCTTTGTATATGGTGTGAGAGAATGGTCGAGTTTCATTTTTCTGTATATAGCTGTCCAATTTTCCCAGCACCATTTGTTGAAGAGACTGTCTTTTTTCCATTAGATGTTTTTTCCTGCTTTGTCGAAGATTAGTTGACCATAGAGTTGAGGGTCCATTTCTGGGTTCTCTATTCTATTCCATTGATCTATGTGCCTGTTTTTGTGCCGTTACCATGCTAAAACTCATACAGCAATTCAGTAATGTGGCAGGATACAAAATCAATGCACAGAAATCAGTTGCCTTTCTAAACACCACAATGAGACTGAAGAAAGAGAAATTAGGGAATTGATTCCATTTACTATAGCACCAAAAACCATAAAATATCTTGGAATAAACCCAAACAAAGAAGTAAAGGATCTATACTCTAGAAACTACAGAATGCTGATGAAAGACATTGAAGAATACACAAAAAGATGGAAAAACATTCCATGCTGATGGATCGGAAGAATAAACATAGTTAAAATGTCTATGCTACCCAGAGCAATCTATACTTTCCACGCCATCCCAATCAAAATACCAATGCCATTTTTCAAAGTGCTGGAACAAATAATCCTAAAATTCGTGTGGAACCAGAAAAAAACCCCGAAACACCAAGGAAATGTTGAAAAAGAAAACCAAAGCTGGGGGCATCATGTTGCCTGATTTCAAGGTATACTACAAAGCTGTGATCATCAAGATAAAAATTTTTAAATGATGTTATTATAAGGCAGATTGCCAGATCCCAAATAGCCAGATCCCTGTGAAAATTCCTTTTGCTATTCAGGCAGTAGAAAAGATGTATAGAATTGGTTTGCTTCTTGCAAATAATTGTGTATGGAAAGAGAGCAATCCAACATTATAGAAGAAATTAAAAGGTGTGAGACTATTATTTGAGGTAGCGGTCAGGAAAGTCCACTATTGTGGTTTTCAGTAAGTTTCTTATGTTTTTGTTTACTTTTGCCACCTGTTTTCTCATCTGTAAATTTAGAGGTTAGACACCCTAAGCATCAACTTATAGCTCTGAAATTCATTGACAGGTCTCCCTTCTTTCTTCCATCTCCTTTGGTCATTTCAGAGAACACCAGTAGATATCCCCAAACTAATTGAAATTTATTTAAAAGAACTGTTATGGGTTTGGGGAGAGTAGAGAAGTTTCCAGAAGAGCTGATAGACAATACTGCTGCCTGCTGGGAATCACTTCAAGTTCATGTCACAGTCAGCCATCTTAAACCTCAAGTCTGACCTGCCACTCGTGGTCAATTTGTTGGAGACCTTGCTTAGAGTATAAACATCGAAAGATAGGGATTTTCCTTTTGGTGTTAAGAACAATCTTCCTATTAAAATTGACCAATTATCAGCTATATCTGGACATCCAAGCTACATGTGGGATAGGTTGTTTTTATTAATCAGTTGCAATGCAGTTTATCTAAAATTATGGTTTGTGAATTTCAAGCATCAGAATCTTCCCCTATCATCTATAGTGTGGCTAAAAAGCAAATTCCTTGGCCTCATCTCAGACCTGCTGGATCAGAATCTGGTGGAAGGAGATGGTGCCCAGGGACCTGCAAGTCTCACAAAATCTCTAGGTGATTCTTATTCACAGTCACATTTGGAAGCCATCATGTTGATAAGTTGGAAATAGTTCCTCTCTAACTATCCTGCTCAAAGTGTAGAAACAGGTAGACTACACAACTTATTAGGGCAAATCCTACATTATTATACTGAAAGGAAATGAGCTTGACCTATGTAATAGGCTGATTTGCCTTGTAATATAATCCTTACATAACTTCATTTGAATATCTTTCTCCTTATTTTCTGTTCTTGAATTTATTTTTGAGTGATTGTGAAAACACGAAGAATTTGTGGTATTTCTGCTTATTTAAAGCTGCTATTTAATTCAAGGTAATAGATTAAATCACTTTATTCCCTTCTTAATGTTCCAAAAGTACATACTAGTTTAGTTTAATGTAACATCTAATGGCAATATAGTATATAATATTTTCTTTAACTATAAACCACTACCTCCCCCCAACCAAAAAACACAGAAGAAGAAACTCTTCATACTATAAATGTTTTTAAACTAACTCATTTATATGGTGATCATTATTCATACATCTCTTTAATGCATTTTAATCTATTAACAATCATCAATATATTTTTTAATTGTGGTAAATACGCTTAAGGTAAAACTTACCATCTTATCCGTTTTTAAGTGTATAGTTGTTATAAATATGTTTACATTGTTGTATAACCAATCTCCAGAATTTTTTCATCTTGTAAAACTAAAGTTCTATTCGCATTAAACAACACCTCTCTATTTCTCCCTCCCTATAGCCCCTGGCAACACTGTTTTACTTTCTGTTTCTATGAATTTGATTTCTCTATATACCTCATATAAGTGAATTCATAAGGTATTTCTCTTTTTGTGACTACCTTATTTCATTTAACATAATGTCCTCAAGGTTTATCCATATTGTAGCATGTGTCAAAATTTCCTTTTATCGTTCATTGCATGGATACACCACACTTTATTTATCTTTTCATCCATCGATGGACACTTTGACTGCTTCTACCTTTTGGCTATTGTCAAGAATGTTCCCATGAATGTGGGTGTACAACTATCTCTACAAGACCCTGCTTTCAAAGTTTTTGGATGTATATACCCAGAAGTAAAATTGCTAGGTCATACATTAATTATATTTTTAATTTTCTGAGGAATTACCATAATGTTTCCCATAGTGGCTGCACCATTTTACATTCCTACCACCATTGCTCAAGGGTTCCAATTTCTTTTTTTTTTTAAGATTTATTCATTTATTTTAGAGAGAGGGAGAGAGAGAGAGCATGAGCAGAGGGGAGGGGCAGAAGGAGAGGGAGAGAAAGAATCCCAACAGAATCCCTGCTGAGTGCAGAACCCGATGTGGGACCCCATCCCAGGACCCCAAGATCATGACCTGTGATGAAATCAAGAGTCAGACACTCAAATGACTGAGCCACCCAGGCACTCCAGGGGTTCCAATTTCTCCATATCCTCACCAACACTTGTTATTTTCAAAGATCATCAATATTTTGATTTATTCTTTTTAGGGACCTTCACCAGTAATATGTTTTGTTGAGATAAGAGTTCTAGAACAAGGTTGAATTCTTGTAAGTTTCCATAGTTATTTATTACAAATTCATTTCTGATTAAAGAAAAATACTTTGTTTCATAGGTTTATCTATTTAAATAAACACATAGTTACATAGAATTCATGTTTTATCAATCACACATGGTCTATAATATAGCAAATCATGACTTTTATTGAACTAATAATAAAGTCAAATATTTATATAGTGGTTATTTATATAGTGATCTGCAGTTTACAATAGGTCTTCATATGTTTTCTTACAATATTTTCATACTGATTCTTTATAGCCATAGTCTTTCTCAAATGCAAATCTGATCATTTCACTCTAACTTGTAGATTTCTAAAGATTTCCTAATATCCATAGAACAAAAATAAACCTTCTCAGCGTGGCAAATTATCCTCTCTAGCCCCATCTCTAGTTGCATTGTCCTCCCACCCTACATTTCAGATGAATTAAACTGCATGTAGTTTGCTGACTACCACACTATATCATATCTTAGAGTATTTCTTTATGCGGTTCCCCGTGGCTGGAACACCCTTCCCAATATCACACCTAGATTCACTGGGAAAAATTACTCTACTTTATCAAGACTCAGCTCGAGTGTCACCTCTTTTATGATGCCTGTCCTGCCTCTCTTGGTGCCAGTGAGATGTCCTTCCAGTCCATCTCTTACCAAGTAGAAGTGAGTTCTCTTTTCTGCCCAATGTGGCCAGATTCTTTACAGGATCCAGCACAGTTCACTATATTCCTTTATACTCCCGCCAGACTCTCTTCTAGATCTTGGGTTTCCTGAAGGGGGAGGCTGAGTCTAGTTTAACTGTAAAGTGTGTCCAGTGACTGGTACTAAGTAAATGTTCAATAAATGTATATTGAATGAATAATTGAATTAATGGATGGATAGGTGGGTGAGTAGCTGGCTCTATGAAGTAAGTAGATAATAATATACATATAAGATTAAAAGTGATTAATGTGCTGCCCAAGATCATACCACAGTAATTTGGGGGCTACAAATCAAATCCACATCTTCTAGCCTAAAGCCCCCCCCCCCCAGTGTGGCCTCCAAAATATAAAATGCCAACATTAAAAACATTGTATAAAAGAAAAGTAGGGGTGCCTGGGTGGCGCAGTCGTTGGGCGTCTGCCTTCGGCTCAGGGCGTGATCCCGGCGTTCTGGGATCGAGCCCCACATCAGGCTCTTCCGTTATGAGCCTGCTTCTTCCTCTCCCACTTCCCCTGCTTGTGTTCCCTCTCTCGCTGGCTGTCTCTATCTCTGTCAAATAAATAAATAAAATTTTACAAAAAAAAAAAAAAGAAAAGAAAAGTAATACATTTATTCCAATTATTGAGTCTTTTTAAATAGGTGAATAAACTAATCTGATTCTTTCAACACATTTAATTGGATTTCTGCTTTCTGATGCTCCTACTTTGTCTCATTTATGAAAGATTTCATTAAAATTCAGTAAAGACACTATATAGTTTTGTTAATAAAGTCTTGTCATTAATATCATTCATATCCAAGCAGTTATAAACATTTGCAAATTCTTTTTTCTTTCAAAGTGATCTCACAATTTCTTTTCTCCCATTTTCCATCTCAGTGGTAATGAAAATAGCATGGACATTGGACCCAGAGGTTTTGGCCTGTATTGGCTTCTTTTAAAAAATTTTTAAAGTTATTTTTTGAAGATTTTATTTGTTTATTTATTTATTTATTTATTTATTTATTTATTTATTTGAGAGAGAGAGCGTGCAAGTGCGTGCGTGAGCACACAAGCAGGGGGAGCAGCAGGCAGAGGGAGAAGCAGGCTCCCCGCTGAACAAGGAGCCTGATGTGGAACATGATCCCAGGATCGTGGGATCATGACCTGAGCCGAAAGCAGACACTTAACTGACTGAACCACCTACGCATCCCAGCCTGTATTGGCTTCTTGAGACTTCCTTGTTATATGACCTTATCCAAGTCATCTTGTCTGTATGCCTTAGTTTCCTTACTTACAAAATGAGAAGAATTGTATCTACTTCATAGCACTGCTATGAAGATTAAGGGAGATAGTATATGCCCATTGCACATATTAGGTAGGCAAAACATGTCAATCCCCTCCTTACATGAATTAAGTTCATTAAAAAAAAAAATAGATCATTGTATTTTTCAGAATGTGATGAGATCAATTTGAAGAGCAAGTCTTGTCTTCCAAAGGAGACTGAAGTTTCTTCAAAGCAAAGATCACATCTCATTCATCTTTCCTACAGTCTCTCACACGTGCTAAATAAATATTTCCTGATTGCCGGTCATTTTCATCAGGCATGTATATTTATATACTTATCATGACAGTAACTTTTATGGATTATCATTCACTCTGTGCTTCAAAAGAAGAAATGTCTTTTCCAAACCTTCAGGTGGTGACCAGTGAAAGAAGATGACAGATTAGGGCCTTTGTATGTTGTCACCATACTGTGCCTTTCTGGATGGGGCTCAGGCAGAGAATCAGAAACAAAACTCATTTGGCCTCACATTCTGGCTTTTATACTGGCTCCGTTTTTGGTAAGCTCTGGAGGAATGAGGCTTAAGATTAAATTACAGTCTTCTCAGACCCTGCTATTAGAAGTCCAATATATACTATATTTAATTTTTAGTTTGCATATATGTAATTAAAACAGTCATTTTCAAATGAATATTTACATGTTCCCTCATAGTCTAGACAACTGTTAATTTTTAGATTGAGGATGTCTGTGCTACCTCATACAAACAGAAAATCTCCCATTCATTGAGTAACTAAGACAAGGACATTTGGAACCGTTAGAGGTTTCATGTATGTTTTCTCATTTGATCCTTACAATGACCCCATAAGTTAATTATTACGCCATTTTACAAGTTAAAAACAACAACAACAACGCTGGGCTCCATGAAGTTAAGGATTTGGCTCAGGGTCCCTTAGGTAGTAAGTTGCAAGACAGAAAGTGAGATCTATCTATCTGATTCTAAAACTCCTACTCTTCATTACCAATGAAGAGACAAAAAATAAGAATACAGAAACAAATAAGCTGGGATGATGTGGGTAAACGTAAATAAGAACAAGGTCCATCATGAACACAGGTACTGTAAAACATCACTGGACAAATTCAGATATATGTTTCAGAAAAATGTAGTGTTTCTTGAGGAAGAGAATTATTATAAAATTTCTTTTTGGCAAAACCTATATTTTATGAGAAAAATATTTTTTAATTATTTGAAATTGTTGAAGAAGGCCAAGATATTTCAATTAATAATGGCTACATTAGACTAACCAAACTGTTTGTTGTACAGTGACATACACTCGCACTTTGAAAGTTTCTATTTTTCCCTCCACAGACATTTCCTTCAGAGACATTAGGGACACCTAGCTTCTGGGGGCTTGCTCCTCAAATTGATTTGCAGGTTCCTACTTACTACAGATGTTTACTTTCCTGTGTGGAAGTGGAAGTTCAGTGTTGATCAGATGTTTAACAGTAAATGGTCTTGTTCTGGGTTCCATAACTTAAGAGGAATGTGTACAAATTTGTCTCATGTGTTAAGGAATGATAATCATGTGTGGGTGGTAAATAAGACTCATACATATTGATTACTAGGTACATGGGAATTAATTTAGATCATCTGCCCTCCTGAGCAAAAGCTGTTCTGACCTGCCGTTCTACCTCAAGTGCCACTATTCCCAAAAGTAATAACCATCCATTTGCCATTAAGAAGAATTTCTTAAAGTTAACAAAGATAGATTATCTGCTTTGGATATGTTAGGTTTTAATTGGTGGTATGGCTGGCTCATTTCTTGTGAACATATGATTCTCATTTTTATGTGGATTTTAGAGTACTGTAAACAGAGTTTAGATTACCATTTTATTTGACTCCTGGAGAACCATGTGCAATTCTGTTGCTACAGTAGAATTAATCCAAAATCCATATTTCTGATTTGACTTTCCTTGTCTCTTGCTTAATTTAATTGATAAAGAGATACCTTTAGTTCTAGTGACTTGGGTTCTCTTACAATTTGGGGGCTTTCCAGAAACAGTGGACAATTTGTGTCATCTTCATTTGTGCTTGGTGGGAGCATGTCTTTTTCCAAAGGGACTTCTGAATCATTCTTAGAAAAATCATATGCTTAGTACATGTGGTCAGCGCATAGGAGCTCACAGACAAGATGGAGTTTTTAGCAGTATTCACAATGTAGAAATCCAAAGAGGAGGATGACCTCATGGTAATCAAACCTTTAGTTTCAGAATTATTGAAGCAATTTAAATAGAATTAAACATTTTTAATTTGTCTTGGAATTTTATTTAGTCTCACTGTCTTTTTTTTTTTTTTTTTGTCAAGAGTAAATATCTTTTTTTTCATTTGACATTTTCCATGCCGTAAACATATTCAGGATTTATCCTGTGTTAACTGAAACCTTAAAAGTCTCGGGCTTTTTTCTTGCTTTTTGAGATCCACAGAAGTTTTCAAACAGTATAAAGTAAGAGCATTCAAGGAAGTTTTGAAACTCACATAACTAGAGCCTTGCCTGTAGAATCTATACAGAGTCAACCTGCAGAACAGTTCACTATGAGGTTGACCTCTGTCCTCTAGAGCAAGCAGTTGCAATGGAAGAATTTGTATTGGAACAAAGGGAAAACTCTAGAAGAAAAGCTACTTACATAATAAGGGACTGCATTCCAGGCATATTCAACCTAGAATATTCTCTTTACTTCTTTTAAAATCTTAAAGGATTCTAATTCACTCCTACCAGGCTACAGACACTATTTAAGAGGCTCTAAAGTCTGATACATTGGTATTGGGCAATAGCAATATTTTGAAAAACACTAATTGCAAAACCAAAAGAAACCCTGATGAGCCTTGCGGGAGATAGAAATTCTGAATAATTGAAGTTAGAATGAAGTCTACTATGAGAAATTTTCTTATTCACAGTTCTATCGCTGTTATGTACGGACCCATCTAGAATATAGAAGTGTACAATAGAAGTCAGAGGCATAGAACCTGATCCAGTAGAAAAAGAGGAAGATCTGGACTTGGAGCAGAACAGAAGCACAGAGCACTATGTCCTCTGTTAACAAGACAGTTAACACCAGACTTACATTCCATACTGCTTGAAAATTGTCATTTAACTACTTATCTTATATATGAGTTGTGTATGGTTTGTCCCATTTAGAGTTCATATTTTCTTAACTAATCCTTTTATAGATAGTCCTTATGCAGATTCCCTTAAGATATTGCTAAGGAAGGGTGTTAGGATTGGATGGACCCAGAAGACTTTTACATTTGCCATCCTGGTTCCCAGATTGGGTAGACCAGTCATAAACCCACCACATCCATGTTGATTGATTAGACCCTTGAATTGATGGGCACTCTAACCCTTTAAAATCATGTTTGATTCTCAAATATATTTCCTTTGTGAATTAAACAACTAAACATCCCTGTATTTATATTCTTCTCTTCTAGATTAGTGGGGTAGAATGCATTTTTATTTCCCAAAATTTGTTTCTAGTGAAAGCCAGCACTGAATTCAGGAGAATTGTTTTAGAGAGGTGACCATTAGGGAGCACCTGGTCAAGAAACAAGTATAGAATGAGTATAAGGCCAGGCTCTAGGCTCAGCAAATGAAGATAAGAAGCTGACCCACTAGCTCAGGTCATTTTTATTTTTAATGAAAAATTTTAAAAGAGATTGAAAAACACAATTAGAAGGTATTTCAATATGCACTTAGGAGTGCCTTGGTAGGGGTCAAGGCATGGGGTTTATTTAATGTTTGCTTAAATAAATGATGCCACACCCTAACTTGCTCAAAGCTCCAACTGGTAACTTCCTCATACTGGAAAACATAATTGAAACTTGATAAGATATATTGTTGTTTTCATTGAATTGTGTATTTAAGATTTAATTAGTAAAGGGTATCACTTCACATTGGAAATTGTTCTCAATGTATTTGTTAGTGATAAAAGCAGTCTATAAAACCATGACTAATATGTTTTCAATAAAGATATATATGCATTTTTATCCCACAGTAAATGGCACACTATTTTAACAATGATAATCTATGAATGATGTATTTTTTTGGTGTTTTAAAGTTTTATTCTTTGCATATTCTTGTATTTTCAAAAATATTTTAATAACAGATGACTTTTTTAATCAGAAAAAAAAAATCTTTAAAAATTCCAGGCTCTGCCTAGGAAAAGTTCCGAAGGAGAGCTTCCTGTAATATGAGACGTGTATCTTGTCCTGGCAAAGTTAAAAATATTACTATCATAAGACACTTCGGTAGATGCTAATTGGCACCCCCACCTCACATACTCTAGCTCACCTCCGATTTCAGCTCTGGCATGTTGACAGCATCCCACCTCCAGTGCCCACTCTGGGATTGGGATTTTGCAGATAAATGCCTCAGCTCCCAATCTTTGGTGGAAGGTTTTTGAGGTATTCGTCAAAGAGTCCTGTATTAGTTACCTGTTGCTGTGTGGCAAACTGCCTGAAACTTGGTTTAAAATAACAAACATTTCTTGTTTCATAGTTTCTGTAGGTCAGGAATCAGGGAGCAGCTTAGCTGGGTGGTTCTGGCTCAGTCTCTCACAAGACTGCAATCAATGTGTCAGCCAGGGCTGCAGTCATCTGAGGCATGGGTCTGAAGGATTCACTTCCAACACACTCATGTGGCTGTTGGCAGGAGGCTTCACTTTGCCATATGGACCCATTCCTGGGGCTCCTCACCACATGGCTTCCCCCAGAGCAAGTGGTCTGAAAGAATGTGGGTCAGTGCCCAAAATGGAAGTCATAGTCTTTTTTATGACCTAATCTCAGAAGTGACATACCATCACTTCCATTGTTTGCTATTGGTTACTCAGATCAACCCTGGTAGAGTCTGGGAAGACACACACAGGGGTGACTACAAAGAGGTGGGTACCAATGGGGGCCTTCTTAGAGGCTAGCTACCACAGGTCCAGCAGGACTGAGAGATCAACAGGTAATGCATCGCTGGGTTGTCATTCTCTTTTTCTGTGTCACACTCCTCATTCCCTTCTTTCTGCTTCCTGAGATCACCCTCCCCCCTAACCAAGACCCCCCAAAAACTGACCTAAACGTAAGTCTGACTTAGGTTCTCATTTCAGAGGGAGCCCAAATAAGAGAAATCTTGGCCCATTATGCAAAATGTCAGTTACAGTCTTCATTGAATTTTGTTAGTTTAGAAAAAATGGCCTCACTTCAAATTTTTAATTTTTATTTGAAAATAATTTAAAACGTCAAGTTGCAATAATAGTATAATGAGCCTCCATATATCTTCACCCAGATTCACCAATTTTTATGTTTTGCCACATTTACTTTTATTCTCAAAGGCCTACATATTAAACCCAGGTAAAATATCAAGTATCATTCATGCTTTGCTTTTATTCTATATTCAAAACATGATTTAATTTTATTTCATTTTAATTTAATTTGTAGCTTTCTCAGGGGAAGTCCCTTCATCTTCTTACATTTGTTTTTCTCATCTGAAATGTGAAGATAATAACATTTATGGGTTAGGGTTGTTACAAGGGTTAAGTGAGCTTCTGCACACAAGGCGCTCAGCCCAGGGCCTGGCACACAGTAGGCCCTCAACAAATATTAACCTTTCATTCATTCATTTTTATTAACAAATATTTACTGAGAAAGTTGTTGCTAATGTTCTTATTGTGTATCTTTGATGACTGATAAATAATTCAACCCCAGGAGGAAAACACTGGTAGTAAGAGTTAAAATTATAGTACGTTGACACAGATGAAATAAATTGATTTCGGAGTTTTGCTTCAAAATAATTTGCAGGAGGAATGGGCAGGGATGTAGATAAAACAAGATCTTGAAGCTGGATGATAGGTACATAAGGTTTCATTATAATATCTTCTTTCTTGTATATGTTTGAAATTTTCCCTTATACAAAGTTAGAAAAAAAATACAAAGACACAGACATACAAATCAAATTAACCACTCTCAAATGCCTAGTATATGTCATATTTTCTCAGATTCGGGTCATTTAATTGGTTTGAAAAATAGTAAAATGAGACAATGAATCTTACGCTTCTGACGGCCACAGAAGTTGACTTCATGTTCCTACACCATTAATTTGACAGCCAGTTTTCCACATTATTTTAGTATCGAGCTTTGACACAAATTATGTCTAGGCATTTTACCCATTGGCTATGCCTGAATAATAAATTGTTTACTTATATCAGGTTTATTTCATTAAGTAGGCATTTATAAGATTATATTTACAAATGTGATTCTTAAATCTGCTAATTAATTTAAGCCCTAATCAATGGACCCAAACATTTTCCATGCAATGAGGCTGGTATAGTTTAAATTTGTGTGATGGTGGCTGTATTCTGAGAGCCAAACAGCAAAATTTTCTTGAATGATCATTTTACTTTATTACTTTGATAAGAAACAAACATAAACAAGAGAGAGGTCGTAAACTTGAATAGTTTCCAAGTTAGAGATCCCTGAGTATTTTTAGTGAACCTCTTGAACTCGGTCTGAAAATGACTGTTCAGATGAACATGCATGTGTTCCACCCTTCCCACCTTCTCCAAAATCTTGCTCCAGTATCTCCTCCCCAAACTGATTTTTCAGCCTCTCTCCATGTTCTTATTTATTGTGGTTGTGTGGACTAGTCTGGTGTGGTATTCCTTATCTTAAAATCTAACACAACTCTTCTCACGCACAAAACTCTTGCTGATGTGCAAGAAGAGGACAAGAGTATATGCTGTCGGTGTTAAGACATTGTGGACAGAGAAAGCAGTGGCTGCTCAGTATCCCAAGGGCAGAGGACATGAATTGTGGCACTGGTTTCCTTCAAGCTGATCCTTACAAGGCCATCTCTGGGCACCTTGTTCCAGGGTAGATAAGAGCAGATATGTGTTTCATAGAATTCCATGAGGCTCCCAAGCAACTCTGAACAGGCCAGCAAGTAAAGAACAAAATGACAAGTTGCACAAAGAAATATCAGCAAAGGGTTCAGTTTTTCCTCTCTAAGCCCAGAACCAGCTCTGCCGTCAACCTTCCTGATCCACACTGCCTACCCCTGCTCACAGAAAGAGCTGCAACTCTGACTTCATTCTTTCATCAGAAGAACACGAAAGTGACATTTTTAAAAAGCAGTGGATTCTAGGGGGAGACGCCTGGGTGGGTTAGTCGGTTAAGCATCTGCCTTCGGCTCAGGTCATGATCCCAGGGTCCTGGAATGAAGCCCCACATCAGGCTCCCTGCTCAGCAGAGTGCTGCTTCTCCCTCTGACTTTCCCCCCCCTCATGCTCTCTCTCACTCTCTCAAATTAAAAAAAAAAAAAAAAGCAATGGATTCTGTATAAGGACTTTCACTGCTGGTAACATCCTGGAAATTTTTCTCATCTCTGTTCTTACATACTTGAACTCTTTGGAAGGACTCCATGGAAACAGACTCAGTTGGGTTTTAAGTGTATACTCAGTGGTTACTAAGAAAGGTTAGTTTGAATCCCTGGAATGGTTCTTTATTTTCGTTCTCACAGTTGTTTTCCATAAGATATTAACTTAATTCTCCCTCTCTGTTCTCTGTTAATTATAGCTATGGCTTGCCGGAAATAAGTAATTCCAATATTCAAAGTCAATTATATGTATTTAATGAAATTAAATATGACTGTAGTTTGGGATGGAAACCTGGTGCAGAATGCCATACATTTTCATTTTTTCTTTCTTTTTTCCATCTTAATGTACTAAATGGATTTGCTTCATTTAATCACCAGCTCTTAGAATCTAAAGGTTCCTTATACATTAGAGTAGGGATTGATTCAGTACTGTATCATCTGCATCTAGCATCTGGAACACTGAATGTGCCCAGCAAATATCTGCTGAATAGCTTTACTTCAGTCCATCTTCCCACTCAGTGCAGGAATATTTTCAACCATTTTCCTTCTGCTTGAACCTTTCTGGTTCCAGGGAGTCTCTTCCTTTCTCCTTCCTTCTCACCTCCTCTCCCTTCTCTCTGAGTAGATCTATGTTAAGTAAATCTGTGCTGGGCACTGTGCTGGGCTCTGGAATATTAACAGTGAAAATATGCTTCCTGCCCTCATGAAATTCATAGATGAGTAGGGAAGACAAACATTTTTTTAAAGATTTTATTTATTTATTTGAGAGAGAAAGAGAGAGAGAGAGCATGAGCAGGGGGGAGGGGCAGAGAGAGAAGGAGAAGCAGACTCCCCATTGAACAGGGAATCTGATGTGGGACTCTATCCCAGAACGCTGAGATCATGACCTGAGCCAAAGGCAGATGCTTCACCGACTGAGCCACCCAGGCACCCAACACATTTATTAAAAGGTCAAGTGAGAAAAATAAAGATAAATGCTAGGATGGAGAGAGAGCACAGAGGGCAAAGTGGCCTCCTCCGGCAGGTCAGAAAGGATTCCATGAAGATGGGAGAACTGAGACCTGAACGGTGAATGGCAGTTGGTTTGGTATAGAAAAGAAGGAAGACCACCCAGGCAGAAGGACCTGAATGTTCACGACTGGGAGGTGGGGAGGACCTTATTGTGCACCGGTACTGAAAGAAGGTCAGTGTGGCTGCAGCCAGCTGAGTCAGGGGGGAGTGGGGACAAGCTGGGGCTGAGCACCAACAGGAGGGCCTGCCACAAAGGGCCTTGTAAACTCTCCTAAGGAACTTGGACTTCATTCTAAGAGCACTGGGAAACCATCCAGTGGTTTTTATAAGGGGGTGACATGATCAAGTTGGCACCCCACTCACTGCTAGATGTGTGTGTGTGTGTGTGTGTGTGTGTGTTACAAGGTTTTTCCCTCTACTGCCTTAAAACTGCCTCCATATGACTTTGCCTCACTGGTCTTTGTTCTGTCTCTCTTCTGGAGCTCTATAGAAACAAATCCACTTTTCTCAGTGAAGCCCTTTCAAACTGCAGGTCTGTCTCAGTGTCTTACTATCCTCATCACATTCTTCTGTCTTTTCTATATTATCAGTCTTCCTAATGACATGTGGCTCATGGTGTTGAATACAATCGTCCAGAAAGTTTTGGAGAATAACAGATACGCTAGTTTCTGTGATCTGGACACTATTCCAGAGACACATGCATCACCAACCATTTCATATTAAGTTTGTAGTTTACTAAGCAACCCCAACCCCACTTTCAAGGTGCAAAGCTAATAAATCAGAGGGTGTCTCTCTCATTCTGTTTTTGCTCTATTTTTTAGTACAAATAAATACAATAGCCCTGGGGTTCAACCCTGACACTGCCATCAACTTACTGTCTAATCCTGGAAAGGTCACATATTCTCTCCAGGCCTCTCTGCTTTACAGAGGAGAGAACTTCTTTCCCCAGTCCTGATGTATCATTCTGTGTGGTATGAACCCGATTCCTGAACAAGTCTTGGGCTGTGTCCATCCTTCTCAGTCAATCTCTCCAGAGTAGTGACTTAATCGGGTGGGTGAGTTTGGAAGGAGAACATGGACACCTATAGCTCAAGCCTTTCTCTCTCTTCTTCCTTTGGGAGCAAGCTGGCCCACAGAAAGGATACACCCTGGTCTGCTCCCCTGTGCTAAAAGTTTTTGCAAGGAGTGTGAGTCCCCAGGGAGGCCTCAGCAGTCCAGTGGGGTTCTGTATTGGGAGGCCCACTTGCCTGCAGATTTAAGCCAGTTTCTTCATCATCAACTTCAACAGTAATAAAATAATAGTTCTATCCCTAACTGCCTTATGTCACTGTCCTATTTCTCAATTGGTTCAGATACAGTGCTATTTATTGGGCTCTCCCAAACAATGAGAGGTAACCAATGTTCATTTTGTAAAATTCCTTGTCTCTAAAAGCAGGACTTTGCATTTATCTCATTAAATGTCTTTAGGTTGGTTCCAGCCCATTCTTCACTACAGCCAAAATTAGCACTAATTGGTACCCAGTGGTCTGGAGGAGTTAACTCATGTCTTTAACCAATTAACTAACTCCGACTAAGTGATGATGACCCTGGAATACATTCAAGAAAAAGAATGCAGTATGCTGAAACGTTGCCATGGCATTACTCTCAATGCCATATTACACTAATGTGAAGCTCCTATTAGTGAAATGCCATTTCTTTGGGAGGCTTAAAATCAGATATGTTCTGCATTTAATTCTACTCTATTGTAACTAATATCGTAGAAGGTCATATGCTGCACATATGACACATCCTCTGAAAAGTTTGTCCGTGGTGCCTGTCATGCAACAAATGCAGAACTAATCATACACATTGGTGACGGTGGTGTGTCAAATTGTTAGTAATAGTAGTTTATATTTGCCAACTGCTTTATGTGATTCAAAGAACTCTCAGGTACTCTCTTGGGCTTGCCAGCAGCCCTGTGCAATAGACAGGATAAGAAGTATTGTATTCATTTAACAAATGAGGAAATCAGCTCAGAAGGGTTCAATAATGTGTACCAAACTACACAATATATTTAGTAATGGAGTCAGACGCAAATACTGTCTAAAATTTGCCTCTAATCCTCTGGCCACCCCAATTATGTATTATCTTCCAGCCTGAATGGGTTCTTATTTATGACCCTGATATAAATGTGAATATCACATATTCATCACTAGACTCAGTGCTCCTAGTAAATTGCCTCTTCATGTTGTTCACTAGTGGCCATAACACAGAACTTGTGGACATTAGGCCATAGCTTCCCCACGTCGGGGTCCAAGTGCATGCTATGCTGTCCTTTCAGCACGACGTTTAATGTGGAATGGCAAAACCATATTCAATTTTTTAAAGAGAATGGAGAATGTGTTTGATATTTGCCTTCTCTTTTTTCTCTCTTGGCTTTATAGATACAATATTAACGCAGGGGAATGGCTCTAAGACCCTAGGTATCAGAAACAGACTTCTATGTAGCTTCCATTCCTGGCTCTACAAATTGCTGTTTGGTTAAGGGCAAATTACTTAATCAGCTTGCCTTATTTTGGGTTCTCCTGAAAGCAGAGCCTGAAACAAGAATTTGGGTGAAGATAATTTACTTCAGAAGTGATCCCAGGAAGCAAAGGTGGGAAAATAGAGATTTGGAAGGGAGAAAAGCCAACGAGAGATGTTTTAATGGTTTGGTTGCTGTTGTGGGCAAACGAGACTCACTTGTGCTGGGGACCTTTTGAGGACCTGTATAAGAACAGTCTCATCACAAGATGGGGATACTGGTGCATTTACCTACTGATTGCTGCCCCCATTGGTTGAGAATAGACCCTAAGGTCATTGTCTCTACTCCTCCCCCCTTCTGGATTGCTGTGTGGCTGAGGAGATTCTCAAGCCTTCAAAGAAACTCCTGAGGCAGCAAAGCAGAGAAATGTTGAGGCTCAGAATTGATGTGGGACCTTGCCAACATGCATGCAACTACATCCAAGATGCACTGAAATCAAGCATACTAGGGCATGTAGCATGGTCCTTCACAAGCATCTGCTACAGTCCTTAGGTCTTGATTATTGCATCTGTGATAAGTGGTTGCAAGATACTTCTTCATGGACTGATGATGTTTGAATGAGATAATGAACAATTCCTGGCAAACTTGATATAGTTGTTCAATATTAGTGATAATGATGATGGGGATAAATTATTTATCTTATACCAAATCCACAGTAGTTCCACCTGAAATTAAGGTCAATAGGCAGTTCATATATTTGCCATTTCTGTGTGATTATATTATTGGTTAGACTATAACTAATCTGAAACTATTTAGAACTAGCTATATGCTATATTGTTGCATTGAAGATAATTTATAATCTGTTTTTTAAATTAAATATAATCACCAAAAAGTAAAAGTAGCAAATAATAATCCTGAATGTCTGTCACCATAGAATTAAAAGGAATACATTTATAGGAGTATGGGAACCCAAGGGGTGTGTGTGTGTGCCTGCGTATGTGTGTGCCCACATGCACACTTAATTTTAGTAATTCATGAAAGATTTAATCCATATGATCTTCATATTTCATAGGTCTTATATTTTGGATCCCTCATTATGTTAGTCTGCAGTTTGGCATTTTCTTTTTTTTTCTCCAACATTATTACAACAATATTGATTATACTCCCCGTGCTGTATTTTTCATCCTACTGATTTATTTATATTATAACTGGAAGTTGTACCTCTTAATCCCCTTCACCTATTTCTCCCATCTTCCCAACGCCCTCCCCTCTGGCAAACACCAGTTTGTTCTCTATGTTATTCTGTTTTTGTTTTGTTTGTTCATTCGTTTTGTTTTTTTAGATTCCATATATGAGTGAAATCAGATGACATTTGTCTTTCTCTGACTGACTTACTTCATTTAGCATTATATTCTCTAAATCCATCCATGTTGTTGAAAATGGCAAGATCTCATTCTTTTTTATGGCTGAATAATATTCCACTGTGTGTGTGTGTGTGTGTGTGTGTGTGTGTGTGTGTGTGTGTGTGTATACCGCATCTTCTTTATCCATTCATCTACAGATTTTGACACTTGCATTGCTTCATATCTTGGCTATTGTATACAATGCTACAATAGGGATGCATATATGTTTTTGAATTAGTGTTTTCATTTTCTTTGGATAAATACCCAGTCCTGGAATTACTGGGTTGTATGGTAATTCTATTTTTAGGTTTTTGAGGAACCTCCATACTGTTTTTCGCAATGGCCGCACCAATTCACATTCCTACCAACAGTGCATGAGGTTCCTTTTCTCCACATCCTCACCAACACTTGTTATTTCTTGTCTTTTTAATATTTGTCATTCTGACAGGTATGAGGTGATCTCTCGTTGTGGTTTGGATTTGCATTTCCCTAGGGGTGAGTAATGTTGAGCACTTTTCACTTGTCTGTTGGCCATCTGTATGTTTTCTCTAGAAAAATGTCTATTCAGGTCCTCTGCCTCTTTCTTAATCAGATTGGTGTGTGTGTGTGTGTGTGTGTGTGTGTGTGTGTGTGTTGAGTTGTATACACTCTTTGTATATTTTTATATTACCCCTTATGAGGCATATCATTTGAGAATATCTTCTCTCATTCAGTAGGTTTCCTTTTAGGTTTGTTGATTGTTTCCTTCACTGTGTGGAAAAATTTATTTCGATATAGTCCTAATAGGTTTTTTTTTGCTTTTGTTTCCCTTGCCTGAGGAAACATAGTTAGAAAAATGTTGTTTAAGGTTGATGTCCAAGAGATTACTGCCTATGTTTTCTTCTAAGAGCTTTGTAGTTCGGGTCTCACATTTAGGTCTTTATTAATTTTGAGTTCATTTTTCTGTGGTTTAAGAAAGTGATCCAGTTTCATTATTTTGTATGTCACTATCCAGTTTTCCCAACACCACTTTTTGAAAAGACTGCCTTTTTCCCATTGGATGTTCTTCCTCCTTTATCATAGATTAATTGACCATATAAGTGTAGGTTTATTTCTGGGTTTGCTATCCTGTTCCATTGATTTAAGTCTATTTTTTGCCAGTATAATACTATTTTGATTACTATAGCTTTGCAATATGTCTTCAAATCTGGGATTGTGATACCTCCTACTTTGTTCTTTTTTTCTCAAGATTTCTTTGGCTATTTGGTGTCTTTTGTGGTTCCATACAAATTTTAGGATTATTTGTTCTAGTTCTGTAAAAACTACTATTGGTATTTTGATAGAGATTCATTGAATCTGTAGATTGCTTTGAGTAGTATAGACATTTTGACAATATTAATTCTTCCAACACATGAGCATAAAATATCTTTCATTTGTTTGTGTTCTCTTCAATTCTTTCACTGATATTTTATAGTGTTCAGAGTATAAATCTTTCATCTCCTTGGTGAAGTTTAATACCTATGTATTAAGGAATACCTAGGTATTTTATTCTCTTTGGTGCAATTGTAAATGGAATTGTTTTCTTAGTTTTTCTTTCTGCTACTTTGTTATTAGTGTACAGAAATGCAGCAGATTTCTGTATATTACTTTTGTGTCCTGGGACTTTACTGAATTCATTTGTTCTTTTTTTTTTTTTTAAGATTTTATTTATTTATTTGACAGAGAGAGACAGCAAGAGAGGGAACACAAGCAAGGGGAGCGTGAGAGGGAGAAGCAGGCTTCCCACTGAGCAGGGAGCCCAATGCGGGGCTCGATCCCAGGACCCTGGGATCATGACCTGAGCCAAACGAAGGCAGATGCTTAATGGCCGAGCCACCCAGGTGCCCCTCATTTGTTAATTCTAATAGTTTTTTGGTGGAGTCTTTAAGGTAGTTGCTTCTCTCTTACTACATTTAAGATTCTCTCCTTATCTTTAATTTTCAACATTTAATTTTTTAATTTTTTTTAAGATTTATTTGTTTGAGAGAGAGCACGTGTGTATGTGAGTGGGAGTAGGGGCAGAGAGAGAAAAATCTTCAAACAGACTCCACACTGAGTGTGGAGCCCAACGCAGGGCTTGATCCCACGACCCATGACATCATCACCCGAGCCAAAACCAAGAGTCGGTTGCTTACCCAGCTGAGCCACCCAGGCACCCCTTATCTTCAACATTTTAATTATTATGTGTTTTGATGTGGACCTCCTTGGGTTCACGCTTTCTGAACCCAGATGTCTGTTTGCTTCCCCAGGTTAGGAAAGTTTTCAGCTATTATTTCTTCAAATAAGTTTTCTACACCTTTCTCTCTTTCTTCTCCTTCTGAGACCCAAAATCAAGGGTCTAAGAAGTGCCATTTAAGATGAAATCCATAATTCTTGATTATGGCAGCATGCTTAAGTTATAATGTGCCCAAATTTATACTAAGAGGCCTCATTCTAATTTTGGTTCTAGGAACAATAATGAGATGCTGAAGTGAAGAGGGAGAGAAAGGTTGTTTTCTTTCTCTTATCTGAGCAATCAGTACAAAGTTCTGAACTGTCTTTTGCCTCTTACTCCTTTTTCTAATGCATCTCCTCTCCAGTCCTGTTTTCTACTTCTGCCCTGTTAAAAGGTGTGAGCCTAAATGCCCACCCTTCAAAATAATCCAAGGGTGACTAACCTGACTTCAACAATCCCTGCAGTATTTGGATTTTTTAACAGATATTTGTGAGCGCAAAGGAACTGCTAATTGATAGAATTTCTGGCTAGATGACGAAGCAAATTTTAAAGATCCAGATAGTGAGGGAGAGAGTTTAAGGTTTTGCAGACTTCAGTGAAGAGTTGGCAGCTCCTCACTCTGTCACTGCTTATCGCTGCTCCTTCTTTTTCTCTCCTTCCAGCCCCTATTTTTTTAAATAACTCTAAGATTATTCCCAGTTGTTCTTTGCAACCACAGAAGAGATATTTGGGTGAGGAACAGAGGGTGGAACATAGCAATGTGGCTCCTTGTGTGGACTGGAAGTGAACTGTGTCATATTTCTTTGTATTTACATGGATTTTGAATGGCTCAAAACTGCTATTTTCAGAAGAAATTTTTCTTACAGTCTGATTTATAATACTAATTTGCTTAGCAAATGTATCTCCTTCCCTCCCTCCCTTCCTTTCTTTTTTAAAGATGGGACCAGGTTAAATTTTATCCAGCAATTATCTTCATTACAAATTCTGAACTAGTCTAAAATAATGAGTAATCACAAAACATGAGCAATTTGGATAAAATTCATAATCTGCTGTTTCTCAAGGTGCTATGCTTAAAGAATAAGTAACAAACTGAGTACATGGGTAGGCAAATATGCATACACTCCTGCATGCTATTCCTTTTCTCTCACATTTTGTCACCATAATCTCTCTGAATAATAAGGCTACTAGGTTCTGTTAGACTGTCTCTCACATCCATCTCTTCTCCACACCCACTGCCTAAATCTGCGCAGCCATTCCTATCTCCTGGCTCATTCTTCTCCCATTCAACCTCCGACACTACATTAGAGAGCTCTTTCTAAAATGCAGATCTTACCATGGCATCACCCACTTGAAACTCTTGATGGCTTCTCATTGCCCTCCAAATGAAGTCTGTACATCTTAACACAGTTTAAAAAAATGGCCTTTAATATTTTGCTGAGCTCATTTCTCCAGACTTGCCTACATCCATCCTTCCCCATATTTCTCACTGTCATTTACCTGGACATCCTGTGCAAATTCCCACCATTATATTGTCTCCCCTGCTTCTTCCTCTGCTTGAAATTTGTTTTACTTTGCTCTCCTGAAGTCATCCTACTAGAGCAAAAATAATCATTCCCTTCATTCTCTTGTACTTTATATAATACAAAACATTATAATTTATTGAATGTATTTATTTTTGTTTGCGTCTATGAAATGGGCACAACATCTGAATGATCCAGTGCACAGGGTATTGAGTGCGTCCACAGAAGAATCAGATCCAGATCCCAGCTCTGGTGCCAAGCAGTTACTGTTCTCTAGTTTCTGATAGTAAAAGTCCACGAAATACTTTTTTAGTTTATTTGCAAAAAAAAATTTCTATATAGAGGCATGTATATAATACTCTTCAGCTTAACAAACTTCCACTGAACACCTGCTTTGCACAAGGCAGAATGTTGGGATTGGGGGATGAATAAAGTCTTCATAGTAAGGGTGAAGCTTATGATGGTCTTGAAAAGCCATAAAAATGGGATAATAGCCTTTTAGGAAGAGGCATAAGGATGAGCAAAATCAAAGGGCATTTCACCCCAATGTTCATAGCAGCAATGTCCACAATAGCTAAATCGTGGAAGGAGCCGAGATGCCCTTCAACAGATGACTGGATTAAGAAGTTGTGGTCCATATATACAATGGAATATTACTCAGCTATCAGAAAGAACGAGTTCTCAACATTTGCTACAACATGGACAGCACTGGAGGAGATAATGCTAAGTGAAATAAGTCAAGCAGAGAAAGACAACTATCATATGATTTCTCTCATCTATGGAACATAAGAACTAGGATGATCGGTAGGGGAAGAAAGGGATAAAGAAAGGGGGGGTAATCAGAAGGGGGAATGAAACATGAGAGACTATGGACTATGAGAAACAAACTGAGGACTTCAGAGGGGAGGGGGGTGGGGGAATGGGATAGACTGGTGATGGGTAGTAAGGAGGGCACGTATTGCATGGTGCACTGGGTGTTATACACAACTAATGAATCATCGAGCCTTACATCGGAAACCGGGGATGTACTGTATGGTGACTAACATAATATAATAAAAAATCATTAAAAAAAAAAATCAAAGGGCATTAAGCTGAATACCTGAGGAACAAGAAAAAGTCAAGCATGAGCGATTGTAAGGTAAAGGGACAAAACTAAGGTGAATGACTAGGCTGGAAAGGGAGGGATCAACATAAAAATGTTAATGAAGGCAATGTGAATCTAGAGAAGTTGTTTTAAAGATTTTTTTATTTTTAAGTAATCTCAAACTTTCAAATCAGAGACCAAGAGTCTCATGCTCCACTGACTGAGCCAGCCAGGTGCCCCAAGAAGTTTTTAATCAGAGAAATTACATAATTGGAATTGGAGTAGCCAGTATAGGTGCTAAGATTTTATGCCCTGAAGTTATATTTTCTGGTAACAACCCTAGCTCCACCAATCTTTAGGTGAAGGCTCTTAAACAAGTTACTTTAACTTTCAACTTTCAATTCCACACTTGTGGAATGGAGCAATAATAGGTAGGGCCTAGCTTTTGGCATTGCTCTAAAGATTATATGAGTTAATGCTTATATGGAGTTGAACATAGTGTCTGATACTCAGTAAGTATTCAATAAAAGTTAGCTATAATTATGATGATGATTTGATTTTAGAAAGAATTTTGAGTTGAGAATGGTAAAAAGGGTGGATTAGAAATGAAAAAGCAAAAGTATAGAGAACAGTATCCAGATGAGAGATGAGAAGGCCCTGAGCCACACAAATGTGTTTTGTGTGAGTAGCTCCCCAAAACCCTGCCAGGTAAATTATATCCCTGAGAGCTGTATAGCACTGTGGGAGGAGCAGAAAGGTAATATGGCAAATAGCATTTTTGGAGATGGCTGTGACAAAATCACTTATACCCAGTGTTGTTCTTAGAATGTGATGGTAATGTTTTTCCCATCCAAAGGTAGGCCCTGTGTTCCCTTCCCTTAGAATTTGGGTGGGCCTGTGAATACCAGAGGTGACTCTATCTGACTTTCGAACCTAGGTCATAAAGGGATACAACTTCCACCTGGTCCTCTTTGGACACTCCCTCTTGAAACCAAGTCACCAAGCTGTGAAGAAGAGTCATCACATGAAGAGGCCACATTTAGATGTTCTAGCCGATAGCCCTGGCCAAGGACTGGGTAGAGAGATGAGACAATAGGTTTAGGTTTTGACACATAGTATTTGAAATGTCTAAGGACAGCTGCATTTAGATGTCTTGCAAGCTGTTGACTCTCAAACCCAGAGGAATTAGGGCTACAGAGACTGATTTAACTATGTTAAGCCATGGGATGACTAAATATTCCCAGGAAAAGAGTATAAAGTGAAAAGAGACCCCAAAACAGAACTCTGAGAAAGCATGCATTCAAGGAAAAAGAACCAGAACAGATCAAGGTGTAATCAGAGAAACAGGAGGAGAATCAGAAGAAATGATTGGCAGAGACACCAAGAAATGTGTGTCAGGAGGGGCTGCTCATTGGTTCAAATGCTCTAGAGATGCAGAATGAAGTGTGAGAAGAAGCTGTTGGGTTTAGTTCTTAGAAGGCCATTGTTGAACTTTGACAAAGGAATTTAGTAGAGGAATTGGAAGTCAGGTTGTAGATAGTGAGTAGTTAAGGAGGAATAAAGAAGCAGAAATGCAAATTACTCTTTCTAGGGTTTGTGGCAGTGTAGAAATAATAGAGCTAAAGCTAGGTGCAGTGAAGTTCAGAGAATCCACCCATGGTCATGAGCTGTGGAAAAGGAGCCATGAGTTGGGGAGATTTGTTTTGCAATTATGAACTGTACAGAGTTGGCATTTACAGCATAGTATGTTGGCCAAGGTGGGTGATTACACAGAGAAAGTTTATTTCTTGCTGCAAACTGAGGTGGAATACTGGTAAGTGAGATAGGTTTTGTTTTGTGGCCTGGAAAATGATTCTGAGGGAAATTCCCAAAGTAAAGTTCCAAAAAAGTTTTGTTTTGTTTTGTTTTGTTAATGTTGTTTTTAAGTAGGCTCCATGCCTAATGTGAAGCCTAATGTGGGGCTTGAACTCAAAACCCTGAGATCAAAACTTGAGTTGAAATCAAAAGAGTTGGATGTTTAACTAACTGAGCCACCCAGATGCCCCCCCCCAAATATTTTTAACAGTAACTTTTTTTTTTTTGAAAGAATATATTGATTCTTAGGATGACTTTGGAAGACAGTGTTTATTTGTCTGTATAAGTTCTGGTGCCCTGGCAGGAGCAGATACTATGATTATTTCCATTCTACAGTGAAGATAGAGGTACAGACTATCCTGGTATCCTCCCTCCAAAGCGTGGGCTCTTCATACTGTACTGGCCCTCTTTGCCTCTGTGTTTAGAGAAAGTTTTCTTTTGTATATGTTTTTCCACATTTACTGCTAATGTGGGTAATACTGTCCAGTTTGAAGGTACGGAGGTCATCCGGGGTTGGGGGGGATTAGCTGGTTTTCCAATCTGTGAGGCAAGACCTCATAGATCGGCCCTACCTTGGTGAAATCACCACCTTCCAAGTCTGGTTCTTAGCTTTGTGCCCCAGGAGCTTCACTTTCCCAGCCTACCAAAAAAGCCAGCTGACTCAAGTGATCTGACTTAGACTAACCACAATGCTCACCAAATTATCATTTTATGCTGGGGGCTGTTCTTTTACAACAACATGTTCACATCTGTCCTCCAGGAAGCTCTTCCTGGTTTTGAGATATCTTAGAGCCTGTGTGGATACAAATCAGTTGGTTGCTTTGTGAGCACAAAATCAGAACAAAGGGAGGTTGATATTATGGCCAGATATATCAGGAAGCCAAATGAGTCATTTCTGACTCAGAGCAGGGTACTGCCTTTAGTAAGCATATTTACTTTCCTCAGGGTCAGTGTTTGTTCCCCTGGACAATGTTAGATAGAAGGACACTACCAACTTTAGTTGTTCTGATCCCCATTTTCATATTTTGATGTAGACTACCCTCTCTTGCCGCAACATTCTTTCTTGTGAAATATTTATATCACACATATCCTGTGTGGGGGCTAGACTTTTTTTTAAATTTGGCTACCTTTTCCATATGTGTTGATATTTTCAGTCAACTCAGTTTTTTACCCCCTCTGCCTGCCTATACTGTACTGTCTGCACAGACACGGCATGCTCTGAACAGAGTAAGTCAGCTCCATGCAAGAAGTTATTTTTATAATTCTTTTTTTTTTAAAGATTTTATTTATTTATTTGACAAAGAGAGAGACAGCCAGTGAGAGAGGGAACACAAGCAGGGGGAGTGGGAGAGGAAGAAGCAGGCTCCCAGCAGAGGAGCTTGATGTGGGGCTCGATCCCAGAACACCAGGATCACAACCTGAGCCGAAGGCAGACGCTTAACAACTGAGCCACCCAGGCGCCCCAAGAAGTTATTTTTAAAACTTGCATTTTGCTTAGTAAAATACCTGTAAGAACACTGCTGGGGAACATTAAAAAAATAGCATAGCGCTACTATTCCCCCTAAGCTATTAATATAGATTCCAGCCATTTATATTTTGCTCCTATATTGGTTTGTTCTTCATAAAACTCCCTTATCAAAACCCAGAAGAGATCCTTAAACCACGAGCACTGTGTCAGATGGCTATTCAAGTTCTTAATACTTTTCTCCTTTGGAATGTACTCTCCCAGATCCTATCTGCTAACTCCTTTATTAACTTGATCTTTAAATGTCTTTATGTTTATTTGGCTTATATATCTGGGTAAAGGCCATGCTCTCCATTGCAATTTATGGTCTTTAACTAAAACCTTTTTTAAAATTTCTGGATTTATTGTGGATATTCACCTATTCCTTGAAGTTATAACCTCATTCATAATGCAAACATAATACCAGTACCAATTTATATTAGATTCTATCTGCTGGTTCAGTCTCATATTACTTTCAGGCTTCCAACTACCTATGTTCTCTAGCTCCATTGACAGGGAATTTGTGTTCTGTTCTAGGAGTTAAGAAACTTCACTATCAAGTGAGAGTGACTTAAAACCTTCCAAAATACTAACTCATGTTCCCCCTGTACAACCCTGGGGAATTTCAGAGTGAAATTCCTGCATTTGATTGCAGCACGTGCTATCAGTCTGTCAGTGTCTTGCCCACATTCCTCCTTTTGCCACTTCAGCATGACCTAGCCTACTTCTAGCAGCTGGTATCTCTACCTCTTTGAGCGCTCTCTCCAGATACAAAGGGGCAGGCTGGGAGGAAGGAATGGGGAATGAAGATACCTGAGCTCCCTCAACCAAGGACTGATAGGACATGGTGTACAAATACTCAACATAACACTTCCTCCAGAGTGGACAACTTTGAGGTGTATATTACACCATTTCCCCATGTTCCTAGCAGCACTAAGCTCCAGTTGCCCACAATGATAGATAGCTTGATAACGTACCCTTTATTGCTTCCTTCCTTTCCTGTTTCACTTCCTCATCCCCTACCAGTGCTTCCTGCACTTTACATATAAACTACTTTCACTTGAATCATTGTCTCAGGGTTTGCTTCTGAGCCTAAACTGAGGCATGATATAATGGAGAAAAGGAAACTCCCTACCTGTAGGACCAATCAAATTAATATTCGTAAGTCACAGCTGATGAACTATAATGAACATAGTGCCTGGTAAATAATAATAATTGTTTTATGCATACTCTGCAAACAATCATTGCTTGTGGTCCTCCTTCAAGGAGCACCCAACCCATTGGGAGAGGTTGACATATAAACTATGAGACTTTAATACAGTTACAGCTAGTGCTGTAAGGGAGGTATGAGAAACCTGCTGTGGGAGAATAGAGGTGAATTAACAGTTCAGCAGGATGGAATTGGGACTGGAGGAGGGGTTACAGAGAAAGTTTTATTGATGAGGTAACATTAGATAGGGAAGTTGGAAAAGAGCATTTCAAAAGGAAGAGCATGAACAGAAAGAGAGAGAGGGAGAGATTTGAACAAGCTGGGAGAACTGCCATGGTAAAGGGAACAGTGGGCTTGAGCACAGGGTGTTTGGGCAACAGTGAGTGAGATGAGATAGTGAGAGTCCTCAAATGTCATGCTAAGGGGAGTCAGCCTCTTTCTGAAAGTGATAGTGAGACGTCAAAGGTTATGAAGCAAGGGAGCACTAAGATCAGATCTTTGCATTAGAAAATCCTACTTCCAGGGGCGCCTGGGTGGCACAGCGGTTAAGCACTTGCCTTCGGCTCAGGGCGTGATCCTGGCATTATGGGATCGAGCCCCACATCAGGCTCTTCCGCTATGAGCCTGCTTCTTCCTCTCCCACTCCCCCTGCTTGTGTTCCCTCTCTCGCTGGCTGTCGCTATCTCTGTCGAATAAATAAATAAAATCTTAAAAAAAAAAAAAGAAAATCCTACTTCCAGATATCTGTGGAGTAACTATGGGGCTTAAGACTGTTCTTGGTGCTCTGTTTACATAGATGGGACAGTAGAAGGTAAGTGGTTAAACATGTGGAGTGCTTTTGTTTGAATCTCAGGCTTGCCACTTGCTAATTGTGTGATAAAAATAACTAACCTTTATTGATTCTACTGTGTGCTTGGCACAGTTCTAGATATTTTACATATAAAATTATTAAGTCATTTTTCCTTCAGATTCCTCATCTATACAATGGAGATATTATTTCAATGACAATATTGTATGTGGCTGTCTGGCAGAGTAGTTACATAAATAAGTTTACTTGTGTAAAACTCTTAGAACAGTGCCTGGTACATAGCAGGTAGCAGGTGATTAGTAAATGCTATTGTTATTATTATATGTGCCCCTCTGCTCTCAGAAGAGCTGCTATTAAGGGGAATCCATGGCTTTGCTAAGTTCTCCTACATGTGAGTTCAGACATTACTGAACAGTATCCTTGGTAGGCACATGGCCCATTTAAAGAACAGGTGGGAGAATGATATGGTGCAATGTCGCATAGCCTTACTTTTCTTATACAGTTCTAAGAATTTTTCTCCACTGGAAAAGTGGCATACCTGTTAGACCAGGGCCTTTGGAGAGCTGTCCATTAGTGGAGGTGCTGAAGGAGTTAGAATAAGTTTTTCAATAGCCAAGGCACCTAAGCAGTGTTCTAGGTCTTGGAATCTAGGAGATAAAGGAAGCATGAAATTGGAAGTGAATTCCAGGGTCAGAACCTGGAGCAGTGTCTGTCTGTGTTTGATTTCAAGGAGCTTCTGCTCTATTGTCTATGGAGCTGTCTGTAGAGCCTCCAGTGAGCAACTAGTAAGTGGCCCAGCCCACAGAGAAGACTCACATGGCTTTGATTGTGAAGAGGGCTGCAGAGAGTTTCCTTCTGGAAGGACCTTATTTCTGAAGCTTAAGTTATGGTTCTAAATATCCCAAATGAATCAGGCATGACATCTTTTTTTTTTATTTAAGATTTTATTTATTCATTTGACAGAGAGAGAGAGACAGCCAGCGAGAGAGGGAACACAAGCAGGGGGAGTGGGAGAGGAGGAGGCAGGCTCCCAGCAGAGCAGGGAGCCCAATGCAGGGCTTGATCCTAGGACTCTGGGATCACAACCTGAGCTGAAGGCAGATGCTTAATGACTGAGCCACCCAGGTGCCCCAGAATCAGGCATGACATCTTGAGAGACAATGAAGACTATGGAGAGACAAGTTATTAAGCTTCTTACCCAGATCTTAGGAAATTTGAGAGTCATAATTATGAATGTGGGCTCTAGGTACCCATGATAATTTTGGATTAGAACTTGGCTTTCAGATTTCTAGAAACAAATGAGGTTTTCAAAAAGAGAGGTGCACTGTACTGTGATTTAGTTTTTATATAATTATAAGTTGAACTAATTTTAACTTTCATGGAAAAGCATTGCATGACCATGTTGCTTGCTTGTATGTATCCTTCCTTATTTTATCCTTTTCACTAAATCTTCTACCCTGAGGAGAGTAGAAGAGGTGGAACTCAACTTTCTCAATTAACATGAGGAACTTGAATCTTAAGAAATTTCATGTTCATGGGGCACCTGGCCGGTTCAGTTGGTTAAGCGACTGATTCTTGATTTTGGCTCAGATCATGATCACCAGATTGTGAGATTGAGCCCTGCAATGAGCCCCACATTGGGCTCTTCATCAGTATGTAGCCTGCTTAAGATTCTCTCTCTCCCTCTTCCTCTGCCCCTCTCCCCAGCTCTCTCTCCTAAAAAAAAAAAAAAAGAAGAAGAAGAAGAAATTTCATGTTCATATGGAACTGATGGGCCATTTTCTGGTTTCCTAAAAACAATGGGAGAAAACTGTTTACTATAAATTGGGCCATTTATCTATTTTATTGGGTGTGTTTATACCAATGGTTCCTTAATTTAGATCAAGGAAAACTTTTTTTTTAAAGATTTTATTTATTTATTTGACAGAGATAGAGACAGCCAGCGAGAGAGGGAACACAAGCAGGGGGAGTGGGAGAGGAAGAAGCAGGCTCATAGCGGAGGAGCCTGATGTGGGGCTCGATCCCATAATGCCAGGATCACGCCCTGGGCCGAAGGCAGACGCTTAACCGCTGTGCCACCCAGGCACCCCAGATCAAGGAAAACTTTTATTATTGTATCCTCCTTCCTCCACATAGATTCCATGTTTTGAAAGATTTTGCTTACCAAACAAACTGCTTCTACTGAGAGATAATAATTGTTGGTTCATGAGAATTATAGTAAGGGATCCCCAAGAATTTAGATATAAGGAAAATGAAATTGAAATGATTGCCTAATGGATCAGAGGAAAGAAATCTAAAATGAAGGAGACAGAATTGATGCAATTATAATCAAAAGCAAATATACTTGATGTCTCATTACTATGTATAACCCAATCGTAGGTGACTATATAAATTCTGTAATGGAGCCCAATTGGCTAACTCACCATCCATTCTGACACCTTTTTAGTGTGTCTTCCCATCCTGAAGAGGCTCAGAAGTTAAGACCTACATTCCTAAATGTTCCTTGCATCTGAAGATTTGGGTGTGAGCTGGATTCTGCCATACAGATGCACTTTCAAAGAGACTTGAATTGGAATGGAAATAAGTAGGGAAAGAGGCAGGGTGTTCTGGTACCCACTGGCTGGTGTGTACTGTACTAGAGAAGCATGGATCAAGCTGCCCAATTCAACAGGCAGCTCCCTGATTGTGTCAGGGGCAGCAGCTTCCTTGACAGCCCAGTTCTTGAGAAGTGCCTTCAGGAGATGGCCCAGAATGATTCTGAAGCCTATTATTTCAGCCCTCCCAACAATTCCATGAGCCATTAAATACCCTGTAAAATATCTCATCCCACTTAATCTAGCTAGAGTGGATTCTGTCTCTACAAATGGACTTTGACCTATGGAGTTTCCACTGGGAATATTTAAATATTGAAAAGAGATCAAGAACCCATGACTACCTTTTCATATCAATCTAGGCTTTTCCCAAAGGAAAAAAAAAAAGTTGGAACAAAGTAGAATCTTCATTTAATCCATTCTAAATGTTTAGCACCTGTATGGGTATTACAGAGAGCACTTGTTATGATGAGCATCGGGGGTTATATATAAGTGATGAATCGCATAAATTCTACTCCTGAAACCGATATTGTACTATCTGTTAACTAACTAGAATTTAAATAAAAATTTGAAGGAAAAAAGAGTGTAAACTCCAAAAAACAAAACAAACAAACAAAAAAAACCCCCACAAATATTCAGTAATTACATTAAATAAGTGGGCTAAATATTTTAATTAAAAAAAATAAATGGACCAATGCTTATTTCCATAAGTATGTAGAAAGTGTTCATTTTATATCAGCTTCAAAATCCTTACTCTCACAACTAAGAAAATTGATCATAAGTATTTTCTTTTTTTTTTTTTAAGATTTTATTTATTTATTTGTCAGAGAGAGAGAGAGAGGACAAAGCAGGGGGAGCAGCAGGCAGAGGGAGAAGCAGACTCCCAGTTGAGCAGGGAGCCCAATGTGGGACTTGATCCCAGAACCCTGGGATCATGACCTGAGCCAAAGGCAGATGCTTAACCAACTGAGCCACGTAGGCATCCCAGTCATAAGTATTTTCTATATCATGTTCATACCTCTCTATTGGAGAGTAAATAAGTTAATCAGCTAATGGTTTGTGTCTACACTGATACAGTCCCCTCCTCCTCAGGGAATTTTAAGGTGTTTGGGAATTTTTAAGCTTCATAAAAAAAGCAAAATATGGCAGCACAGAATTAACTGTGGAATTTAAAAATAATTTTGAGGTGCTGCAAGTTTGCTAAGAACAGTTTGAAAATCTTTAGCTTCATGACAAATGAGTTATTTTGGGGGGAAAAAACTCTACTATTGATTTGCTAATGTTAACTAAGTCAGTCTTAATTGACCAGAATGTACATATTTTTCTTGGCTTACTAAAATAAAAAGATTATAGATCACATTATTTTTTTAATTAAATTTAATATTTTTCCTTGATTATATGTTCATTGTAGAAAAAAATTTCTACAAATCACATTATGGAAATCCATAATCCATAACCCTACTGCCTGTATATAACTATTGATAATCTCAGTACATATCCTTGTCTCTTTCTTTTGTGTGTGTGTGTGTGTGTGTGTGTATTTGTGTATTATTGAGATCATACTATATATGCTGATGTGAAACCTGTTCACTTTTTTTTTTCTTTTTTTAGAGAGAGAGAGCACGAGCAGTGGGGCAGGGGGAGGAGGACTGGCGGAAGAGGGAGAGAGAGAAACTTAAGCAGGCTCCACACCCAGCACAGAGCCCAGGTAGGGGCTCGATCGCATGATTCTGAGATCATGACCTGAGCTGAAATCAAGAGTCAGATGCTTAACCAACTGAGCCACCCAGGCACCCTCTTTTTTTTTTTTTTTTTTAATAAAACATCAGATTACAAAAATACCTTTGATGTTCACCTAACTTTTAAATTTAAGAAGGATGTTATTTTGCAACTTGTTCTTTCTTGTGCCATGTAGGCAACAAATGGTATTTAATCTACATGTTATAGTTCTGTTTTTTAAATACAAACTTCAGCATCTCTTCAAAATAATGTTATAAAATATTGTTATTGTTTGTTTTCCTTATAACAGAGAAAAATAAAATATACTTGTGTCTACAGTTAAATTAAATTACTGTTCTTTACTACCCATTTGGTTAATATGTTCATTATTTTACGTAAAATCTGAAACATTAAGCAGGTTAGGTACCAACTAAGGAAATAATATTAGCAACTATTATCATCAGTGAGGTAAGAAACATACTTTGGAATACCTCCATCCTAAACATATCAGTGATACTAAATTACAAGAATGAAAAAGATTCCAATTATCACCACACAGCATCAGGAACCATCTGACTCTCCTTCTGCCCATCTGTAGAGCATTTCTAAATCCTATGAACAATTAGATAGGAGCAGCTTCACAGGCCTCTGGAGTGAAATGCTTCTTACAAAATCTATTTAACAAGAGGTGAGCCTGAGTTTATGCATTAAAAAAATATTTATGCATCCTATGGCCTTGCTACTCAAAGTGCAGATTCTGGACCAGTAGCATCGGTATTACTTGGGAGTTTGTTAGAAAGTCAGAATCTTGGGCTCTATTCTAGATCTTCGAGTCCAAATCTACATTTTAACAAGATCCCTGACTCATTTGTATGCACGTTAAAGTTTTAAAGGCATTGCATTGGGAGGTAAAATATATACTAAAGAGTATTTTTTCTCCCATCTAATTGTAGAACTTACAAATGCTCCCCAGATGGGCGAGAGAGAAAGTCAGATGGTCTCTTTTCCTTTCCCATATTGATTCTCTATGCAGTGAGGTCTACTGTTTCATGTAGAAGATATCAGACCACCTTGGGTTGAACCCTGCCTTTACCATTCATATAACCTCTCCGTACCTCAGCTTTCCCACCTTTATAAAAGGAATAATAATAGTATCTCAAACAGTTGTGAGGATTAAATAAGTTAATACTTTTAAAACTCTTATGGGGTGCCTGGATGGCTCAGTTGGTTACGCATCCGACTCTTGATCTCGGCTCAGGTCTTGATCTCAGGGTCGGGAGTTCAAGCCCTGCATTGGGCTATGCTGGGCATGGAGCTTACTTTAAAAAATGAAATGAAAAAAAAATAAAAAAGCTCTTAGAACAGTGCTTAGCACATAGTAAGTGTTCAAAAAAGACTCATTAGCATCATAATTTGAGTTTTGTAAGCCATTCTCTTTTTTTTTTTTTTAAAGATTTTATTTATTTATTTGACAGAGACAGCCAGCGAGAGAGGGAACACAGCAGGGGGAGTGGGTGAGGGAGAAGCAGGCTCCTAGCAGAGGAGCCTGATGTGGGGCTCGATCCCAGAACGCTGGGATCATGCCCTGAGCCGAAGGCAGACGCTTAACGACTGCGCCACCCAGGCGCCCCTGTAAGCCATTCTCTTAAAACCTCATGTCCTACTTTAAGGCTGCTCCTGGCCAAATGGTCCAGAGACAAGGCTGGTCAGTTGGAAGAAGCTGAGATAAGCAGATCTGTCTGTAACTCCTTTAGGACAGGTCTAGGTCCGGCATGAGACTACTGTTTAATAGCTTAGTGCCCAAGTGTAAGGACCATGGGATATTAATTACTGACCTCTCTTTCCCTAAATTCCATTCATTAAAATTCACAGAAGATTTTTTAGCCAATTCCCTGAAACCTTATTATCTCTACTTTGTGAGAAAACAAACTTCTTGAGTATAGTGAAAAGCCACTGTTAACATATCTTCTTATTATATAAATTGATGTCATTGGTGGATTCTGGCACCTTTCCATTCTTCTCTTTACCCTCTCCAAATAAGTAAAGATGATAGACTGAGTGAAATGAAAATGACAGGAACCTGATTCAATCCTTCCTCAATCATCTATAAGAAAGAAATGTGCCAGGCCAAGGAACACTTATCAGCCAGAGATTTGGGCTTTAACCCTAACAAGGAGCCTGAGAGTACAAGGAGAAATCTATTGCCTAGGTCACTGCTTCTGAAAATATACAAATAAGTCACCCAAACATCTTGTTAAAATGCAGATTCTGAGTAGGGCCTGAGATAGCTGGGTAGGGCCTGAGATTCTGCATTTCTGACAAGCACTCAGGTGAAGTCAATGCTGCTGGTCCATGGACCACACTTTGAGTGAGTATTAGGCTGTAACTGGTTACATCTAAGTAAGTCAAAAGGATTCTTCTGCCCCTGACTGCCTGAGCCCTCACCCGAATCTTGACTCTCTACATCAGTGTTTCTCAGTCCCAATGGCACATTACAATCACCTGGGATCCTTGTCCCCACCTCCAGATGTTCTAATTTAATTGGTTTGGGGTTCATGGGTGGAACAGAGCCAAAAAAAAAAAGAGTCAAAAAGAGATGATTCTGGGAAAGTTTGGACTTTCCATCCCTCTACATTAACAATGAAATTCTCCCTTGGTGTTGTGATAAAATAACCTTACCCTCCTGATCCAGACTTGGAGTAGGGAGTCAACAAGAGTGGGAACCCTTGAGCTTTTTGTGGAGGTGAATAATACTGCATGCAGTCAACATGGATGTCAAACCATTTTAATACAACAGCCCTGGCATGGTTTTTAAAATATAATACTAAAACATGTTCTTGGGAGAAAACTAGGTCCAGGAATTCAGAAATGCTAACTTGCTCTGACTCTGGCAAAGGGCCAACAAAGTACATATTCACTTGGGGGAACAATATATACATATACATAGATATAGATATAGATATATAAAATCTATATATGATCCTTTTCTTTGAGGACCTTATGCTCTAGTGCTCTAGTTAGGGAAATAAAACCTACAGGTGTGCAGTAAAGTGTTAACTCAGCAGGTCTGGGTAGTTCGAACCCCGTACATTCCAAAGAAAGCCTATCTTTATAGGACTGGCCCTGGGCTAGCTCCTGGATCATAATCTCTGAGCCTTTAGAATATCCTGCCCTGTTAAGCATGTTTTTGTATGCCTGAGGCCCTGGACCATGTTGTATCAGTTTGACCTCTGGAGGGCTGCAGTCTGAGTAGTTAAGGTTTGTCATGTGGGCACTGCATGCCTACATGACTGACTTACAATAATAATCCTGGATACCAAGGCTCGAGTGAGTTTCTCTGGCTGGTAATACTTCACATGTGTTGTCATATATCATTGCGTAGAGAATGAAATGCATCCCCATGCAACTCCATTAGGAAGAAACACCTGAAAACTCGTGCCTGATTTCTCCTGTACTTCGTCCCATGCACCTCTCTCATTTGCTGATTTTAATCTCTGTCCTCTCACTGTAATAACAATAACCATGGGATAACAGTTTTTCTGAGTTCTGTTGAGTCTTTCTTACAAATCACCAAGCCTGAGTGTGGTCTTAACCATTGATAAAACATGGAACAGGCAAGACTAATCCTGGATCTCCCCATGAGGAAGTTTATTTGGGAGGTGATCCAGAAAGCAGAAGAGAGAGAAGGACATAAAGTATGTGTTATTGCATCGATCATCATCGTAAGTGTCTATGGCTTGATGTTCCTGGGACATTCCGAGGAGCTATAAAATACGTCTCAGAACTGTCTTCCTAAAGCTTGGCGGGAGCATTTATCCACCCTGCTCCCCATCAATGATTTCTTTTTTTTCAGAAGGATATTGGCTCCTTTAAATTTTGATTACTTAGATTATAAATTCCTGAGTATATCCCACCCTGAGGCATCAAAGAGGCTCCACAGTAGGAAGCAGGAGGTAGTTGGCAGAGCCTAGGCAGGGTGTTGTCAGAGCTGTGCAAAGCTGGTTGCCATGGTAATGGCTAGAGCAAAAGATGGCTGAAAGCATATGAGGCTGAGCATAAGAACTGTTTATTACAGTCCACCCTTTGTACCACAAGATCCACTTGTTGCCCTGCATTAAGTCCAGTCCAGAACCCTCAAGATAGTGGCTGGCCACAATCTTTATAAAAGAGGTTAATGGAACAAACTACAGTCACTACTGCGGCCAGTGGTCTCAAGGCTACAGCTGATATTTATGACCTACCTCTTCTGTTGTCCATTCTAGACTCCCTTCACCCTCGGCCTGCAACCTAGGCCAGCAAAGTGCAAGCTGTAGGAAGTAAGCATCCAGAACATTGAAAAGGAAATATATAAAATGTGTATATAAAATTATTAAAACTCAAACTGATACACTGTCTGGTTCTGCTGGACCCCATGCATGGGAATGGTTGCTGGTTATATAAACAATTTATTTTGTGAACTGCTGTTACTGAAGAGAATACGCTGTATCCTCAATGTGTTCTGAGGCGGAAAAAGGAGATTGAAAACTACTGATCTAGAAAACAGCAAATATTTGAAAATCTGATTGAAATTTAAAATTTTCTTGAGAGTAAAGAAATATCTTGATTAAATATGTACAACTGATCATCCATAATCTATGAGACAAAGAAACACGTTTTATGCTTCTATGAGAATTATACCCTGTCACTTTCTTAGTATCTGCTGGAATCCTGTTTCATAACACTGGTCACTAAGGCCCTAATCTATTACAGTAGTCTAATTATATTAAGACAACAAAATAAATGTTAATGCCATCCCTGTTTAAATCAAATCACCAGAGAGCCTTAGATTTAAGAAAAGCTCAGAAAGAAGAAACACAGACATATACACCCATATATATATATATAACAGCATTCTCTATTTCTGTTTGAACTAATTTCCTATTTAAGAAGTTAAAACTCAGTTTGATGTCAGATATACATTTATCCAAAAAACATCATGAAGTCAAGAGTTTAGTCATGTTTTTCCTTCCTTCTAAATAGATAATCAGGGCAAACCTATTTAGAAAAGTTAGGACATATTCACATTATGATGACAAATGCTATATATAATTATATATAATCTTATATATATAATCATTTTGTAAAAAACATAAGGTGAGGGGTCCCGGCTGGCTCAGTCGGTAGAGCACGCAACCCTTGATCTCAGGGTTGAAAGTTTGAGCCCCATGATGGGTGTAGAGATTACTTAAAAAATAAATAAATAAATAAATAAAATCTTTTTTAAAAAACCCATGAAGTGAGATAAATCTATAGAACTTAACCTTTACCATCATTGTTATTATTATTATTATTATTATTATTATTAATTATTCGGGTCTATAATTCCTTGTCTAAAGCCCTTGGAGTTAGATGTGTGTCAGTTCAAAATTTTTTAGACTTTTGACAAGTAATACCATATATTTACAGTGTATTACAGAACAACTGCCATTTGGTCTGGGAAAGAATCCTGGAATGAACAAATAAATATTTATGCTACAAAATGTTGGAAATTCACACTAAATGGTATAAATGATATAAATAAACGGCTATGAGTAGTCTTTACATTTCAGGCCAAGTTTTGCTACCAAATTAATTTAGTTTATGTCGGGTTTCACTGCCAAATGAGTTATGAAACCTAGCTTGGGGCTTTTTGGATTTTAAAATTGCAGTTATGAGTTTGTGGACTCTTCCATTATTTTCATTTTATAGCTCAAGCTTGGATTAAAAAGGGCAAATATCACCTGCGCCCAGAATGTTTGCTCAGTGTCAATGCTTAAAGCCCCACATACGGCAGGAAGGAAATAGGTTTTTTTGTTAGACAGACCTGGTTTGAACCATCTTGAGAAAATCGCTTACCTTCCCTGAACTTCATTTTTCTCATCTATAACGTGTGCATAGTAACTCTGTGGACCTTCGACATTCCACAGGATGTATCTTGAGATCTTATAAAACTACAAACTTATGAATCTTGCTTGATAACTCCCTCACAAAATTCAATCTGTTTTTAGTGAACCCAGTTGCTTATCCACTAGCTAATCTGTTGGCACTTACAAGTAGTGAGACAGTCTAGAGTTAATAAAAAATGAATATTCAAAAAAGCACTTGGAACAAAAATTACTGTTGTTGGTTTTTTCACTACCTCACATACAACAACTCTTAAATTATTTATGTGGAGACATGCTTTATTCTTTATATGTAACTGGATGGTGCCTTGGGCATGACATATCCATGAGAAACATCCAAATATGAAAATAAAATACGAGGCTTAAGTATGACTTTTTAAAAATGTTTTATTTTATTTTATTTTATTTTGAGAGAGAGAGAGTACATATGAGGAGGGGGTGGGGGCAGAGAGAGAATATCTTAAGCAGGCTCCACACACACAGCCCAACGTGGGGCTCGATCTCATGACCCTGAGATCATGACCTGAGCTGAAATCAAGAGTCAGACGCTTAGCCAACTGAGCCACCCAGATGCCCCAGCTGGAACTTTTGATGCCATGAAAAGAAAGTGCATTTGAAGGTCTCTACTTGGAAAAAAAAAAAAAGTATGGAAAGTATTGAAAAGAACAGTCATTTACATGAAGTAATTCAATAATTTGAACTTAAAATTTCCCCCAAGAGATTGAGGAAAAATAGTAAATAATTTTTAGATAATGCCTACCAAAACAAGAGAAATTTAAATACTTAAATTTGCAGGAAGCTTTGTCATAAAACAAACTTTCAAAAACTTAAATTTTCACTTTTAAGTTACTTGTATTTCTTGTACAAAAAAGGCATCTGAAAATAGACATTTCACTGAGGTTGTTATTTTTAATATAATGAGTGACAAGTATGTAATTTCAGGTACTTTTGTGATGTTTAAGAATCCTCCATTTAAGGAGATATAGGATTTGGGGACTGTCTAGAGCCATTTGCATTTACCATAATCACTTACAATTTAGCTGGGCTTAAGTACAGTTCATAAATCTAGAGTTGCACAGGATAAAGTTAAATAATTCAGGGTGCCTGGAGTGTGTCATTTTTGGTATATAATATTCAAAAATGAGTCAAATGAATTTCAAGATTTTGTAATTAATAACCAAAAAGTAACACTTCAATTCTATTTCAGACTTAGGGAATTAAAATGACTCTCACAAAATCATATCCTCACAAAGTAGAAAGTCACAGAATTAAATAATCAATCAAGCCTTGGGAAGAAAAGAGACATTATGCACTTGATATCTTTATAAGTTTTAAATGAGTACTATGTGTGCCTGGAAATGAAAGTCTAGCTATCAAAGCTACTGACAGGCAATAGGACCCTTCTCTGTCCCAAGAGAATGTTAATAATTCTGAGAGATGATATTAAGAACGAACTATTTTCTCTGGTCTATCCTCTGACGTAATAAAAATGATCAGTTATTTTGTGAGACTGGGTCTCGATGATGTCCTTTCTCGAGTGTCCTTACTGTGATTTTTAAAAATGGCAACCGTTGTAGATGAGAATGCTAATAGTTGGCAGTTGTGGTGTCACTAATAAATATAAAAACTAATTTCTAACAGATGAGAACAAAAATAATACATTAGAAGTCTATACCCAAAAATAATATTTCTTACTCATTTATTCATCTATTATCTGGGCAAGTTATTTAATCTCCTTAAGAGATTGAAAATAATGCTAATGATTTAATAAAATTTGATTACAATGTCTTTAAGTAGTTTTCCATGCTCCTGGGATAATCAAAGTGCCCACTAGAATGGCTGTAATCAAAAAGACAATAACAAATGTTGGCAAGGTTATGAAGAAACGGACACCCTCATACATTGCTGGCGGGAATATAAAATTATGTAACCACTTTGGAAAATAGTTTGTTTCTTAAAAAGTTAAACATAAATGTACTATATGAGCCAGTAATTCATCTTCTACTTCTCTACCCAAGATAAATGAAAACATATGTGAAAACAAATACTTACATATGAGTATTCATAGCAGCATTTTTCATGCTAGTCAAAAAACAGAAACAACCCAAAATGCCCATCCACAAATCAATGGATTGAAAAAAAATTAATGGATAAACAAAATAAAATATGTCCACATAATGGAATATTATTTAGCCAATAAAAGGGAATGAGGTACAGATCTATGCTACAATATTAATGAAACTCAAAAATACTGTGCTAAGTGAAAGAAACCAGACACAAAGGGCCACATATTGTAGGATTCCATTTACACGGATTTTCCAGGAAAGGCAAATGTGTGAAGACAGAAAATAGATTAGTAGTTGCCTGGCTTGGGCGTGGGTTTGGAAATTACTAGAAAACGAACATGAAGAATCTTATTAAGATGCTGAAAATATTCTAAAACTAGATTATATAATTGCTCATCTGAGTAAATTTACTAAAAGTCATTCAACTGTACACTCAGAATGGGTGAATGTAATGATATGTAAAAGAAGCCAGATGTAGAAGAGTATATTCATGTATTATTCCTTTTATATGAAGTTAAAGAATAGGTAAAATTAGTCAATGGTGTTAGGAGCTAGAAATTGGTTGCCCTGAGGTAAGAGTGGGGGACTACTGACTGGAAACAGAAGGGAACTTTCTGGAGTGATGAGAATGTTGTACATCTACATCTCGTTTTGGGTGGTTGATATTCAAATTGTTAAAGGGGATACAATTGTTAAAACTTGACATACTGAGCACTCAAGATCTGTGTGTTTTGTTGTATGCAAATTATATATTCATTAGAAGTATAACAATAATTCCTTAATACTACCAAATATCCAGTTTTGAATCCCCTGTTTATTTCTATATACGTGATTTGTTTAAATTAGTATCTAAACAAATTCCACACATTGCCCTTAATTGGTATGTCTCTTACCTTTTTTTTTTTTTTTTCTCAAGAAAAATAGCAAGGGGTGCCTGGCTAGAGCATGTGACTCTTGATCTCAGGGTTATAAGTTCAAGCCCCACATTGGGTGTAGAGATTACTTAAAAATAAAATCTTAAAAAGAAAAAGAAATATAACAAAATTGATTTGTTAGTAGTGTGTTTTGCACATACATTTCGTTTGCTCTATTTTTAGTACCTTTTTGAGAAATTATATATAATAAAATTCAAATGGTTCAGTGTATATAGCTTGATGATCTTATAATATGTACATGTATTTCTAATTAGAAAAGTAATTTAACCACATTGTGCAGTATATGAAAATGAGAGAAAATAAAACAAAAACAACCATAATTACCATTTTGGTGTATTTCTTTTTATCTTATTATGCAACTGCCTCTTCTTCTGTGAAATGATATATGTAAAATACAGTATTTATTATTATTACTATTATTATTTCTTCCACAGGCATATATTCCTGAGGAAATGGTCAAATTTGTAGCTATAAATCTTAGTAATGCAACCATATTGAATTTTGAAGCCCCAAGCATACTATCTGATACTACTTTATCATGGTCATAACTAAGATGTAATTAGGAAAAGGATATCCATGTGTGCAGCAGCATTACGCACAATCACCTGTCTTCTGATGGATTGATTTCTTTCTCTAGGGTGTACACAAACCTGCTGAAACGTTTCTGAGGGTTGCAAAGGTCTTTGTGTGAGTTTCAGGGGAAAAGATATGGAATTATTCCATACACAGGCCCATATTCACTTTCCAGTAGTTTTCCAGTTAACAGAAGGAATGTACGGGTCTTTCCTTTGACATTTTCAGGTTCTCAACTGAGTATGTTTTCTTGAAAATGAAGTTACATCCCAGCATATGTTTTGATCTCTTGTTGTAAGCTGACTTACTCCACACATGGGCTTTTTGAAAATAGTTTCCATGTAGCACTTGAAGCATTGATCTTTCTGCAATCTCATTAACTCCCATGTAAATGCCAGGTTTTGCTGAGGAAGAAGAAACTACGTTAAATGATGGGAACCTTGAGGTTTGGGTATTACTTTTACAAGCAGCAATTCTTCCTGGTTTGGAAAAGGTCATAGCTTTCCTGCTCTTGTGGGGTGGGGGAGTAGGGGAGGGACTGGGCTGCTGCTGTTCCTTTTCCTGAGATGTAATGAGATGCAATTGATCTGTCAACAAAAATGACTTTCAGAGGCTACAGTAAAATCAAATCAACACAAACAAGATTATCTGAAAGTGATTTTTGAATAAAAGTGGTTATCCTACTTTCTAAATAGCTTTGAAAATACCAAAAGGATGAAACACAACCATAGGTAACTTAATGTTTTTAAAAGTTTATGAGAGCTGGGTGCCTGGGTGGCTCAGTCAGTTAACCATCTGCCTTCAGCTCAGGTCATGATCCCAGAGTGCTGGGACCAAGCCCCATATCGCGCTATGCTCAGCCGGGAGCCTGCTTCTCCCTCTCCTTCTGTCTCCCCCCTCCCAAGCTCATGATCACTCTCTCTCCTCTCTCTATCTCAAATAAAAAATAAAATCTTTTTAAATATTGAGAAAAAAAAAGTTTATGAGAGCCTTTTCAAAAGATGGTGCAGGAGCAAGTGGACATCCACCCATCAAGATTGGACAAAATCTTGACTTAAACCTTATACCTTATGTAAAATTTAACTTAAAATTAATCACAGGCTTAAATATAAAATATAAAACTACAAAACCTTTAGGAAAAAAAGTGGGAGAAAACATTCAGAACCTAGAGTAGGTGAAAAACTTTCTTTCAGATGTGACACCAAAAGCATGATCCATAAAAGGGAAAATGTGATAAATTGGACCTCATCAAAATTAAAACTTTTGTGGCTGGCATAGTCAGTAGAGCATACAACTGTTGATCTTGTGGTTGTGAGTTGGAGACCCACCTGTGGCACAGAGTTTATTTAAAAATTTTTTTAAAAGATTAAAACTTTCTCTCTGTGAGGGACCTTGTGAAGAGGCTGAAAGGCAGGCTACAGACTGAAAGAAAATATTCAACATAGACCCTGTATCTATTATATATAAAGAACACTTAAAACCCAACAGTAAAAAAAAAAAAAAATCTAATTAGAAAATGGGCAAAAAGACATGACCACACATTTCATCGAAGAGGACATACAGATGGCAAATAGGCAAATGAAAAGATGCCCAACATCAATAGCTCTTAGGGAAGTGCACATTAAAACCACAAGAAGATATCACTATAGCTAAAACAAAACACAATGATAACACCAAATGCTAGAAAGTATACAGAGAAACTATATCATCCACTGCTGATGGGAAAGTAATATGGTACAGCCATTCTAGAAAATAGTTTGTCAACCTCACAAAAATTAAATAAGCACTTAGCATATGCTTTATTCATAATAACCAAAAACTGGATGTCCTTAAACAGTTGAATGGCTAAATATACTATAATAAAAGGAACAAACTAATGATACTACTTGGAAGGATCTCAACGGAATTATTGAGTTTTTTAAAAAGCCATTCTCCAAAGGTAACATACTATATGATTCCATTTATATAACTTATTTAAAATAACAAAATAATATAGAGGAAGAATAGATGACTGCTAGGATTAAGAATGAGGATGGGGGGGGCGCCTGGGTGGCTCAGTCGTTGAGCGTCTGCTTTCGGCTCAGGGCGTGATCCCAGCGTTCTGGGATCGAGCCCCACATCAGGCTCCTCCGCTAGGAGCCAGCTTCTTCCTCTCCCACTCCCCCTGCCTGTGTTCCCTCTCTCGCTGGCTGTCTGTCTCTGTCAAATAAATAAATAAAATCTTAAAAAAAAAAAAAAAAGAATGAGGATGGGGGTCTGAGTTTGACTATACAAGTGTACCATAGGGAGCCTTATGGTGATGGAATTGTCCTATCTTGATTCTGGTGGTGGTTATAAGAATTTATGCATTTGGGGACGCCTGGGTGGCTCAGTCAGTTAAGCATGTGCCTTCAGCTCAGGTCACGATCCCAGGGCCCTGGAATTGAGTCCCACATCCGGCTCCCTGCTCAGTGGGGAGTCTGCTTCTCCCTCTGCCTGCTGCTCCCCCTGCTTGTGCTCTCTCTCTCTCTCTGACAAATGAATAAAATCTTTAAAAAAAGAATGTATGCATTTGATAAAGTTGCATAAACTACACACACACACGAGTACATATAAAACTTACATAAAAATTATACACTTATGGGGGCGCCTGGGTGGCACAGCGGTTAAGCGTCTGCCCTCGGCTCAGGGCGTGATCCCGGCGTTGTGGGATCGAGACCCACATCAGGCTTCTCCGCTATGAGCCTGCTTCTTCCTCTCCCACTCCCCCTGCTTGTGTTCCCTCTCTCGCTGGCTGTCTCTATCTCTGTCGAATAAATAAAAAATCTTTAAAAAAAATTATACACTTATGAATAATAAAACTGGACCTTTCAAAGGTCAGTTATCATCCCAGGTCTTCCAGCTAGCAGGTGGTGTTGCCATGACTCAAAGCCAGTTTGGCCAGCTCCACTGCTCTGGTTGTCAACCCTCAGGTCTTACTGCCTCCAAGAATTCTTGCTCTCCTGGTTAGATAATCCCAGTTCCAAACAAGATTTCCACATTTATTTTTATTTTCTACCATATGTTTATTGACTTTTTAAAATAAAATTTCAGGTTCTGAAGTCTCCCAAACTGAGTAGAACAGAATAGGAAATAGAACCCAGGAAGATTCTTTTTTTTTTTTTTTTTAAGATTTTATTTATTTATTCGACAGGACAGAGACAGCCAGCAAGAGAGGGAACACAAGCAGGGGGAGTGGGAGAGGAAGAAGCAGGCTCATAGCGGAGGAGCCTGATGTGGGGCTCGATCCCATAATGCCGGGATCAGGCCCTGAGCCGAAGGCAGACGCTTAACCGCTGTGCCACCCAGGCACCCCAGAACCCAGGAAGATTCTAAGCAATGCTTTAGACAGTGAAATATCTCTTCATTATTCTCCTATGATTTAAAGGTGTATCACCATTTATAGAGTAGATATATGCCTAAAGATTGTATAATATTATAAATAAAAGTTTAATAAATTAGATTATTTTCCTTATTCATATATATAAATACTTAAATTCATTCATATGTATATTAATTATATTAATATATGAATGAATATAAATGAATGACATATATTCATATATATAATATATAATAATACATAAATGAATATATATTTATATATATGAATAATATATGAATATAATATGTATTATATTCACTATATATATATATATATTTAGTGCCCACTATGTGCCAAGCACTCTTAACAACACCAAGAACTAGAGACAATAGAACAATATGAAAGTGAACATAAAATAAGCATTTTTTTAAAATTAGGCTTCATGCCCAACATGGGGGCTTAAACTCATGATTCTGAGATCAAGACCTGAATTGAGATCAAGAGTTGGGTGCTTAACCAACTAAGCCACCCAGGTGCCCCTAAAATAAGTGTTTTTAAAATGATAAAGGAGGGGCGCCTGGGTGGCACAGCGGTTAAGCGCCTGCCTTCGGCTCAGGGCGTGATCTCGGCGTTATGGGATCGAGCCCCACATCAGGCTCTTCAGCTATGAGCCTGCTTCTTCCTCTCCCACTCCCCCTGCTTGTGTTCCCTCTCTCGCTGGCTGTCTCTATCTCTGTCAAATAAATAAATAAAATCTTTAAAAAAAAATAAAAAATAAAAATAAAAAATAAAATGATAAAGGAGATTAAAATCCTGACTTGGAGTCTCCCTCCCATAATGGGAGACAGATCATAAGCAAAACAACAACTACATTGACAGATATCTAGTATGGTCTACCAGGTGGTAGTATGGTAGTAAGTGCCAAGGAGGAAAGGTCAAGCTGTGTCAAGGAGGTAGAAAGTGCTGAGAGGAAGAAGAGTGCTATTTATTATCAAGTGATCAGAGAAGGAAGACATCATCAATTAGGCAGCATCTTATCTGCCTCCAATGCTTTGTCCAGTAAAGAATTAATGATGTGGGGGGATAGGTCAGGAGTTAGAGGTAATTCCTTGATATATTTTTAAGAGAATGAAAGTACAAGGAAATAGAAGGGTGAGAAAAAGAAGTTCAGGTTGATTTTGATTGACCAATGACAATTGCCACAAACCAACTGTTGGCAGTTGAACCCATAGACATTAAACATAGATGTCATGACAGAGAAGACCAGGGTGACCTGCTTAGAAACCACTCAGTTAAGGCAGTGATCGCCTTCACTTTAGTTTGCAGTTTTCTCTAAGAAGTAAATATATTATCTAGTCTATTTCTGCTTTTTCCCTTAAGCTGTTTAAAACCTCTTAAATTGGGGTTGAAACTCAGTCAGATTGAAAGTAGCTTATACCTGAAATCCTACCAATGGGTGAAAACATAGGGAAAGGACCTGTGATTCATTTTTGAAAGAAAGGTATTTGATTACAAATGAACAAAGATATGGCATTGGCTAATTTTATCCTTTTCAGAAATTTCTTAAAATGATATCAACTAGTATTTGATTTAGAGCAGTATGACATACATATATATAGCACTTGCAGCATTTCATGTCTGCATGGTCCGCTTAAAAAATCAGAGCTCAAATTATTTGAGACACTAGAGATAAAATGAGTAGTGATTACTCCTTTTATGAGACTAACTGAAATATCACTAGTTTTTATATTCAGAAATTTACTCCAGGTCTCTTTTGATTATTTTAACATTTTTTAGAAAGATCAAATTATACCATTTTCTACTCTTTATTTCTTCCAATTACCTTTGGCCAAACGCAATAAGATTTTTTACTTGAACATGTCTATGTAAGGAAATTATGTATTTTTTAAGTACCAGGTATCTTTAGAAAATGTAATAATGTTTTAATGCATTTTTAGATAGATTGAAAACCATCTAGTGATTAAAAAATGGTTTTACATTTCACCGTGTAGAAATAATAAAATTTACTTTATTTGCCCTTTTATTTTTATAGCTATCATTTAATTGTAGGTTCTGTTTTTATAAAACCTCATATGTCTGGAAGTGTTTGTTTTTCTGCCAGCTTTGCCCTGATGTGATTCATAAATATGTCAAGAAAATCTAATAAATCTTTCATTAGTATGTATTAATATTTTAATTGCAATTTAAGGAACAAAGAAGAGATTCTGCCTTCAACTGACTGAATTTTTTTTTGTCATCATGTTTCAAATTAACAGTAACAGTGCTGCTTCTCTGTAATGGCTTTACCCTCAGAATATCTATCATATGAAAAGTCTAGCCCCGTGGGCATTGATGTAACTGCAAAAAGTTATTGACTTTTGCCTTTTAAAAAATTCTCTTATTACTTTTCTCGAAAGGAATTTATCTCAAAAGGCTTTGAGATAAACCTGTGCTGCTTTCAGTCTGCATGTTAACATTCCCTGGACTGTGCTGGGAGAATTCATAGACAATATTTCTACCCACAGTGCCTCCTGACTTCAGGAGGTTGAAGAGATGAAACCTAGCTCCTTTTGCAAAAAACAAAAAAAAATTTTTTTAAACAATAAAACCCCAAAACATTAGCAAGAATGTCTCTTGGACATACAAATTTTTTACTGGTCATAAGTCCATATCAGTCACCATGTGCTTTGGAAAACACCATTAAGGAGAAGGACTTATAATAATGTTGCTTATTATTTCTGAAACTGTTTAAAATTAATTCTATCAAAACATTAAATTAAATTAAATCAGTTTTATCAAGTAATTAGAGAAAAATTTTAAAAAGCTTCTTTTTCTTGTAAAAGATGTTGTATTTCTTACAATTATGTGGCTGCTGTGTCATTATCAAGGCAGTTAATTATCCAACAACAGAAAGTCTCAAGAAGTGTAGATGTATTTGGTCTCTGGTCCTCCATTTTTTTGTATTCATTGTTCTTCTGTTGTCTTCTAGAGGAGTTTTTCCTGGAGTGATTTCTCAGTATAGTGTGGTTCATCCAAAAGTCCTTCTGAGTCAAGAGATTTTCCTGGAAGCAGAGAGGTTGATATCTACATAGTTTGAAGAGATAGATGGGAAAAGGAATAATTAGGATTATTGGAGTTACTATAGAACTTACGCCAATATTAGTGCTCAAAGAGAAGGCAAACTCAGTTATAAAATGGGAATTTCATCCAGATGCCAAAGATGTTTGTGGAGAGAGCTGAAAGGTATCCTTGTCACTAAATAATAAATACCCATCTTCTGAACCAAATAAATCCACAATCACTTGGTCATTTTCCTGTTGCAAATGACCATCTCCTGTTGAGCCTCAGCTCTGTAGCTCTACAACTAGCTTCTACCCTGAATCCTATTTGGAGACCATAGGCCAAATTGGGTCTTTGGAGTCACTGGCTGTTTTATTTATTAATTAAAAATTTTTTTTGAGTGAACTATTTATTTACTTTTTTCTTTTCTCTTTTTTTTTAAGTGGACTCTACGCCCAGTGTGGAGGCCAACGCAGGGCCCGAACTCCTGACTCTGAGATGGAGACCTGTGCGGAGATAAAGAGTTGAATGCCTAACCGAATGAGCCATCCAGGTTCCCCTATTTATTTACTTTTTAAAATTTTTTATTTATTTATTTTTAAGTGAGCTCTAATGCCCAAAATGGGGCTTGAACTCACCAACCCAAGATCAAGAGTCGTGTGCTCTACTAACTGAGTCAGCCAGGTGCTCTAGGAATTGTTAGCTTTCAACTTCCATAACCTCTATAGAGCTTTGACTCTTAGGTATTAGAAACTCTTAAGCAAAAAGTTTTCTCTACATTTCAAATTTGATATTAGGTTGGTATTTCTAAAAGATTTATCCTACATGAGTTCGGCAGGAAGTAACAGGAAGTAAAGAAATGGATGGTAGGTGGTCTTAGAGAAGACAAAACAGGACACAGACTTTTCAGCATTTTGTGAGTCTATAACTCTTACAGCTGACACTGGCTTAATAAATGCTCACTGAATGAATGAATGAATGAATGAACATCCTATAAAGCATTCAAGTTATCATTATTTCACAAATAGTATCCACTTCCCATGTTTTAGATAATGACAATATTCATAGTTAACAGTTATATCAAAGTGACCATAAAGACAAGGTTCTCCATCTGGGTGTAATGAAGTATTCCCTGACCTGAAAAAAAATCAAAGCTAGCGACTATAGCATAGTCATTGATGCAAACATGACTTAGGTGAATGTCTTCACCAAGTGAGAGAGAAGGATCTCATAGTTGCCAAGAACATCCAGGAATTAAATAGCAAATTTTGTATATTTCATGCCAAAAACAGGTAAAACTTCCCTATGCTAAATTTTTAGCAAAGACTGCCACCATCTACTCCAACAGGTCACCATCATCATATCTGACCTAGACTTCTTTCCTCTTTGAAAATTGAGGTATAATTTACCTATCATAAAATTTATCTTCTTAAGGTATGGAATTCAATGGTTTTTAGTATTTACAAGATTGTGCAGCCATCACCATTGTCAAATTCCAGAACATCTTTATCACCCTGTAAGAAAACCCCCTTACTTATTAGCCACCACTCCTGTCTCTCTGAGCCCCTGGAAACCACTCATCTATTTTCTGTCTCTGTGGAGCTGCCTCATACAATATGTAGCCTTTTGTGACTAGCTTCTTTGACTTAGCAAAACATTTTCAAGGTTCATCGAGGTTGTAGCAAGTATCAGTCCTTCATCCCTTTTTTATGGCTCTGGTATGGACTTCTGCAATGTCCTCCCACCTTGTCACCCTACCTGCATCTACTACGGTCCTCAAGAACCTGTTCACCATTGAAGCCAGAGTGATCTTTGGGCCATGTCCCAATGGGGACAAGAAACAAATGGGTATTTCACTGAAGAGAAAACAATTATAGCCAATACATTTGTGAAAAGACACTCACCCTCATTAATGATGGAAACTGTAAATTAAATCCATAATAAGATGCCACACCCACCAGGCTGGCAAAGCTTTTTGCAAGGACATTTCATGCACTGCTGGTGAGTGTAAATTGGTATAACACACTGGAAAATAATTTAAAGTAGAATTTAACCAGATTTTCTCCCATGATACCTCTACTTCTAAGTCTATACTCCTGAAAACCCTTGTGCACGTGCACCGAGGGCATGTACAAGGACATTCCAAGCTGCCAGGTTCATGCAGAGAAGCACTTGCAATACATGAGTTGTTTCTTTTGCTAAAAAGCATTGAGGCCACTATTTTCAGGCTTCTCTGTTCTCACTGACATCTCAACCCCCACAGGCTGCTGAGGCAGACATCTTTCAGTGCACCTCCAGCAAACCCAAGGAAGGCAGTGGGGAATCAGAGCCACCTCCACCTGCTGACATCCTTTGTACTACCTGTTGACTACTTTGGGGATAAATCAAAGCATAAGGAATCTTGAATCAAATCTGTCCTCATCCGTCCTTGATTCTGAACCATGACTCTAATCCGGCCTTGCTCACATGCTGCCTGAATATAAAGAACTGAAAAAAGGTAGTGATTATTATTTTTTGTTTCACATTACCTGTCAGGATTACACGCCTGCCTCACTCCACTTCTGACAGAGCACTATCCCAACCTGCCTTGTAATACAGCAGGGATTTCTTCCTGCTACTAAATGTCCTAGTCTCTAAGGCCATGCTTTGCCGAAAGTGGGTTGCACAGTGCATGTCTAATGCATTAAAATCCCCAACTTAGAGAAGAACCATCTTCACAGAGGGGCCTCCCTCACAGGCTGATGTCCTTGGGCAAACAGTTTAATATCTCCAAGCATCATCAAATGAGAGTCATAATACTTTTATATCCCTGAGATGCCATGAGTGTTAAATTAAATAGCATGGGAAGATGTCCCTTAAGAAATGTTAATGTACATCCTTTCTACTCTTTCCTCTGTGTTCCTTTCGAAAGGAGGTCAGATGAGATCAGTCTTCCCTCTTTCTGTAGAAGGAAATTAAAACAGTATCAGCCAGTATTTCTGGAAGAGACTGCTTCCTGGACATTTCCACTTAGGAAGTAAAGAAAAGTATGGAGGGGGATAGCAGAGCTCCGATCACCCTAGAAAACAGAAGGCAACAGCTAGGGCGTGACAGCAGGAGAAATGCATAGACAAAGGAGTAACCTTGGACTTGGAAATCCATAAGACAGCCAAAGACCTTCCAGACCTATTGGAACGTTTGTATGTGTGGTCAAATCTCAGCAATCCTTTCTTCTCGACTTTCTTCAACAGATAACTGCGTTTTCCTAAATGATCTCAGACCTTGCAGTAATTTGGGGCACACCAACATCACCACTGCTGATATGCACTGAGCTGGTGCTGGGAGCTGGGGATGAACGAGTCGTGAGCAGGACAGAGGCGCTTCTACAAAGGTAGAGGCATGCACAGTTGGTGGGCACAGAAGGCTTCCCGAGAGGGTGAAGAAGGGGCATCCCTGGCAGACGTGAGAAATGAGAGAGCGTCGCCACCAGCAAGCTTAAAACCCCCCGATCCCAGCCTCTCCCGGCCTCCTGGTTTGCCATCCTCCTCCGGCTCCCAATCAAATCCTTGCCAAGAAGCCAATGGACGTGCAGTGTTTCATTTCCATGCTCATCCCAAAGCCCGAGGGCGGGCAGAGAGAAAATGCGCGGTGCCCTGAGTCACAACTATGGCCGGGGGCGGATCCTGCTGCGGGTGGGGGGCCGGGGGTAGGCAGCGGGTCGCGAGTGACGCGACGGAGGCCGGGGGCGGTGGGCTGCGAGGTGACGCGCGTGGGGACCGCGCCGCCCCAGCCCACGTGTCCGCGAGATTTAAAAGTTGGCGGCGTGCGGAGCCCCGCGAGCAGCGCGCCGGAGACACAGAGGCACTGCCAGACCCCCGCGTGGAGTGCTGGTCGGCGCAGCAGACTCTGAGCCCCGAGCCTCCCGCCAGCGCCGAAATGCCGCGAGCAGCCAACCGCCGCCCCGCGCCGGCCCCCGGACAGGTGGCCGCCGCTTCCCGGCCCCTGCTGCTGCTGCTACTCGCCTGCTGCGCGGGCACCTGCCTAGGTAAGCGGGCCCCGCGCGCCTCCCGGGCTCCCGTGCCACCGTCCCACCCCGCGCCCGCCGCTTCTTGCGCCTTTCTCCTGGCCACCTGCCGCGCTCTCTTCCCTCCTTTCTCGCTTCTTCGGTTGGCTTTTGGTTCTCTCCTTCCCCTCCTGCTGTGGGGCTCCCCAGCATCTCGCCTTTGACAACCCGCACGCGTCGCCGCCCACGGGCAGCGAGCCGCGCAGGTGCTAGTGGCCGGGCTGGAGCGCAGTCCCTGCCCGGCCGAAATCCCCAGGCCCTGGGCAGCCTGCGGTTGGAGAAAACTTGTAGGCCTCCCTCACACTCGGGATGTCCCTGGCCCGCGGCCCGTGAAAACTTTAATAAATTAACATAGTGAAAGTTAAAATGCGTTCCCTTTCATTGCAATTACCAGAGGGATTGATGGCTGAAGTAAAACGAGAGTTTGGTATTTCACCTGCTGATGCCAGGTAAACTTGGAGAGGGCGCATCTTTAAGTGAGTGAGCTCCTATTCCGTCTAGATAACCCTGACAGGCCCCATTCTAGCCGTTTAGAAGAGGCCATGGGTGGGCTCTGTGCCTTTTAGGTTTTGATGAACCAGATCAGGAAAAAGAATGGAGACTTTTTTTTTTTTTTTTTTTTTAATCATAGTGTTGGAGAAGCAAGTGCGCAAGCCGGTCTTCCAGTCCCTGCTACAGCTAAAGCCAGTGAAGGCAGATGTGAATCGGTAAAATAGGGACTTCTTGTGCGTGGTTTAGAGAAAAGAAGTGGGAAAAACAAAAGCGAGGTCAGGGAGGGCTGTCTGATGCTTAGAAGACAAGGTAGAGGCAAGCCCAGCATGTTCGAATGGGGAGATCACTTCCCTATTCCCTAAAGGTTATGTTTCTAGGGACCTTGAGGGATCCATCCTTTACCTCCCACCTCTAACCCAGAGTCCTCTCCAGGGCCAGCCACTATCCTGCTAAGACCACGAATTTTCTAACTCCACAGCAGCTTCTCTTAGCTTCCCTCTGCTCTCCTGTCAGTGAGGCAAAGGTGGGCAGGCCATCTCATCATTGTTCAGAACACTGGAGACTTGAAACCCTAACTGCAGGGACCTTTCAGAGCATGCAGGCCAGCCCTCAATTAGAAGTGGAGAAACTGGGGGCGCCTGGGTGGCGCAGTCGTTGAGCGTCTGCCTTCGGCTCAGGGCGTGATCCCAGCGTTCTGGGATCGAGCCCCACATCAGGCTCCTCCCCTGGGAGCCTGCTTCTTCCTCTCCCACTCCCCCGGCTTGTGTTCCGTCTCTCGCTGGCTGTCTCTCTGTCAAATAAATAAATAAAATCTTTAAAAAAAAAAAAAAAGAAGTGGAGAAACTGAAGCTAGTCTTCTTTTCCAATGTATTTATTTTTATTGCTGTCCTTTCATTGTTGTGACCTTTCCCCCTTTCCTGGGGACGTTGGAGAAGGGGGCAAGGAGGGGCACTCCTGCTTAAAAAACGAGGTCATGTGGCTATGGAATCTAAGCAGTCAGAAGCTAGACCTAAATCTTCTCCATCACACAGCCAGCAATGATATAGCATAACTTATGCAAAGTAACGTTATTTACTTTGTTTTATTTTTGGGTTTTTTTGTTTTATTTATGTTTTAAATTTGTTATTGGTAGAATTAGGATGGCAGTTTTATCTATGTTATTAAGGAAGCAGATAATTAGAGGGTTTTTTTTTTGTTGTTTTTTTTTAAAGATTTTATTTATTTATTCAACAGAGATAGAGACAGCCAGCGAGAGAGGGAACACAAGCAGGGGAAGTGGGAGAGGAAGAAGCAGGCTCACAGTGGAAGAGCCTGATGTGGGGCTCGATCCCAGAACGCCGGGATCACGCCCTGAGCCGAAGGCAGACGCCCAACCGCTGTGCCACCCAGGCGCCCCTAGAGTTTTTAAAGTGTCTTTTTCTTTGTAAAGCAAATGTACTTGCCATGCATGTTACATGTTATGTGCTTACAGTGATATTTGCATCAGCTGGAGACAACTGCTTTTTTGGGAGGCGGGGGAATTTTCAGGCTGCTGGTGATTAAGCAGAAACTGTGGAAGGCTGCTTTCCAAAAAAGACAAGTCTTGGGTTTTATTTCGAAGAAGAGCCTATCTGCTGGCTGACCAATCATCTCATAAATATCCCCAGTATTTCTCAAGCAAAGGGACAAGATGTTTTTTCACCTCACAGAGACCCCCTAGACTACCATTTTGTATCTTTTCCCCCTTTAGACCTGCTCTTGATATTAAAAAAACAAAAACAAAAACAACTAATCTTATCTCTCTAAAGATGTGTGGGGGAGGGGAGTGGGAGGACATATAGTGTGATCTTCCCTGATCTGGAGACCCTACAAATGGCACTGGAGGGGAAGCATGACATATATAACCAACCTGGGAGATAATCTACCAAGATTAATTATTATGCAAGATGCAACTGGATGTACCTAAAAAAACAACAAGACAAATGTCACAAAGCCAGAGGGAAATAAAAGTGTCGGTAAGCGGAGCATCCTTGGCAAAACGAGTTAGCCGAGCCTGCAACAGCAAGAGAAGATGAAGAGCCGCTACAGGTTTGGTGGATGAAGCAGTTTACTCTTCGGAGAACATTTTTAAAATAAAGAAGGAAATTTCCTAAAAAAGGACACATTTTGGATAACTGCAACAAACCTTGATTTGGTTTGTGATGGTACGTGATCAGAGTGCCCGAGACTAAATGAAGAAGTGTTTTTTCCTACTCAGACCCCTACCCATAGAGTAATTATTAAAATTCAGTCAGCAGTAACAATTTCTCCCTTTCAAACCCTACACTAGTGAAGTGCTAGCAACAAGAAGAGAAAATGAGCACCAGGTTTAATCAAGTCTGTTTTTCAGAGGAAGATAAATACTGTATGATCTGACTTATACGTGGAATCTAAAAGAATGAAAACAAAACAAAACAAAAAAACCCAACAAACCAAAATCAAACCAAGCCTGAGGATACAGAGAACAGATTAGCGGTTCATAGAGGTGGGAGGTGGGGGTGTGTGAAATGGGTGAAGGAAGTCAAAAGGTACAAACTTCCAGTTATAAAATAGATAAGCCATGGGCGCGTAATGTACAGCAGGGTGACTATATGGTATATTTGAAAGCTGCTAAGAGTAAATCTTAAAAGTTATCATCACAAGAAAAAAAATCTGTAACTATGTATGATGATGGATGTTAACTAGACTTATTGTGGTGATCATTTCACGATATATACAAATTTAGGATCATTATGTTGTACCCATGAAACTAATATAATGTTGTATGTCACTTATACCCCAATAAAAAGGTCAGCTTTCCTTTCTCTTACAGATGGTGTATTTACAGATGCAAAAGCTGTCTTTCTGTATGATTTACATTAGTTAGACTGTAAAAATAAGGCTAAAGGTTTTACTTTACTAGATAGTACGTAAGTATAAGTACCTCAAAACTGATCAAAAACAGTGCAGTTTTCATGATCTAGAAGATAAGGGCAGTATCTCGGACTATTATTTGAGAAAGTATCTAGTATCTGTATTTGACAATATAAAGCCCACATCTAGGGTATCTTGGTGGGGAGAGGTGGAGAATCACATCAACTTTCCTTAACGGTTACACAAAGGAGAGAAAAATAATTCCCCCTAAGGTTTGCGTTGGGTACTAAGATACTGGTGGGTTTCTAAAATTAAAAACATTTAAAAATGTTGGCTCCTCTAACCTTTTTACCTTGGAACTATATTTACATGTGTTGTGTAAGAGCCACAAAGTACCCTTTTTGATTACATAAGTGCTTGGGACTAAGTTAAATATAATGGCAATTTCTGTGTGGTCCAGGCAAGCTCACCGTTGCTGGGAGAGAGTGTGGAGGTAGGAGCTTCCACTTGTACCAGAGGGTGGGAGACAGGCAGGTGTAGAAAGAATATAAAATTGTATTCTTTTCACAGGAACACCCTGTCACACAGAACAGTGGTAGAGTGAGTGGAGAAATCAGAAGTACGTCCCGGGGAAGACTGAATCCAGAGTGGAAATCTTTGCGTTTTCCCTTTGCATCAGTACTTGGCTCTCGTTCTGTTCTTTTCAGTCAAATCCTGCTCTTGCCCTCCATTCCTCTTCTTTCACCTTCCTATTATTCAGTTTTAGTAACTGTAGACAAGACGCGCATCCAAGTTGTGAGGAATGGATGGGGCAATGGCCTTTCATTTTTTTTAAATATTCTTTATTTTTCTTAAATTTTTTAATTTTTTAAATAATTTTTATTATGTTATGTTAGTCACCATACAGTATATCCTTAGTTTTTGATGTAGTGTTCCATGATTCATTAGTTGCGTATAACACCCAGTGCACCACGCAATACGTGCTCTCCTTACTACCCATCACCGGCCTATCCCAATCCCCCACCCCCCTATGGCCTTTCAAGACTGTTTTCATGAAGACATTCATATCCCCCTTTTGGAAATGGTCAGACTTGTTAAAGAGAAGCTTAGACCCAAAATGTTTGTTGGAGCTGCTTCGTTCTGTTGAGTAAAGAGGCATCCTCCATTTCTTTCTACAATGCAATGCTCTGTCCCCCTGGATATTCAGCGTTACCCATGGTCCAGCAGCATTAGTATCACCAGGGAGCTTGCTAGAAATGCAGACTCTTGGGGCTGCCCTGACTGACTGAATTAGAATCTCATTCAGTAAGATCACCAGGTGTTTTGTATGAAAAGTTGAGAAGCACTGCTTTAATCCCTTCTTGAAAACAGAATCAGCTCAGGGTAATGTCCACCAGGCAACAGAAACTTTGAGATATATGTTCGTATGTTGCTATGGTGAGAAATATGTAATTGAGAGGTTTACCCACCTTGAACAGCTGTCCTATAAAAGGGGATTCAATTACGTTCTGAGATAAATCAAAGCTCTATTACAGACTGCATTGAGTCCTGTAAGTTACTTTTAATGCTTGGTACCACAGAAAATGTAGCTAATAACGTTAATATTATTAGAACTTAAATAATAGTATAAATTTGTGTGAACTTAAGGCAAGACTTGACTGAAAAGTGGCAGAATTAGGGAAAAAAAATTTGTCAGGATTTGGAGTCTGCCAGAACTAGTTTGAAATCAGTCTCTGTTATATATCTATATTGGTGACCTGAGACAAATTACTTCATCCATCCTTCCTTCGGTTTCCTCATCTTAAAGTGGGAATAAGATAATAGCTACTTCAAAAGTCTGGTTAAGGGGCACCTGGGTGGCTCAGTTTGTTAAGCGTCTGCCTTAGGCTTGGGTTATGGTCCCAGGGTCCTGGGATCCAGCCCCACATTGGGCTCCCTGCTCAGCAGGGAGTCTGCCTCTCCCTCTGCCACCCCCCCACCCCTGCTCATGCTCCGTGCTCCCACTCTCCCTCTCTCTCTCATGCTGTCTCTCTCAAATAAATAAAGAAAATCTTTTTTAAAAACTCTGGTGAAAAGACATATTTTAAATGCTCAGGATAGTGACTGACATCAAGTAAATGTTCAATCGGTGCTGGTAGATGGTATCTTATTATTTTTAAAAAGCTCTTTTCTTTAAGCCTGTTCTGTTAAGTATTTAACTTTGCTACATTTGAAATCTTAGGAAAATTTAGTCTTTTACTACAGGATGTTTTCTTGATTTTATTAAAGATAAATGTGTATATATAGGAAAATAAGTAGTATTTACATTTAATATTAATAAATATTATCTCAGTGTTTTTACTGAGATAACTTATATAGCATGAATTAGAAAATTGAATCTATGGAGAAATTATTATTTTAGAGGATGTAAGCTAGTTAACATTTTACTTCAATAATAATTAAGGGCCTAACAAGTTATTCTTTTTTTAAAAAGACCTTTATTGAAATATACTTTATATACAACTTAGTGGGGTTTTTAAAAAGATTTTATTCATTTATTTTAGAAAGTGACAGCACGACAGCAGGCGGAGGAGCAGAGGGAGAGGGAGAGGGAGAGAGAGGTCATCTCCAGCAATCTCCACACTCAGTGCAGAGCCTGATGTGGGGCTTGATGCCAGGACCCAGAGATCAATACCTGAGCAGAAACCAAGAATGGAACACTTAACCAACTGAGCCACCTAGATGCCCCAACTCAGTGGGTTTTAAGTAGACTTCAAGAACTGCGCAGCTATCACAATAATACAATTTTCCATGACCCCCCCAAAATCTGTTATGTCCATTTGTAGTCAGTCTCCATTCCTACCCCCAGCTCTAGGAAGCCACCAATCCTTCTATTATTATAGATTTGCCTTTTCTGGACATACCATATGAATGGAATCATATGATACTTGGTCTTTTTCATCTGGCTTATTTGATTTAGCATAATATGTCTGATATTCCTTTGATGCAGCATATATCACTTCATTCCTTTTTATTGCCAAATAGTATTCCATTATGGGCACTCACCACAGTTTGTTTATCTATTCTCAGATAACAGACATTTGGGTTGTTTCCACTCTGGGGCTCTTATGAAAATGCGGCTATGCACATTCACGTACATGTTTTTGCATAGACGAAAAGAAATTCATTCTTAGAGTAATGTCTTTGAAATGTTATTAAGGTTTATTTAATAATTATGTTTCCTTATACTAAGTCAAATGCTGAAATATCTATTTGAATAGGAGGGTAATGATGTACAGTGAAAATGAAAAATGTCATTCAGAACTGAATTATATATAAATATTTAACTTTAGAAGAAGTGCTATAAAAATAACATTAAGTATAACTTTATTTTTAGGTGCTCCTGTATTATCTCAAGGATTGCAGCCTGACCAAGAACTACAGCTGTGGAATGAGGTAAAGCATTGTCCTTATACAAACTGGTGGAAACTTTACCTACTTTGAATTAGCAAATGAAATAAGATAGTTGAGTTTTGGGACAACTATGATTTTACTAACATTCTGATACCATAATATTCAGAATTATTATTCTTGAAATGAAAGAAGGAAAGACAAAAAGAAACAAAACAATTATAGTAAATGGTAAAGTAAGATGGCAGAAATAAGCCCTAATAATAGAGTAATTACAATAATGTGAATGTACCAGAAATACCACCTAAGGATAGAGATTCTCAGATTGGAATTTTTTTTTCTTTTAAAGATCCAACAATAAGTTGTCTATAAAAGTCAAAAAAGAAAAAAAGGCTAAGCAAAATGTATGGAAAAGGACAGACCAAGCAAATATGAATTGCAAAAAAATTGGAGTAGCAGTCTTAATATCTGATAAAACAGAATTCAAATAAATAAACCATCATAGCAAAGAGGAACCTTATTTTATGCTTTTGTTAAATTATGCTCAGTATCTCAGTATGCTCAGATCTTAAATTATGCTCAGTGTTTTATGCTGATAAAAGAACAGGGCAAAAGATACAACCATTATTAATATGTATTTTTAAAAACTCAAAATTTACTTAGTAACTGATAAAACTTAAGGGAAAAATAGATAAGTGAACATTCGTAGTTAGAGTTTTTAATATATCTCTCTCAAAACTGATAGTTAAATCAAATAACACATCAGTAGACATAGCAAAGACTTAACCATACAATTAATAAATTTGATCTCTTAGAAATATTTTTTAAAACCTACACTAAATAGTATACACATTCATTTTGAGTATAATTGGAACATTAAACAAAAAGAGACCCCTGGTTAGGACACAAAGAAAATTTCCGTAAGTTAAAAAGGAACCCTTTTAAATGTTTGCCAATCATAATGCAATAAAATTAGAAATTAACAACAAAAGTATGACTTCAATATCCCATCTGTTTGGAAAATAAGTAACATTTTGGTAAATAACCCCACACTAAAGAGGAAATTACAAAATAGTTAGAATTAAATGACATAAAAACATTAGAAGTCAAAATGTGGGGGCACCTGGCTGGCTCAGTCAGTAGAGCATGCAACTGTTGATCTCAGGGTCATGAGTTCAAGCCCCATGTGGGGTGTAGTTGGACTAGAAGGACCTGAGAGTAAATGCTCCCACCACTAAGAACACCCCTCAATTGGTGACCCAAGGGAGTTGGTGGATAAATAGCACAGCTGCCTCTTCCCTCAGTTGGGATAACAGATGTATTCTGCATTGGTTCCTAGAGATCCCCAGACAGACTGATCCCAGTTACGCATGGTGGTAATCTGCTTGATAACATATCCTGGCTTCCTTCTCTTCCATGCTTGTCTTTTCACTATTCTACCAATCATCTCCCTAATAATCTACTCATAGCCACATCACTATTTCAAGGTCTGTTTCTGGGAGAACCCAAACTGTGGCCGAAATGCACAACTTACAATAAAAGTAACATTAAAAATCAGAGGAAAAAGCACAGATTGTTTGGCAAGTGAAGGCTGAGAAACTGGCTTGCTGTATGGAGAAAAATAAAGCTAACACCCCATTCACCATTTTGTAATGTATATAAATAACAAATCACTATGTTTGCACTTGAAATTAATATATTGTATGCCAATTATTCTTTAATTAAAAAAAACTAACAAGTGGGCTCTAAGTGGATTAAAGACCTAGATATAAAGGGTAAATTATAAGAGTTAATAGAATCTATCTTTTCTATTAGGAAAATATCTTTGTGAGCTAGGAGCAGGAAATGACGTCTAAAACAAAATTTCATATATAAATCAGAGAGCCAAAAAGATGATGGATTGAATTACATTAAAAGTGAAGATTTCTTTCTAAAGGACTACATTTAAAAAATAAGAGCCTTTGAAAGGTGTTGGCTATGTCTAAAGTTGACAAAGGATTAATTTCTAAAATCTCTAAGATACTCCATCAAACCAATTGGATAAAGATAGCAAATGTAGTCAAAAGATAGAACAGAGAGTTTACAAAGAAGAAACCTAAAGCCCAACAAACATCTAACGAGATGCTCAGATTCATTAGTAATAACGAAATGAAAATCAAGACAATAACAAAGTGTCACTCTCTACTCATTAGACTGGCAAAAAATTGGAATCTAGATAATGGCAAGTGTTAGCAAGGATGTGGGATGTACAAACCTCATGCATTGCTGGTGAAGAGTGTGTAACTGGTGGAGCTATCTGGAAAGCAACCAAGAGAGCCCCAGGATCTAGCATTCCCTCTCCTGGGCATGTAGCCCAAAGATGTCCTCCTACAGATCCCGAAGTGGGGGACAGATACAAGGAGGCTGGTTACAGCTTTGCTTGTAGTGGAATTGGAGGAAACCCAGCTGTCTATCACTGGGGAGTGGGTAGGCAACAAACATAGGGTAGGTGCACATTATAGAGTATTCTATAGCAGTTAGGAGCAACATACTAGATGTCTCCAGGAACATGGATAGATCTCAAAGTATAGTGTTATGTGAAAAAAAAGGTAAGAAAATACCATACATGCACACTGAATAGCAATACAAATTTTACAAGAACATAAATAAACGAAGAATACACTTCAAATACGTTAGAAGAGTTGCCCATGGAAGGATGGGATAGGAGTAGGAAATTGAAATATAAAAGAACAAATAGGGGCGCCTGGGTGGTGCAGTCGTTAAACGTCTGCCTTTGGCTCAGGGTGTGATTCCAGCGTTCTGGGATCGAGCCCCACATCGGGCTCCTCCACTGGGAGCCTGCTTCTTCCTCTCCCACTCCCCCTGCTTGTTCCCTCTCTCGCTGGCTGTCTCTCTGTGTCAAATAAATAAATAAAATCTTACAAAAAAAAAAAAAAAGAACAAATAAAGAGAGCTCAATAATGATCATGAACTAGGAGCTGAGGAGAATATTCTGTATACCCGAGCCACCTCTAACAAAATACATAAAGGAAGAGATAAGATGGATAGTTAAGTGCCAAGTACTATACAACCCCTAACAGCATAGGAATTCATAAAGTCTATTACAAGTTTCTCTGCCTTGGTGTATCAAAATACATACTAGAGGTATATAAACAAAATGAAGAGTAATTTAGACAACAGACATTAATGTATAATACAGAAACTTTTATTTTAGCTTGAAATTATCTCTATTTCTGTGAAAATTCTTTGAAAAAATATTTTAGATGATAAAGCTGGGGGAAAAACTAGACTTGTAAAACACTATAAATTCTTTTACAGAAAAAGATTTAAAGAAATTAAGATGCTAAAACATGTACTTTTTTTGCTAGAGGTTTTAAAAAATGACTGAGCTATTCAGACACTAGAAACACATCCTTTTCAAACCTTAGACAGAGACCTAACCTTTTCAAACAGATTCATCAAAAGACTCTACAGAGTTCTCAAAAGCAATTAGTGGCACTTAAAACCATTAGGGCCACAAGCTGAGTAAAATGAACAAATGCTTATCCAAATGGAAAGTGGGTGAGCAGCGTTGCTGTGCCTTTTAAAGAAAAGAGAACAAAGACTGAAGAGCTTTGCAATTATCTCCTAATTTGATTAATTGGTATTTTTTCTTATTCTGATATTTTTATTCAATGTTGATGCCTGATTAGTTAGCCCTTAGGCTCAAGGGTTGGCGGTTCTTGGTCATGGCCACCTCCCCTGGGGGGCAGCCTGGTCTGCAGGTGGGCAGCTTTGCCTTTGAGCACGTGGTATCCTCGGTACCTGCGGACCACGACAACGTTACAGAGGAACCAGCCACTCCGACCCTATTGGTGCAAACGAGGTCACTTTTGGAGGTGATATATTAAAGCATCGGTCACAATTTGAATCTTTAGAAAGGCATCTTTTTGCCTTTCTCCTCTCAGTTGACTTCTCTTTTTATTTTCTTTCCACAAGTTCAGTGCAATTTAATTAAAGAATATTGATTGAGCGCTTATTCTGGGCAAGTCAGATATGGCATATAACCCCTGCCCTCAAGAAGTTTATCCCCGTGTGTGTGTGCCTTTGTAGTCATGATTCCGAATTTGTATGGCATGGAAGAGGAGCTGGAGGGTGGGCACAAGAGATGAGAGGAATAAAAAAAAAATTTCTAAATATTTGCGACATATGGAGAACATGACAGGCTCTGTAAAGATAAAAAGGAAAGAGACATTAAACCTTTGGTTTTCTGTAATATTGTATCCCTTCGTTATTCTCTAAATTGGAGAATCATATGTTATAGTACAAGTTCATCTTGGAAGCAATAAGAGGCGTGAGGAATTATGACCAAAGAGTATGATTATCCCCTCTCCGGTACAGTATAATAATGGAAACTAAATTAAGCTGATCAACAAAGAATTCTGAGATGTTAGGCCATAAACAGGACTCAAATCATCCCATACAGACAAGAAATCAGTACTATTGTTCCCAGTCCCATTTTAAAAGGCCACCAAAGAAATAAATGCCATAAACTACTCCAGACATCCAGCTTTAGGGCTTAACTTCACAGCACAGTTTTTTAATGTTTAATATAAATCTCTTACACTACAGTTTAAAGTCTTTCAGTTTTTCTCTTTAGGATAAAGCCTGCAAACGGCTGCAACTGTAGTTCAATAAACCTTTTTTTTTTTAATCTGTAAAGATTTCTTTATTTCAACCACAACAGCTAGTATTCCCTACTCCTAACTATTGCCATGACAAAATGCAACAATATTTTGTTGTACTGCCACCTTCTTTTTCATCAAGATCATCTGATACCACATTTTATTTATAAAATTCAAAACATTCCTTAGTAATACAAAACAGGAGATTTCCTAAACATCTCTATCATGGTAACATACATGAATGTTATAAGTCAGCCACAAACAGTATCTCCATTTGGATTTTCATCATATATCGTGTATTATATTGTCGTTAATCTTCAAAGGAAAATTAGATGTGCACGAATCCCCGGAATGAAGAAGGGCATCATATTATCTTTGACGCAGCACAATCACCCACATGACTTCACACACCCACTAGGAATACAGGCGTTTCATGAAGTGATTGGAGAGTAGAAGTACATTAAAATTTGTCAAATAGGGTCAGTATAAAAAAGCATGTTGTACTTAATTATACCTGTCCAAAAACCCATCCCCTTTATCTTTTGAAGCATACTAGCAAATACCTAAGCATTTAACTCATATCCCTGTGATAAATGCTCTGACCTGAAGTAATGTCTGAAAAGAGTGACTGACTTACTTCTGTTGATTGTGACATTTATTGACATTTGATGTTCCATGAAATACTTTTCTCAATTTTTCTATCTGTAAAGTTATTTTTCTTTATGCACTCCCTGGTGTTTCCTAAGGTGTATTTTTTAAAACAGAGGTCTTTTTTTTTTTTTTTTTACATTTGTAGGGTTTGAATCTAGTGTGACTTTGGGGATCCTGAGTAATGACTGAATTTCAGTTAAAGGGTTTGCCACTTTCTGTACATGTTATGGTTTCCCTCCTATATGAGATCTGTGTTGGTGAGTAAGTTGTGAGTTCCAGCAAGAGGCTTGCTGCATTCTTTCTATTTGTAAGGTTTCTCCTCAGTATGAACTCTGTGACGATGGATGAGGGTTGAGAAGTCCTTAAAGATTTTACCACATTCTTTACATTAATAAGGCTTCTCTATGAATTCCACGATATTGAATAAGCTTTCAGCCCTGATTAAAGGGCTTCCAAATTCTTCATATTTGTAAAATTTCTCTCCACTATAAATGCTCTGATATCGAGTCAGGGATTAGCATTGTTTAAAGTCTTTCCACATTCTTTAACTGGCACTCAAGCCTTACTGAACAGCACAGAATTCAGAAATCTATGAACTTGTTAAACGTGGGACGATGCTTAACGATCCATCAGTGCCCAATAAGTATCAGAGTATCAGTCATCGGGAAGAACTTTACCTGTGCAGTGAAATGAGAAAGGCCTTCACAGAGGAGTCAAACATACAAAACTACCAGAGCCCCTGGAGGAAAAATAAAATAAGGAAAACAGAGAGGGAGGCAAACCTAAGAGACTCTGAACTCTAGGGAACAAACCAAAGGTTGCTGGAGGGGAGTTGGTAAGGGATGGGGTAATTGGGTGATGGGCATTAAGGAGGGCACGTGATGTGATGAGCACTGGGTGTTATATGCGACTGATGAATAACTGAATTCTACCTCTGAAACTAATAATACAGTTTATGCTAATTAAGTTGAATTTAAATAAAAATTTTAAAACCCTACCAGAGCCTTTATAATGGAGAGAGAGTAGATCAATGCAGCGAATCTGAGAAAAAGTTTAAGCAAGGCTCAAATGCTATAAACACCTGAGGAGTCACTTTCCAGAGAACCATTATAAATGTAATAAATGTGCAAAGGTCAGACCTTATTATACATCAGGGTATCCAATATGGAGAGAATCCTTATAAAGGTAATGAATGTGGGGAAAGCTTTAAAGCAGTCCTCCAGTCTTGTTGAACATCAGAGAATTCCTGCTGGAAAAACCCATAGAGATGTAATAAATCTGGGAAAGTCTTTAGGCAGTGGTCACGTCTAAATAGAAGGATGACAAGCTGAACTGGAGAGAAAACTTTCAAATGTGAAGAGTGTGGCAAAACCTTTACTGATCCCCCAGTAAACCTTCGCTGAACTAGAACCCTTTCCTAATGCTGGCTCCCTGCTAGAGAACGGGTAGACTGCTGTTGTGTGGAGTTTCTTCTGTGTGCTATTTATCATTTAGCACTTATGCTATTATCTTGTTCATGTAGATGATGTGATCAGATTTATGTCATAAAGAACCACATGATAACAGGATGCTCCTTAATCTTGAGGCCGTTCTTTCTATTTCCAAGATGTAACCTGCATTTTTATTTTCTACAGATAGATGACGCTTGTTCGGCCTTGCTGTCCCTTGATTCTCAGCCTCAGGTAATTCCGATTGGAGGTGTTTTGTAGTGACATAAGTAGGTGTCACTCCATTTCTCCCTTTGGACCCGTCATAACTTTATGGACTCATTAAAACATGTCAACACATTAGAAATTATTACATCATCGGCAGGTAATAATCAGTGCCCTGAGTTTATGTTGTAAGGTCATGCTGGGGCCTTTCTCTCTAAGTGAAATAGATTTGCAGATAATATGCACATATTTTGGAAATGAAAATGCTAATTTCAAAATCAAATTCTGTGTTAGATTAAAATTAATGTATCTGTTGTTGCATTTGGAGGCCAATATCCTCTCCCTCAATTGAGTTTGAAACCCATAGAGAGAGAAACACGGAGTCAGACTTACAGAGATCAAAATATCACTGTAACTAAAAAGTCAATTTATGAATGTGGCCTTAGATCTGACACCAAGCGTGTTTGCTACTCCCAGAATTTAAACTGGGCTTAGACAGTGACTCGAGGCCTCCCGGCCAGTCAGGTCTCCTGGCCCAGGGCAGAGAAAGCCCCCGCGAGAGTAGTCAGCCAGAAAGCTGGCTTCAGAGGAGGAAAGAGCTGAACGGAGCCTGCCCGGTTTCCTCCTCCCAGTCATCGATCAGGTGACTCCCTCCTCTTCCCACAGGAAAGAGTTCAGAGAGGGCTGGGAAGTGAGGAGTGTTTGTCTAGCTCTTCCTGTACGTGGAAGCGTGAGGCGTTGAACATAAGCATGCCCTCTCTCCACCATCTCGACCAGGTGCTGCTGCTTCTGCTTCCTAGTGCGACTGTGGCAGAGTTAGTGTCAGTAACTAGTATCTTTCATCATCAGTATCACTAGTTTCCTGGGTGGAGAGGAGGGCCTCATTCAGACCAGTCAGCAGTGTGCCTGGGGCGTAACCCCTAAGTGGTCTGGCTAAGGTGCCATGCTATGCCAAGGTCACGTCGTCCTTCCAGAGTGTCATCACAACCCAGGTGCAGAAGCAGCCTTGTGCAGGGCTATATTCTTCCTGCCTCGTGCGCGGAGCTCGTGGCATGAGATGGAAAAGCGAGACCAGGATCACAATAGATGACATTTATGATTTGTATCTCAGGTTGCTGGAGGAACACTGATGGCTGTGTAACAGGAAGGATGTTAGCCAGCGTATGAACTTCTGCATTGTATTTAAAATTCACGAACACCCTCAGAATCATTTCTTCAGTACTAAAAGGATGAATTTAAAACACTCACCTAGACACCATGAAGCCAGACGAAGATTTACTAGATTTGGAGACTGTGCACCTTTTGAGGAGAGCTTTGGTAAATTTACTATGGAATCGTTTACATTTGCTGATACAACTTTTAAAAATCATTATTTTTCGCATTAACTATAATTTTATTATTTATGTGATTATCCAAACATTCACATATGAAACACTCACATTCAAAACACTTTTACTAAAGAGGAAAGAAAGGATCTTTAAGGTCCACAAATAAAAAAGAAAATATTAAAAACTTAGTATAAGAAAAATCCTTAAAGAATAGTTGTAGTTCAGAGAATAATGACTTCATGAGAAGAGTGGCTGGAGAAAATGCAACATGTTTTGAAACTTTTTCCGTCAAACTTCAGTCTTGTTGCCAAGCCTCGTCCGGCTTCAAAGCTGTGTTCTCAGGAGACACTGAATTTATTCTGTGTGTTAAAGACACATGACATCACTAGATATTTTCTTCTTATTGTTTTGTATTTTACAGCATTTCTAGATGGGCCATAAAAGGAGGTTTCAGGAATTTGTTTCCAGATTTTTATGGGGTGACCTATGTAGCCAGTCCTGATGGGAAAAAGTGGGAGGGAGTATATCAGTGTTACTCTTTCTCTCATCCAACCCCACAGCCACAGGCTTAACAGTCAATGCCAAGGAGATACAGGAATGTAGACGGCCGAGCTCCACACTGGATCAACTACTGGCCACTTCCTTCACACACGAAAGATCTCACAGTCGTGTTTTAAGGACAGTATGCGAATTAAGTATCTGAAAGTGTTTTGCAATTTATTGAAACACTTATAAATAGGAGCCCTTTCATATTATTCCTAAATATCCCCACAATCTGCATGGCAGGCACACAAGTGGACGAGAACAAAGCGGATCTCTGATGTGCTGGGGGGATGCTCAGAGAAGCCAGTTCGGGTCTCTGTCTGGATCCCTAGCTACAACCCACCCTGTAAACACATTCTGCTCTTCCAAGGGTGAGACTCTTGGCGGCCCCAAACAATCCTTTATGGCATGTCTTCTAAATTAAGAGTCACTGCCATCGTAAATCCAGCTTTACAGGCCACACATTCTTTAATGCTATTATTGTCAACTAATTGCTATGTACCTGGCACTGTGCTAAGAGCTCTACCTACACTTAATCCTTCCAAGAACTCTCCGAGGTGATGTTGTCATCACCAACTTGCAGCTGAAGACACCGAAGTTTGGAGAGGTTAGGTAACCAGCCCAGGGTGACACAGCCGAAGAGCAGAACTGGAACTTGCGCTGCTTCCAAGTTGCACGCGGCTCCGCTCTACAGCCCATGTTTTTAACTACTAATGCTATCACCCCCCCCCCCGACCTTCAGCACTGTTCCAGCCCCTCCGTACTTCTATGCATTTATTAAGGAATCAATTGTTCATGGTGCTAGTGTGCTTAATTCTGTGCAAAGCAGGTTTCGCCCCTGCTTGTCCATTTGTGTTACTTCTCACCACACCCAGCTGGCTCCTAACCGCAGGGAGCCCTGCCCTACTTCTGTGCTCTGATGCTTTGAAAAACCTGATCCTGGGGTGTGCAGTCAGCAGCCTGGAAGGGTGGTAACTCAGGTTAGGTGCACCGTGTGCGGCTTCCTCCCCTCCAACTCCCATTGTTTGCGAGCCACTGCAGGATTTTCAAATTAGCCAATAATGAGTAATATTCTGCGAGGCTCACAGCTTTGGCATGTAGATTCAAACCCTGCTACAAGCTGGAAAGAATAATCCTCTTTTGGCCCTGTTCTGGTTTCCCTCAGTCGTAGAATTTCATGGGCCCTGAGCAAGTACTGAGAACTGTGTATCTGGACCATAGCGGAAGCCTTAATCCACGCGTATGTCCAGCATATAACATTCACCCCTCTGGTCGCAAGGAAGGTTTTACTTTCAGGAGCCAAGTTTTTGTCATGAGAGAAAGCAATGGATTCCTACAGAGTTTTAATGGGACACAAGAAGGATTCTATTCTGGGTATTTGGAATATCCTTGCGCTCCTAACATTCGACAGTTCTATCTTCTACGTCAGTGTTGTGAAAGCAAAAGCTTGGCCTATGTATCTTCTCATTTGCATTAGGCATCCAATGCATTGGAGGAGCTTTGCATCACAATTATGGGGATTGCACCAAAGCCCCAGGTAAGGTTGAAATAGTGTTTTATTTATAGGCAAAAAATTGCTCAGTGATACCTTGGAATTCCTTCTGGAAGAAAACATGCCCAATTTAGGAAGCATTTCTTGAAGAGCTAAAAGAGCCTAAGTTGATTTTGGATAAGAAACAAATACTTCAGCTTCTCAGATGTCTGAGAATTTAGCATCAATAATAATGGAGTTTACAATCGTCTAATTGGAAAATCATATCCTCCCCTCATAAGATGTATTCTAGTTCTGATGAGAGAAATTTGGGGTCATTTTGGCTCTTTTGGTCTTCCTAACTTATACTACAATTGGAGAACAGATATGTCTCAACTTAGAGGTTAAAACATTGTACTTTGTCAGAGAGAATATGAAAAAAGCAAACTATATTGTCAACATCAGCTTGAAAATTATATTCTTACTGAGACACCTGGGTGGCTCAGTCGGTTAAGCATCGGACTCTTGATTTCAGCTTTGGTCATGATCTCAGGGTTGTGAGATTGAGCCCTACATTGGGCTCCTCGCTGGGTGTGGAGCCTGCTTAAGATTCTCTCTCTCCCTCTGCCCCCTCCTCACACACACTCTCTCTCATAAATAAATAAGAAAGAAAGAAAGAAAGAAAGAAAGAAAGAAAGAAAGAAAGAAAAAAGAAAATAATGTTCTTAGTGTGATGTCTTGGTTTCTTATTAAAATTATTTGATTCTTCTAGGAGAACTTTTTGTCCTGGAATGAGGATAAGTAAGAACTTGAAAAATAGCATAATGCACTGTACCTCAGATTGTATTCTGTATCCTATAGATGAACTTATTTTAAAACTACTTGATTAAGGATAAGAGCCACAGATTTAGAATTACATTTTTCATTAACAATTCTATCTAACTATGATCATTGGTGCATTCTGACTTACACCTTTCACATACAATAATTCAAAGAAATCTTGATATTTTAAAAGCATAAATGTTTCTGAAACTAAAATAAGTGTTTACAACTGTATTGTTTTTAGTGTTTTTAGTGGTGTTATTTTCCAAAACACTTAATTGACTTTTTTTCTTACTAAGATAGAAGAAATGACAGTGGTGTTTACCCATGAGATTATTTTTGTATTAAAAGCAATGAGAGCAAAAAAGAGCAACAAAAAGGAATGCTATGACTCATTCTTAATAAAATAGACTTTTGGAGGGAGAGAGGAATATAGAAAAGTTTATGGAAAAAAACAAAACTAACTCGTAATCTTATTATTTAGTGGTAACAGCTACAAGGATTTTGATGTGATTCCTTATAGCCGTTTTCTCTCACTAGTCTATCGTGTGATCATATCATAATTTCCCGTTGAACTATGAGGATGCTTCCAATTTTATTATTTACTTATAAACAGTATTTATTTAGTTTGCCATTTATTTTTAGAGCAATATATGCTTAACCAATTTCAGTCTTATACTTTATATATAACATATGTGTCACATATTTTTAAAAATTAGAATTAATTTTACAATGTAAACTTTATACTACATATATTACAGTATAGGATTATAAAATATTCTACAATAACATAATATAGTATTTTATATATTATATATTATAATTTTATAATATGTTATATATAATATGATATTTATTTCTCTTTTTTCAACAGGAAACAGATGAAAAAGATAATGCCAAAAGGGTAAGGTGATTTCCATAAATACATGTGCTAAAAAATAATAAAAGAAACCGGTAACCATCTATAGTAAATCTCACTACTTTTTTTTTTTTTAACAGTTCTTATTTCATTATTCGAAGACACGGAAGTTGGGCAATTCAAATGTTGTGGTAAGTTGTAGAATTACTTCTTATTAGTTACCACTGGTATTTTTTTTAAAATCTGTTTTTGCAGTTTCTCTACTAGAGCTAGATCAGAATTCATGTTTTTTCCTTTAAAAGTTTATATGTGGATAAACAAATGGAATTCAATTTTTATTACACATTTAATTTATTTTATATCTTAATAACTACATGTACATTAAGTTTACTTATTCATTCATTCAACAGTTATTTACTGAGTATCTATTATGTGCTAAGCACAAGTCTAGGTACTAGAAATATAGCAGTAAATAAAATATAAAATTAAAAAAGAAATCCCTCCTGGTATGAAATTTACATTCTAGATGACAAAAAAAAAAAAAAGCACAAATGAGTAAAACATATTGTTTTAGATATCGATTAGTACAAGAAAAAAAACAGATTTAACCAAAGTCATTTTAAGAATTAGTTTTTTAAAAATGATTGCCAAAAATGTCATTAAATATAACTAGAACTATCCACTTCTGTTCCTCAGCTCTCTGTATTTGTAATTAGGCTTTTAATGTGAGAATTTACTAAGATTAGCCAGATACCAGTAACGTGAATTCAGTTCACTCCTAAATTGTGTGGTTTTCATGGTAGTTTTTCTCTTTATATGAATGGATTTTTAAAGTGCTATTCTGGTGTTTCAATCTGGAATGCTTAGTAATTATTCGACTATAATGTTCCCTCTATGCTTGTGACTCACTCCCATGGACCAACTTAGGGAATGAGGAGCATAGTGTATTTTAAACATATGTGTACCTGTGAAAAGTTAACTATAATATAAACTCAGTTTTAAATGTTTGTCATATTGAATATTCTTATGTATGAGGAGTTGAATGTTAGGTTGAATTAGTTAACAAATAACCATTACATAGGGCTTAAAGCAATCCATTCAATAAATGAATTTAATATTTGTGAGAAGGTTCAATTCAAGCCATGCCTTTGAAATGAAACTGTATCAGGTAGCCACACGTCTCAAATGTACTTTCATTTTCTTCCACTTGACACCTTTACATTTTGAGAAAATGTATCTTAGTCACATTGGTTCACGATCAATGACACGTCTGTCACTTTTTGTGTCCCCTGTTGTCTTGTCCCGTATGTTCAGTTTTAAATATAATATATATTTTGTGAAGGAGATTCCCAGACGTGTGTCCAGAATAATTTTCCAGACAGACATCTTCATAGTGGGAAACTGATTCTCACAGAGTTGGTTTCATCTGTCCAAACCATTTTGCGTAAGTCTGGGAGCAGACAGCTTTTTGCCTCTCAGAGACGCGGGCGGATGACTTATTTGCTGGCAACTCGTGATGGAGCTGAGGCCCTAGAAAAGTGTTTCTTCAGCGTAATGACAAGGATCCTAGCATTGAGCCACCACATTTTATTCAATCTCTTGGCTTAGTCTCCACGTTCTTTGAAGTGCTCTCAAAGGGCTACATTACGTAACATCTTTCTTGTTCTTTTTTGTCTGGAGCAAGTAGGGTGGGTAAAACCAAAACCAAAACCAAACAGATAGGAAACCGTCTTTATGCCCAATGCCGAGAAGCTTCTGTGCTCATCACGTGTGTGTGTTCGTGTCTCTCAGTCGTCTGTCGTGCATCCCTTACTGCAGCTTGTGCCTCAACTGCATGAGAGAAGAATGAAGAGATTCAGACTGGACGTATGTAACACAAACTGCATGCTTGCTTTGCCACTCTTCGTGGGGCCGTTAATTCCCAGTTGTGGTGATTTGTAAGACACTCTTTTTCAGGATAAGCCCGACATAAACACCCTCTGGAAGAGCATCTGTTTGCAGAAGTGTTTTCACTCAGGAAGAAGAGAATGGTTCCCCCGCCCCATAGGACTTCCCCTTGCATTCAAGCTGAGGGCAATGAGGGAGGCTGGGGTTACATTCCCGACCAAGGCCCGTGACCCTCCCAGTGAGGAAACCTATTCTTGGTTTAAGGAAAGGACACAGCAACCTGCCTAGTCCTTAGGTAGGAACAGGAGAAAAGATGAAGGACAATTTTACCGCCCCTCGGTGGACAGGTTGGCTGTTGGCTAGGATGGTAAACTTTCTACCCAAGTATTAAAATGTTAGGAAGAGTAAGGCTTGTGAGGTAAATATATCAGAAACTAAACACAGGCATTTTGGGCTTTTCACTATGAAACAGAATTATGGCCCCAATCCAGAATCTGTGTTTAAGAGGAATACAACTGAGTTTTAATACGTTTTTAACTAGAGATTGTGGAGTTTTAATTGTCATTTAAAAAGAATGTTTAACTCTTTCATTGATGAAAGTTTCTAAGTATTATTTTTAAGTAATGCCTTACGTTGTCGTAATTCATTATAGTTTTAAGTCTTATATTATCTCTGTTTATTCTTTTGGCAATTCTGTTAGTACTAACACAAGTATTGCTATCCCCCAGTTTACTAAAAGAGAAACAGCTCAGAATAAAGGTGTTTCCCCAAATCATACTAGTAAGTGAGATTAGAGATTACAGCAGAGTTTTCTGACTTCTAGTCTAGGCAAATATTTTTTTTTCACTATGCTGTCTTTTTATTGTCTAATCTTGGATACTACTATTGTTTCTTTAAAAGATCTTAAGTAATATCTACAACCTAACATGGGGCTCCAACTTACAACCCTGAGATCAAGAGTTGCACACCCCACCGACTGAGCCAGCCAGGCACCCCACATACTTCTATTATTTTATTGTTAGATTTTCCCTTAATTTAAGTACCATGTTAATTTTATTCTCAAAATACTACCAACAAACGGTCTTCAAATACTTTTTAAAAATGCATACAGTTTAGGCAAATAAATTCCTCAAAATTCATTTTTATGGTCACTATTTCCTTCCTAAATTCTTCACATTCTTAAACTAAGCTTCCATCAGGGAAGACAATATCTGCTGCCAACTCGAATAAGAAATGTAAGAGGGACCTTAATAGCCTCTCAAAATTTTAGGATTTCCAGTATGAAAAAAGGAAATCGAATTTGTTGTCAACAAACTTCCTAGAAGTAATATATGCTTTTTTGAATTAACTTTTACTTTCCGAAGACTTTGCTTGACTGATGAATAGTGTAAGATTTCAATTTAAAGATGCACTTTCTTAAAACACACCAATAAATTATTAGTTTACTCTATCACTTCAGTGTCATTGTTTACCAGAGCTAAACACTCATGTTGTGGCCAGTTTGGTACTTTGTCTGAATGTTCCACCTTGAGTGAGCCTATATTTCCAGAAAACTAGCTGAATATGTAACCTCTGACTTAGCAGTCTATCCTGTTGGACAAATAACTCCTAAAAGTATTTTGCAACAAGCCAAGTTTCAAAGGAACCGATGAAAGAAAAGAATGTAAGACATGAACAGAAAAAAAATTACAGTAGAGTGTTAGCTTTGCTGGGCCTAAGTCACCTAATTTTTAAAACAGATTTTTGAGGGTGAAATGTTTTGGGTTCCTAAAGAAAATGAGTTTTCAGATCTTAGTGCTTTCAAATACTGTTCTTAAATGTTCTTTGCTAGACATCTTCACTTCCATCCCCACATCTTTTTTATCTCTACTTCCCAAATTCTTTCACCACGAATAAGACTAAAAAGACCTGTCTGTTTGGGCTTGAAAGTTTTAAAATTTGACACTATTTATGTTACATTTTTCCCTGCCTTTTTTTCTGTTTAATATAACATACATAACTTTTCTTATATAAGCATATAAATATATAGTTTTTATGTGTACATTTAAAAATATTAAGTAATTTGGGGAGTTTATAGTCAGGATGAGAATTAGGTACAAAATATTGAGAATTTAAGATACATTTCTTGTAAAGCAAGGATTTCAAAGTTTTTTTTTAAGTTTATTTATTTAGGTAATTTCTACACCCAATGTGAGGCTCGAACTCATGACCCTGAGATAAGTCATATGCTCTTTCGACTGAGCCAACCAGGCACCCCAAATTAATATGGGATTTCAGAATTTTAATAGATGCCAGAGCCATTTCTTAGAATTTAAAAATTTGATTATACTTACATTATGGAATAATTTCAAAAGGCCTTCATGCCAAATTCCATGGTGATTGCCATCCTCATACTTACTATAAGAAGTAGTTGTTGAAAATAGGAAACCATAAGAACCTATTTTATGGAAACCATAAAATATTAAATCTTTTCCATTGTTTATTTTTTTAAAAAGATTTTATATTTGACAGAGAGAGAGACAGCAGCGAGAGAGGGAACACAAGCAGGGGGAGTGGGAGAGGAAGAAGCAGGCTCCCAGTGGAGGAGCCTGATGTGGGGCTCGATCCCAGAATGCCGGGATCACGCCCTGAGCTGAAGGCAGATGCTTAAGGACTGAGTCACCCAGGCACCCCTCTTTTCCATTGTTTAAAATGAAATGTTTTAAGAAAAGAAGAACTTCAAAATATACCCATTATGAAAAATTAGTTTGTTCTTATTTGGTATTTTTTTCATGATCATTTCTGTGAATATGATTATATTTGGAAAATCTACTCAAGTCTCCTTGAGTAAATATAGTTTACCAAAGTTGTCCCTCAATTTCAATTTCAGTTCCTATAGAAATACAGTATATTTTAGCTCTGACATGATCCTATTTTATATTCTTTCCTGTTTCTGTGTTAGCACATACAATATGTATTTTAAGGAAACTATTTCATTGTAACAAAATGCTGAGAGGAGATTTTTAAGTACAGGTAGTTATCTATGAACTGTCATTTCTCATTCTGCTTACTGATGAATATACACACAACTGACAAACTTCCTAGAAGCTGTTATGTTGATAAGGAAATTATTTTATTATAAAAAAATTTTTTAAGTGGGCTCTACCCCCAACATGGGGCTCAAACTCATGACCCGCGATCAAGAGTTGCACACTCCACCGCCTGAGTCAGCCAGCTGCTCCTAGGGAATTATTTTAAAATACAACATTCTGGTGATATTGCTAGGTGAAAAGGATTATTTATTGATAGGAATGATGTACTCAAGTCCTTGAGTTTCATTATGGTAGTTAAAAATAACTTGGAGCTTCACTAAGAATTTGCACTTATTTTTCCTGTTGATTTGTAATGCCCTCATTTTCTCTTCCAGGAAGAATTCCAAAGTCCTATTGCAAGCCAAGTTCGAAGACAGTTTTTGTTCCGGGTATGCAAATACCATATTTTAAAAAATCACTCAACATTAAAATTGAAAAATACCCTCACTGTGCATGTATTTACATTAAGTTTTTAAGTTTGTTTATAGATATTTGACATCAGGTGTTATAGTCTGAGATTCACTTCTTCCCCCACCGTATTGTTTTAATATTATGGTGTCTCTGATCTTTTCTCTAATCCACTCCTCATGTTTGTAAATACCCCAAGTGACATTCACCTATTAAACAGTTTAGTTCTATAAAATTTCATGTGCAGGAAACAAATGTCTTCAAGATGCATTACTCCTTAAGTTCCGAAGAATCATTTACTAAATATTTGATTCAGGAGACTGGAAGAGTTATGACTATTTTCATAAGTTTTTAAAAGTAAAAGAATCAACTATTCTAGAGGCTGTAAGTAGACAAAACTTTGTAATTGCATTTCGTATTTTGTATGTCCAAATTGTGTACAAAATATGAGTTTGATTCTTTTTTTTAAGATTTTATTTATTCATTTGAGAGAAAGAGAGAGATCTAGAGAGTGCACAAGCAGGGGGAGAGGCAGAAGCAGACTCCCCACTGAGCTAGGAGCCCCAGGGTGGGACTCAATCCCGGGACCTGGAGATCATGACCTGAGCGGGAGGCGGATGCTTAACCATCTGAGCCAGCCAAGCGCCCCTATGAGTTTCTTTCTAAGCAGCTTTACTTTCTATAATGTTTGTATCCTGACTACATTACCAGAGATTTTTTATTCATTCGTTTAGCAACTTTTAAAAATTTCTCCTGGGTGCTGGGCAATGTTGCAAAGACTAGAAGCATACGGATAGATAGAATTCCATTCTTATGCTCTAAGAGTCTACAGCCGAATACAGAAAACTGACAAATAAACAAATACAAAATTCTCTGTTAAATGCACCTTCAATCCAGGCGCTGTGGTTTCTAAAAGAAAGGCATTTAACCAAGCCAGAGAGTGGAGGAGGTACAGAGAAGGGTTTAAGGGCTGAATTTGAAGAATCAACAGGAATTAGCCCGTGAAATAGTTAACTAAGGAATTTCAACTTTATTGTTAGGCTAAAAAGAGCCATACAGTAAGATTTAAATTTTGGAAACTAATTCTAACAACAAATTGGAGAATGGATGGAAAGAAGAGCAAAACTAGGTAAAAGGAGAAAGAAGAACTCCCACCAAAATCGTTAGGTTGCTTTGTACGAAAGTTAACTTCACTCCTTAGTTACACTGATTTATTTCTTATTTATTATTTTCTAGCCACGCAATGGAAGAAGGTCAGAAGGTTACATTTAAAATAGTATGTATTTCCCAATTCAACCCAGTTTGAAAATTTCTGTCATTTTCAGATATTCACAAATTAAACTATGCACAGTATATTTCTATTACTTGATTGCATGTGTACATTAATATTCTGTATCTACTCACCATTATGGGGCAGTGGGGGCTTTATATGAGGGAAAATGTCAGCATTTTAGGGCCAGATTTTCTTTGCCCATGTCGTGTGTTCCTCAGACTATGCCACAATAGTCCTCATTGGTTTTGTAGACATTTACTTTATCATTTATTGTGCAAGTGATATATCAGGGATTGTGTTCTTATTCTGGTAATAATTATTGTGTTAACGTCCACAATAATGGGCCGGAACTCACAGATTGAATGCATTTCTGTCTTCCAAGTGACCTGTATTCAAAGATTCTTTATAAAAGCTGTGATTTACCACTTCTAGAGAACTAAGAAAATGTGGAAAGAAATGAGAGTGTGACTTTTACTTTGGGACCCACAGAGTTTCCACATCAAGCCTGGAGATAGAGTAGATATATGGGTGGCCCTACATAGTTAATAAATACGTTAATCCTAGTAACTTATTAGTCTGTGAATTTTGAAATTAAACCCAAATGCAGATTGATAAATTTATACCACACAAATAAAAGTACGTTTTATTAACTTCATGTAATCTTAAATGCAGATTCTATGCTTAACATATTTTTGCAAATATTTTTTCATATCACTATCTCAACACTTAAATACATAGTTAGCTTAAGAATGTTAAAATTCTTAGTATTTTCTTATAGAAACAAAAATCAAAATGCACTATTTCTTTTCTTTTTTAAAGATTTTATTTATTTGACAGAGGAGATACAGCGAGAGAGGGAACACAAGCAGGCGGAGTGGGAGAGGGAGAAGCAGGCTTCCCCCTGAGCATGGAGCCTGATGCGGGGCTTGATCCTAGGGCCTGGGATCATGACCTGAGCCAAAGGCAGACACTTAACGACTGAGCCACCCAGGCACCCAAAATGCACTATTTCTAACTAATGAAGATAATACCAAAAATTATACAATATCTAGAAAATAAAGAGATAATAAAAACACTGCATGTTAAAACTTATGGGCCTCTGCCAAAGCCATATTCAGTGGAAAATCAAGGCCTTAAATGCTATCAAGCCAGAAAGAATGAGTGAATTAAGGATTTAGTTCAAAAAGTTAAAAAAGAACAACAAGGTGAACCTCAGGAGAGCAAAAGGGAGGAAATTATAAAATGAAAAATGAAATTAATAAATTGTAAAATAGTAAAACAGAAGAATTGGTAAAGCAAAATCCAAGTATTTGCAAAAAATAAAATGAACTAACCTAATCAGCCTACCCTAATCGAGGAAAAAAAAAAAAGAGAAACCATAAATATACAAACATACAAATGAAAGTAAGGAAATTAAAACAGATATAGAAGAAATGGAAATCATAAGTCAGTACTTTGCAAATCTCTGTGCCTATCAGCTTGAAAACCTGAATAAAATGGAGGATTGTCTGGTAAAGTAGGTACTACCAAAATTGGTGTCAGAAGAAAGAAAAAAGAACCTCTGAACAGACTAATGGCCATGGGAAAAAAAATTGAAAACATTATCTAGAAACTCCCCCCTCAAAAGTACTAGACCAATAGATTTTGAATTTTTATAGCTCAGAGATAGAAGAAAATCTCAAAATACTTTTTATAAAGTCAGCAAATACTAATACCAAAACCTTATAAAAGTAGTATAAAAAAAGAAACTCTAAGTCAATCCTATTTATACATATCAATGTAAAATGTAAAGAAATATTAGTAAATTGTATTCAGCAGTATATTTTTAAAATTATATAACTCCACAGAAGTGAACTTTGTTCCAACAACTCAGGGTGGTTCAACATTAGGTCTATTAAAATATTTTCATTATTAGAAGAAAAATTACTTGATCATCTCAAAACTCCACATCCGTGTCGGATGTTTTAAAAGAACATCTTATAGAAAGAGATGAATCTTTATTAACATTATTTATATAATGGTCTCAAAGTCAGTAGCAGTCTTGATAGTAAAACACTTTGGAGAATTTCTGCTAATGTCAGGAACAAAACAAGAATACTCCGTCACCTTTTATTTAATGTAGTTCTTATACATTAGCCAACTCAGTTAGATAAGAAAGAAAGAAAAAAGACAAATATATTGAAAAAGTGAAGAAAGAAATTAATGTGCTCATGGGACATAATTAGGAACTTAAATTTTCAGACTATATTTGGCATTAATTCCTGTTTCAGCAAAGGCCTGTTCACATCAGAAATACGAGCAAATATATTCTGAATTTTTTTCTTTTTTTAAGGAACTAAGAACAAAAGGATAATGGAAAAGGAGCTATCTTTTATAATATTACAAATGTAGAGACATTTATAAAATGTGAACAAAAAATAGTTTGATACTAAGTGGAAAAAAATGTCTGTACTTGTAACCCCAAACTAAGCAGTAGAGAGCTCACAAATGTGAAATGGAATTTAATCTGTGATTTGGTTAATGTCGTAAAAACTTGTCTCTGAGGAAAATAGATTTATTTGGATTTTTTTCAAGATTAGGGCTTACACGGACTAAAAGATTTCATTTTATTTTGTCAATAGCAAAACAGTTCAATAATGATTTTTTCTTTGTTTTTCTCTTCTGAGGACTTATATTTATTTAGAAAATGGTTAGACATAAAATAGGGTGATTTAATTGCAAAACAAAAGGAAATAAATACATGAGGAGTAACTGCAACTTTTGAAATATTTTATTCATATATCTTATTGACATCAATGAACTTTAGGAAACCACTTTTATATAGTTAAATACTAAAAAATTTTGGAAAATTCAAACATATAGAAGTGTTCTATCAGAGAGATATTAATAGCTAAAAATATACAGACTGAAGAAGAGCTGAGAAATCTCTCTGATGTCGATTTTATCATATATGAAGAAATATTTATAGAAATGTCTATATACTAACATTACATATACACCTTCACATACTTACTTATACTTGACTCTAATATAATTTTTCTTTTTATACAGGATACCAACTATTCTCCACAGAAGCGGCCCCAGGGAATGCAAAATGTTGACATTTTGTTTTCTTCTCAGAAACAATTCTTGCTAAACTTACCATGTTTGAGAATCCCTGGGTTGTAAACATTCTCAATAAAAGTTGGTTGAGATTATAAATGTTTAATTTGTTGACAATTTTAAAAGCATCTTAAAATGTTTGTTCTTATGTAATAAAGCTCTAAATAATGCGGTTCCTTAGATCCCTGCAGCTTCTGACAGTACTGTCGACCCTTGAACAACACGGGTTTAAACCGCAAGAGCCACGTGTACATAGACTTTTTTCAAAAAATACAGTACAGTACTTTAAATGTATTTCCTCTTATTTTTTTTAAAAAGATTTTATTTATTTGAGAGAGAGAGAGCACACACACAAGGAGGGAGAGGGGCAGAGGGAGAAGCAGACTCCCAGCTGAGCCCTTTGCTGGGCTCATCCCAGGAACCCAAGACCATGACCTGAGCTGAAATCAAGAGTCAAAGGAACGCTCAACTGACTGAGCAACCCAGGCACCACTGTTTCCTCTTATTAGTTTGTTAATAACATTTTCTTCTGTCTAGCTTACTTTATCGTAAGAAAACAGCATAGAATACATATAACATACAAAATATGTGCTCAATGACTATGTTATTAGTAAGGCTTCTGGTCAACAGTAGGGTATTAGCAGTTAAGTTTGGGGGATTTGACTGTGTGGGGGTCCTTCTAACCCCTGTGTTGTTCAGTGTGTACTGACACACGTGCTCTTTTTTTTATTTTTATTAAAGTCACTCCGAAGAGAGTTGAGATTTAATGAGCTATATTTTAGTTCATCCTATTTGGATTTCATCAGTGACAAAATCACCAGCTCTTATAAATACCATAGTGTCCAGTAGCTAACTATCTTAGAATGTGACTAGCAACTGAAACTACACTAGTTGGAGAATTTGTCCGTGATCCATCCAAACAGTCCAAGAAGCAAGTTCTGATTTGTCTACCGTAGAAGAGATGTCTGATTGCTACAAACATATCAGGGGATTAGCTTTTTCTACCAACTGGTAGTGTTCAATTTATCTCAAAATAAGTCATTTCACCTGCAACATCAGAAATTAAAATTGTGTCACTAAAAACATCTTTTCTTCTTTTCCAAATCCTATCAGTGTATCTCTGTGACCATGTATATAACCTTATTTGGTGATAATATCAAATGTTTTCCTCATGTTCCTGGCAGCTCCCAGTAAACATCCTTTCCCTAACGTAACCACCAAGGAACCCGACTGTCTAGGTTTCCTACCTAAAGCCAGAGCTCCTGTCTTATAGGGCAGTGGGTTTTTAAGATGGGGCTGGAGAGCCATTTGAGAAGCTGATGAAAGCTCTGGTCCTAAACCACCAATCCCTCCCCCTCCTCCAACCAACAAATGTACACATACACAAAATTATGTACCATTGGGGGTTGTGGGCTAGGGATCCCCTAAAATCCATCCAAATATAGGCTATGGGCTCGGGTTAAGAAACCCTCCTCTGGAGGGTTGTCTCCCCAAAATTTTGTTATTTCTCCATGAAGACAGGACTCGGGGTTGAAGGGTGCCAGAGGCTCAGAAACCACTTGCTGATTTGGTGGTAGTGGAAAGAAGGGTGGGAAGAATGCGAGCACCAGTTCTAGACTGTCAACAGGTGAGGCACCACTTAGGATACAAGCGGCAGACCTGGTGCATCTGTACCCACAGCAACCCCCAGGCCACGCCTCCACGTTGCCTGGCAACAGAGCCGCACCCTGCGCACAAGCGTAGGAGGCGTTGTTCTCCCCTCCCCCTCCCCTTGGGCGGTGGAAAGCGCTAGGCCTGGCTGGCCTCCGCCCGGAAGGAGACTTCGGTGTGAACCAGGAGTCCCTCGCCAGGGGCAGGACGAGGTCGGCACGCGAGGGGCGAAGGGGAACACCATGCAGGTGGGCACCCAGGGGATTCCGGCTGGGCCTACAGTGAGCACCAAGGTGGAGGGCGGCCTACCACGGGTGGGTTCTAACGTTTGTTCTGGTACCAGCTGTGTTTTGTGTGCGTCTCTGGCGAAGTTTGAGGGAAGTCCGAATTGGCTCCAGAAGAGCACCATTTTTCAACACTCAAAACTTCGGTTTGTCTCTGGGAGGAAGCATTCGGGGTTGTGGAGGATTGTGTGTCACGCCTGAGTCCTTGGAGCTACTGCTGCACTATTTCTGACTTGAGAAATAGACCAGCAACTTCAGCCCAAGTGTAATTCCATTTTAGTATTCTGCTCCCCTATCTTAAAAAAGATCAGAACGGAAACCTGGTAGTTGCATTGTTTTGAGAGAAACCAGCTGTCCTGGAGTTTCTCCTACCTGATCGCAAAAGCTATTAGACTTCTATTTATTCCTCAGAAGGAGGCTCCTCTGTCTAAAGCTTCCTTATTAACCAGAAGCCTGTGCCTTTGTCTCTTCTTTTATCAGAGTAAAATTCTCACTTCCTGACTTTCTGAAACAGCTTCTTCACACCTGCTCCCCCAAATTAAAACCAGTGTGATTTTTCTTGTTTTACGTATTTTTTTATTTGCATATACTGTATAATTTACTAGGATATTTTGAACATAAGTTATGTATAATTTTTAATGGATAGCCCTTTTGTGTGAATAGATTCCTAGCAAGTACATTTTATCCAATCTGTAAAAACATTGCAGATTTCTCTGGACTTACACCTGCTCTTCAAGAAGTAGGCCAACAAATAATTGAGAGTGAAGTTAACAGCACATTAACCTTTTTTCATTTATTCATTGATTTATTCAATAGCCAGTTATTCAGTGTTTATGTTTAGTTATGGACTTATTCTAAAAGAGTTTACTATGGGGGAATAAGAGGGAGACAGATGTAACTATTTGTGATATGATAAAAGCCATAATATTTCAACAAATAGATTATACCTATTTTTTTTTTTAAGATTTTATTTATTTCTGTGACAGAGAGACAGCCAGCGAGAGAGGGAACACAGCAGGGGGAGTGGGGGAGGAAGAAGCAGGCTCCCAGCGGAGGAGCCCGATGTGGGACTCGATCCCGAAACGCCGGGATCACACCCTGAGCCGAAGGCAGACGCTTAACGACTGCGCTACCCAGGCGCCCCTTGTACCTATTTCTATCAGATATAATTTCATAGATAATTTCTAAAAGTGAAGGCAAGAATAGACTAGAGAGCATTTACTGTTAAATTCCATTGTAGTGAACTCCTAGATCAGTTATGGATACCATGGGAATGTGGTATCATGAATATCAAGGAAGACCATTTTAACAAAGGAATGAGAGTCTCTCCAGTTCTGCTTAAGAGATCAAACGATGAATATCCATTGAAATGAACAGCATGGAGCTCGTAGGTGACATTAGCTAGAGCACTTTTGAAAGTATTGGAAGCAAACTTTGGAGTGGGTTTAAGAGTTAATGGGAGGTGAGAATGGTTACAGCTTATGTAGACAATTGTTTCAGGAAGTTTATGAAGGAAAAAAGAGAAGACGGTAGGGGATGTCAAAGGCAGAGGGAGTTTTTAAAAAGGTCGTGCTGGAATTTCTGGTGATAGTGAGCTACTCCCCTGCTGCATACAAGTAAAAATGTTGGCTAACATGTAAAACATAGTTCCTTAAAAGCGTCAAAGGGATGACATGATGGTAAGAAACTATGAGACCAGAACTGAAGGCAAATTGGAAAGCTAGGTAAATGGATTTCCACAATTCCAAAGCCGCTTTTACCCTGGAGGCATTAGCAGTCTGTGTTTCCATCCTGGGTATAATCACAGGGTGAGAAGGAACCAAAGCAGTAAGGTCCACCAAAGGATGGAAGACTAATGGGAGTAGGAACAAGAGATAAACTCATGTCTAGGGGAACTCAGGGAAGGTTGTCTTGATGCTTAGTGGAACAGGGGAGAAAAAGAAAAGGAGTAATACCTGTCCCCAAGAATTTGTGGCCCAAGGCAGCTCTCACATAGATTTTAACCTAAGGCATGTTGTCTGGGTGGTCTAGCAAGCCTCAAATTATGAATTTGATATATATTAGTTATATACTTAGTGCCCATAAATGCCTGGAAGAAATAAAAAATTCCTCTGTGTAGGGGTGCCTGGGTGGCTCAGTTGTTAACCGTCTGCCTTCGGCTCAGGGCGTGATCCCAGAGGCCTGGGATTGAGCCCCACATCAGGCTCCTCCTCTGGGAGCCTGCTTCTTCTGCTCCCACTCCCCCTGCTTGTGTTCCCTCTCTCGCTGGCTATCTCTCTCTCTGTCAAATAAATGTTTTTAAAAAAAAAATTCCTCTGTGTAGGGAGATATCTTTATCTTAGGCCTCAAAGAATTCCCTCAGGTAAGTTCTCAAGGACAACAAACAAAATAATCAAAACTAACCAAGCACACAAGGAAACAAGGCACCATGAACATGAACCAACAGAAGACTTTTGTTAGAATAATCAGAAACAGGTTATAAATTATGTTTATTAGTTTAAAAAAGTAAAAGACTAGTTGAAATTATCTGCAGGGAGTAGTGAGCTTAAAAATTTGATGAAGACATATCTATACACTACAATGAATAATCCAAAAGAAAATTAAGAAAGCAATTCCTTATATATTTGCATCAAAAAGAATAAAATATTTAGGATTAGGGATACCTGGGTGGGTCAGTCGGTTAGGTGTCTGCCTTTGGCTCAGGTCATGATCCCAGGATCCTGGGATCGAGTCCCCCACATCAGGCTCCTTGCTTAGCAGGGAGCCTGCCTCTTCCTCTCCCTCTGCTTCTCCCCCTGTTTGTGTGCTCTCTCTTTCTCTCTGACAAATAAATAAGTACATCTTTAAAAAAAATAGAATAAAAAATAAAATACTTAGGAATAAAATCCAAGAAGATAAAAGACTTGTACACTGAAAGAAAGTGTTACAAAACACTGCTGAAAGAAATTAAAGAAGACATAAATAAGTAGAAAACAACCCATGTTCATGGATTGGAAGACTTTAATTGTTAATGTGTCAGTACTTCCCAAAACAGTCTACAGATTCAGTGTAATCCCTACCAAAATCCCAATGACAGTTTTTGTAAAAATAGAAAAACCCATCTTAAGCTTCATATGAAATCTTAGGAGACCCAAAATAGCTGAAACAGTCTTTTAAACAGTGAACAAATTGGAGGACCCAATTTCTGATTTCAAAATATACTGCAAAGCAGCGGTAATCAAAACCATGTGGTACTGACAGAAAGATAGACATCTAGACCAATGGAATAAATTAGAGAGCCCAGACAGAAACCCTCACTGGTCAAATGATTTGCAACAAGCATGCTAAGACCATTCAAGTGAAAGGACAGTCTTTTGACAAATGGTGTTGGGAAAACTGGATATCCACATGCAAACGAATGAAGTTGGGCTTCTAACTCACATTATAAACAAAAATAAACTGAAAAAGGATCAAAGACCTAGATGTAAAAACAAAAACTATAGAACACTTAGAAGAAAACATACAGGGAAATCGCTGTGATATTGGACTGGCAGTGATTTCTTGGATATGACACCAAAAACAAAGGCAAACAAAGAAAAAATAGATAAATTGGACTTCATCAAAATTTAAAACTTTTATGCATCAAAGGACATTGCTCTATCAATTGAGGAAAAATACAGACCACAGAATGGGAGAATATATTTGTAAATTATATATTTGATAAAAGATTTTAATATCCAGAATATATAAAGAACTCTTAAAATTCAATATCAGAAAGACAAATCAGTTAATAATAAGCATAGGAAAGGATTCTCCACGTCTATGTCATCAGGAAAATGTAAATTAAAACAATAAGAGACCACGACACACCTCTCAGAATGGCCAAAAGCTGGAGCTCTGACACCACCAAATGCTGGCAAAGATGTGGAGCAACAGGGACTCTTGTTTATGGCTGGTGGGAATGCAAAGTAATGCAGCCTTTGGAAGACAGTTTCTTATAATATTATACATACTCTTACCATTCATTCCAGCAATCACATTCCTTAGTATTTACCCAAAAGAGCTGAAAACCTGCACATGGGTGTTAATAGTAGCTTTATGCATCATTGCCAAAACCTGGAAGCAACCAAGATGTCTTTCAGTAGGTGAATGGATAAACAAATGTGGTATATCCAGAAAATAGAACGTTATTTAGTGCTTAAAAAGAAATGAGTTATCAAGCCCTGAAAAGACATAGAGGAAACTTAAATGCATATTACTAAGTGAAAGAAGGCAATCTGAGAAGACCACAAACTGTATGATCCCAACTATATACCATTTTGGAAAACTATGGATACATTCAAAAGATCACAGGTTGAAAGGGGTTGAAAGGGGGGAAGGGATGAACAGGCAGAGCACAGAGGATTTTTAGCACAGGGAAAGTACACTGTATGATACCATAATGATGAATACGTGTCATCATGCACTTTCCCAAACTCGTAGAATATACACCAAGAGGGAACCAACAATATACACTCTAGACCTCGGGTGATTATGGTGTGCTGATGTAGGTTCACCACCTGTAACAAATGTGTCATTCCGATGGAGGATGTTGGTAATGGTGGAAGCTGTGCATGTGTGGGGCAGAAAGTATATTGGAAATCACTGTATCTTCCACTCAGTTTTGCTGTGAACCTAAAACTGCTTAAAAAATAAAGTTTTAATAAAAAAATTTTGTTGCTGTTTTATTTTGGCTTTTTTTTAAATGTTGAACCACCATTTTATTTATCTCTTTGTTTATTTAAGATTTTATTTATTTGAGAGCGTGAGAGCAAGAGAGAGAGTGCAAGCAGGGGGAGTGACAGAGGGAGAGGAGCAAGTAAACTTCCTGCTGAGCAGGGAGCCCGACTTGGGGCTTGATCCCAGGACCCTGAGATCAGGACCCGAGCCAAAGGCAGACTAAACCACCCAGGGGCCCCTTATTTTAGGTTTAAATGAGGAATTTGCTTTAAACAAAGGTGCCACTCTGGTGGAGGATGTTGATAATGGGAGAGGCTATGCATATGTGGGGACCAGGGTATATGGGAAATCTCTTTACCCTTCTCTCAATTTTGTTGTAAACCTAAAACAGCTCTGAAACAATTGTCTTAATAAAAAAAATTAATAAAAGGTGTTTAAAGATGGGCAAAGAACTTGAATATATATCTCTTCAAAGAAGATATACAAATGGCCAATAAGCACATAAAAAGATGCTCAATACGATTAATTGGTAGAGAAGTATAAATCCAAATCACAGCAGTACCGAGCTAGCTCAGTTGGTAGAACACATGACTCCTGATCTCGGCGTTATGAGTTCAAGCCCCACATTGGGTATAGAGCTTATGTAAAAAAAATATATACATAAAAATTAAAAAATAAAAATAAATAGGGGCACCTGGGTGGCATAGTAAGTTAAGCATCTGAATCTTAGTTTCAGCTAAGGTCATGATCTCAAAGTCATGAGATTAAGCCCCATATCAAGCTCCATGCTCAGCGCAGAATCTGCCTAGGATTCTCTCTTCTGGGGCGCCTGGGTGGTACAGCGGTTAAGCTTCTGCCTTCGGCTCAGGGCGTGATCCCGGCGATCTGGGATCGAGCCCCACATCAGGCTCTTCTGGTATGAGCCTGCTTCTTCCTCTCCCACTCCCCCTGCTTGTGTTCCCTCTCTCGCTGGCTGTCTCTATCTCTGTCAAATAAATAAAAAAAATCTTTAAAAAAAAAAAAAAAGGATTCTCTCTTCTTTTCCCTCTGCCCCTCTGGCTTGTGCTCTCTGTCTCTCTCTCTCAAATAAATAAATCTTTAAAAAAAAATAAAATCAAACCACAATGAGAGACCACACTCACAGGATAACGATTAAAACAGAAAATGACAAAAAAAATTTTTTTAAAGATTTTATTTATTTATTCGACAGAGATAGAGACAGCCAGTGAGAGAGGGAACACAAACAGGGGGAGTGGGAGAGGAAGAAGCAGGCTCATAGCGGAAGAGCCTGATGGGCTCGATCCCATAACGCCGGGATTACGCCCTGAGCCGAAGGCAGACGCCCAACTGCTGTGCCACCCAGGCGCCCCGGAAAATGACAAATGTTGATGAGGATGTGGAGAAATTGAAACCCTTGTGCATTGCTGGTTAGAATGTAAAATAGCGCAACTGCTGTGGAAAACATTCCTCGAAAACTTACACATAGAATTAACATATGATCCAGCAATTCCACTTTGAGGTATACAGTCAAAAGATTTGAAAGCAAGACTCAAACATATTTGTACATTGATATTTATGGCAGCATTATTCACATTAGCTGAAAGGTGGAAACAGCCCAAATGTCCATCAGTGAATGAGTGGATAAACAAACTGTGGTATATACTTAAAATGGAATACTATTCAGCCTTATAGGGGAAGGAGATTCTGATACACGTTTCCACATGTGTGATCTTTGAAAGCATGCCAAGTGAAATACACCAGTCACAAGAGGACAAATATCATATGATTCCACTCGTATGAGGTAGCTAGAACAGTCAAATTCATAGAGACAAAGTAAAAGAGTGGTTACCAAGTCTAGGGGTACAGCTCAAGAATGGGCAGTTATTAACTAGTAGGAACAGAATTTCAGTTTGGGATGATGAGACATTGTGAAGATGAATAATGGTGATGGTTGTACCACAGTGTGAATGTACTTAATGCCACTAAACTGTACCTTTAAAAACTGGTTAAGGTACTAATTTTTTTTTTATTTACATTTGCCACAGTAAAAAATTTGGTAAAGAGGGGCACCTGGGTGGCTCAGTCGTTAAGCATCTGCCTTTGGCTCAGGTCATGATTCCAGAATCCTGGGATCGGGCCCTGCGTGGGGCTCCCTGCTCAGTGGGAAGCCTACTTCTCCCTCTCCCACTCCCCCTGCTTGTGTTCCTTCTCTCACTGTCTCTCTCTGTCAAATAAATAAAATCTTCAAAAATATATATATATTTTTTTGGTAAAGAGCTAAATGAAACCTCTTGAAGTGAAAATGTGCAATAAAAAAAGTAAAAAAATATTGGTGGATAGGTTTATCAGGTCACTATAGAAATATGGAAAGACAAAAATTAATAAATAAGGAAAAATCTGGCATTTCAAATTGGATTTCATTTGTAGAGGTGAATTTTCTAGAACTTTTAAAAGATACTATTCTACAATTTCTAAAAGCCCAGTGATTCCACACATGATAAATGAAAGAAATATGTGAAGGGAAGGAAAAATTCTCTTCTACCCTCAAGGTCTTCCAGCTGGACTAAATTAAATTTGCATGAGATATATGAACAAGAGAAAAAAACCAAAGTTTTATTATGTGCACATGGAGACCCAGTGATGATACTGAGATTTAAAGAAATGACGAAGGCAGACAGTTTTTATACTTTTTAGATAGAGACAATAAATGTGTGAGGAATTGACAAATCAAAGAAAACTTAACTTTGGGAGCTTCTGTTAGTAACGAATTCTAAACAGAATTTGGGCTGTGGTAGTAAATTAGTAAAAAGGAAAAACGGTTATTAATACAGGCTTCTGGCCTCTTAATTTCCCATCTCTGATGATAAGGATGTGTCTTTACCTCCTGGTGCAGGGATGGTACTTTTCACATGGAAGATTTCTTTCCTGCTTTCAGAGGGACAGAAGACAGTCTGAGCGTCCTTGCATAAGGCTGTCTCTCAAGTAACTTTAAAATACCCAGTGTGCCAAAGTGGCCCATCTTGAGGCAGCCTGCCCGTGGGCCCTACATACACAGCTAAATACATTATGCGAAATGCAGAGAACTACAAAGAAAATCTCAAATGCAGGCAAAGAAGAGACAGATGATCTTCAAAAGTTTAAGAGACTGACAACTGATTTCTCAACAGTGGATCTAAAAAGTGACTATCTTAAAAAAACTATACTCAGAAAAATTATTTTTTTAGGCTTCCAGATTTGTTAGATTCTATTCTATTTCATTGTTTTTTATTGAAGTATAATAAATATACAGTGTTATATTAGTTTCTGGTATACAATATGATTCAAAAGTTCTATATATTTTTTCAGTGCTCATGAAGATAAGGGTACTCTTAATCCCCTTTAACTATTTCACGCATCCCCTCACCCCCCACCCCTCTGGCAACCACCAGTTTGTTCTCTGTATTTAAGAGTCTGGTTTTGTTTGTTTGTTTGTCTCTTTTTTCTTTGTTCATTTGTTTTGTGTCTTAAACTCCACATAGGAATGAGATAATATGGTATTTATCTCTCCGGCATTTCACTTAGTCTTATAGCCTCTAGGTCCTTCCATGTTGTTGCAAATGGCAAGATTTCATTCTTTTTTATGGCCAAGCAAAGAAAAATTATTTTTATAAAGAGACCAAAATAAAAACATGCTTAAGATATTTGAGAAAATAATGCTCTGGCAAGTCCTGACTAAGAATTCTCAAGGTCATACTTCGGGCTGAAAGAGTATTTCCAGACAGATGGTCTGAGATTCAACAAGGAATAAAGAAAAAAGTGGTAAATAATATGAGTAAATCTAAGGAAATGTTGACTAAAATAACAGCAATACTAAAAATGATAATGTATTATTAAGAAAAAATATGAACAAACCATAAGAGACTCAATCTCAGGAAACAAACTGAGGTTTGCTAGAGTGGAGTGGGGTGGGAGGGATGGGGTGGCTGGGTGATTGACATTGGGGAGGGTGTGTTCTCTGGTGAGTGCTGTGAATTGTGTAAGACTGATGAATCACAGACTTGTACCCCTGAAACAAATAATACATTATATGTTAATAAAAATAAAAAATATTTTTTTAAAAGAAAAAAAATATGGAACTAAAATGAGTTACATAAGAGTAACTTATGGTCTGAATGTTTGTTCCCCCTCCCCCAAAATTCATGTTGAAATATGATCCCCAATGTGATGGCATTTGGAGGTGAAGTCTTTGGGAGGTAATCAGGTCATGAGGGTGGGCCCTCATGAATGGAATTACTGCCCACATAAGAAGAGGCCAGAGAGCTAGCTTGCTATCTTTCAGCCATGAAATGCTGCAAGGAGAAGGCAGCCATCTGCAACCCAGAGGAGGGCTTTCACCAGGACCCAACCGAGTTGGCACCATGATCTCAGATTTACAGCCTTTAGAACTGTGAGAAATAAATTTCTGTTGTTTATCAGCCACCCAGTCAACAGTAATTTGTTATAGCACCCAAACTAAGATAGTAACATATAAGTTGGAAAAGGGTAAATGGAATTGATGTATTATAAACATAAAATGGAAAGGACCAACAGAGAAGCACAAAATAAAATGGTAGATCTAAACCCAATATATCTGTATTTACCTACAATTTAAATGGACTCTATGCTCTAGTTAGAGACTTTTAGATTGGATTAAAAACAAACAAAAAACCCTAACTATATGCTATTTATGAGATATGTCTAAAACTTGTAGATACAGTTGAACATAAATGGGTGGATAAGCCACAAAAGGGAAAAGGAAATTCTGCTTTTGAGTTATAAGTAACTGTGAGCTTTGAGGAGCCCTCACTATCCACAAAAAAATCCATAACAAATACAGTCTGCAAAAAAACTTGTATGTAAACTGAGGGTTGTTGGAGGGGAGGTGGGTGGGGGATATGGGGTAACTGGGTGATGGGCATTAAGGATGCACGTGTGAATAGAGATTGAAAGAACGGAGGAGACATTTTTAAATGGGTTAACATACGTGTAACTGGAATCCTACAAGGTGAAGAAAGACAGAGGGCAGAAAAAATTGAAAGAAATAATGGACAAAATCGTTCAAATTTTAAGAGAAGACGTAAAGTTAAAGAGGATTACTACTAGAAATAAAGAGGAAGATTTTATAATGATAGAAGGAGAAATTCTTCTGGAAGATATAACAAATATAGCTGTGTATTTGCATAATAATTATACTTCTAATACATAAAGCAAAATCTGACAAAATTCAAGGGATAAATAGACAAATCTGCAGTCGTAATTTGAGATTTTAACACCTCTCCTCTTAGTAATTGATAGAACAGCTAGATATAAAAATTGCTAACAAAATAGAAGATTTGAACAAATCTGTCAAGTGTCCTTTGATTTTTAGAGAAATCCCATCAGTGGCAGAATGCACACTTTTTTCAAGCATTCATGAAGATACATTATATACTGGGTTATAAAACAAGTCAATATGTTTCAAAAAATCAAAATTTAACAAAGTATGTACTCTAACCAAAGAGAATTAAATTATAAATTATTAATAAGATATCTAGAAGAGTTCAAATTATTTGAAAATTAAGCAGCATCCTTCCAAATAATTACAATGGCAGTAAAAAATTACAAAAGAGTTAGAAATATTTTAAATTGAATGATAATAAAGGTACAGCATACCGAAATTTGTATGGTGCAGCTAAAGAATTTTTTGTAAAGGGGAAATATATAGCCGTCAGTGGTCATATTAGAAAATAAGAGTTCATAGTCAGTGATCTAAGCTTCCACCTTAAAGTAGAAAAAAAAAGGGGGCACCTGGGTGGCTCGCGTTAAGCGTCTGCCTTCAGCTCAGGGCATGATCCTGGCGTTCTGGGATCGAGCCCCACATCAGGCTCCCCTGCTGGGAGCCTGCTTCTTCCTCTCCCACTCCCCCTGCTTGTTTTCCCTCTCTCTCTGGCTGTCTCTCTCTGTCAAATAAATAAATAAAATCTTTAAAAATAATAATAATAAAGTAGAAAAAAAAAGCTGAGCAAAATACAATAGAGAGGACCCTCATTTAAAATGTTCATATCACCTGTCAAGAGTTCCCCTTTTACATTGCTAGTATTGGTTTTTTGTGCTTTTTCACTTTTTGTTTTTTGATCAGTCTTGGTAAATGTTTATAAGTTTATCAATTTCATTAATCTTCTCTAAGAATCAGCTTTTCTCATTGTTGATCCTATTATATATTCACTTTTCATTGCACCATTTTCTATTTTCAGTCTTTCTATCTTTATTTTGATTTTTTTTTTTTTTTGCCACTTATCTTGATTTTCTGAGATTTTCTGACTTCCTTGGTTGGATTCTTAATATATAAACCTTTTTTATTTTATATAAATATCAAATTAAGGGTATAAAATTTCTTTTATGAACTGCTTTAGTTGCAGTGCACATATTTTTGATATGTGGCTTTATTGTTATCATTCAATTCCTAATGCTTTTTAATTCCCATTGTGATTTTTTCTCTGACCGATGAGTTATTTAGAAAGTGTTTTCTTAAATTCCAAATATATGATGATCTCCTAGTTATCATATTCTTAACAGTTTCTCTCTTTGGTCACTGTGCTCAAATCTGTGAGCCTTTATTCAATTTCTCAGCTTCTTGGCCTCTTCCAGAATTAGTAGTTGGTCCAAGGGGAATGGCCCCAAACACAGAACTCCTCACTAGGTCTCTTTCTCCTCTAAGATCTTCTCCTGATAATGCTCTTCACTGCCTTGTTGATTCTCCAGTGCTTTCAAATTTTACTAGATGTTCTCAGCAAAAGGCTTGATTCAAATTACTGAGTCTACCATTACCAAGTGCAGAACTCCTACTGATGCTGATTTTTTTTATTGTTGTGTGACATATAGACAGAATAGGGATTGGAAGATCTCATGGAGAGACCAGTAAAAGACAAAGAGTAGATAGAAAAACAAAACTTCGGCCAAAGAATAAAATGAAGAGGACAAATAAGATGATACTTGTATTTGTGATTTATTTTTACATGAAAAATCACCACAAACTTGGTGGCTGGGGTCAGCCAAAGCTAGGGTCTCATTTGAAGGCACAACAGAGGAAGGATCCACTTCTAAGTTCGCTTACATGGTATTTGGCAGAATTCAGTTCTTTTGGGGCTATTTGACTACGGACCTCAATGTCTAGCTGATTTTGGGGTATGCATAGTCACATAGTTCTCTCCATAGGGCACCTCACAATATGGCGGCTTGCTTTATCAAAGCCAGCCAGGTGAGAAGCATGCTGGCAAGATGGAGTTATAACATGGAGTATAATCACAGAAATGACATTTCTTCATCTTTGCCATGTTCTTTTGGTTAGAAGCATATCACAGTTCCCACCCATAATCAAGGAGAGGAAGCTATGATGTGATGTGAATACCAGAATGTGGAGCTCATTCAAGGTCATGAAATACTTTGCCACAGTATTCCTTCATGTATATAAAGTTCTCTCTTTTTCTGGAAATATCAGAGAAAATGGACAGCAGACTAGAAAGAAAAGAGTTAATATATTACAACCTCTGGAAAAGTGGCAATTAAAATATCAAAGTCTAAGTAAAAGGAAAAGATTAACTTTCACAGAAAGAAACTACGATTAGACAGAATTTAAACTATGGAAAAATTCCTAGCCTCTTCTTTTTTTAAGATTTTATTTATTTATGTGACAGAGAGACAGCCAGCGAGAGAGGGAACACAGGAGGGGGAGTGGGAGAGGAAGAAGCAGGCTCCCAGCAGAGGAGCCTGATGTGGGACTCGATCCCAGAACGCCGGGATCACGCCCTGAGTCCTAGCCTCTTCTAACATTTAGCCTGGGAGTAGGAGCCCTTGAAGCTGTACAGTTGGAAAAGAGATGCATGTTCACGTGGAGGTCTTAAATTCCTATGTAGAAAAACAAAACAGTATTTGTGCATGATGTGAATTGGTTTTGGCCTCTATAGTCATCAGAGAATTTTCCATGATTTATGAGTTTACTTCATTAATATTTGATATATGTGTTCCAAATTGATTTTTTATTAAACATCTCAGGGTAACTTTGAGGATAGAAGATGTATCCTATTTATTGAAGTATATATACCACTAGTGCTGGGAAGTGAGGAAAAAGTAGGCCTTTCTTCTAGTCTTTGAAACTAATTATCTAGTTATCATAGAGCTCATGAACAATTGCATAGTCGAAAATGCTATATATCAATTTCACATACACATATTAAAATGCATAACTATGTTAATAGATTTTCTATTTTTTTAATAGGATCCAAATGAAGATACAGAATGGAATGAAATTTTAAGAGATTTTGGCATTCTTCCTCCAAAAGAAGAGCCAAAAGATGAAATTGAAGAAATGGTTTTACGTTTACAGAAAGAAGCAATGGGTACAGTTATGCATTTAGTGGGCTGGATGAAGGAGAAAATGATAGTGAAAATTTATTTCATAAACTTAGAGGGAGAAAGGACATTAGAAATCCCACCCATATTTTTGAAATTAGGATGCTGACACGTAAAATTTTTAATTGATGTGTCAAATGTCACAAGCTAGTTAGTAGCAGAGCTGAAATGTCCTGGTATCTAATCTAGTGAGCCTTTTCTCTGCCATATTGCTCTACCTCGTGATTATCTTCTATTTTGATCATTTATATAGTTTGTTTCATTTGTCAAGATTTTCAGGTACTTGGGGAATCTAAATTAATCAGGTCTAATTGATGTTCACATCTACTTTAAATGTAGCTTGATAGTTCTGTGAACTTGGAGGGAAACTCACACTTTAAACAAACCTGAATCAGTCAGCCACAAAATAGATTTATATACTGGAGAACCTGGAACATTAAAGATATTCTTTATCTCCATTTACCTATATATTGTTTTTTTCTAGCCATGTATTTAAAAATTGTTTTTAAATAATTCAGTTATCTAAAATTTATTTTGTTTTAGTTAAACCATATGAAAAGATGACTCTTGCACAGCTGAAGGAAGCTGAAGATGAATTTGATGAAGAAGATATGAGAGCTATTGAAATATATAGGTACAGTGATTTATTTGGGCAACTTATGAGTTTTTGAATGGAGAAGTATTATAAGAATGAAACAAAAAAAGCGCTATTTTTTCCTACAGAATAGATTTTTAAAAGAACAAAACTAGTTTTTAAGAACATTTTAGTTTTTTTAAAGATTTTATTCATTTATTTGAGAGAGAGAGCACGCAAGCATGAGCAGGGGGAAGGGCAGAGGAAGAGGGAGACACAGACTCCTCACTGAGCAGGGAGCCTGATGGGGGGTCCTTAATCCAAGGACCCGGGGATGATGACCTGAGCCAAAGGCAGATGCTTAACTGACTGAGCCACACAGGCGCCCCAGGAACATTTTAGTTTTTTGTTTGTTTGTTTGTTTGTTTGTTTGTTTGTTTTAAGTAAGCTCTACACCCAACATGAGGCTTGAACTCACAACCCTGAGACCAAAAGTCACATGCTCTACCAACTGAGCCAGCCAGGTGCCCCTTTAAGAACCTTTTAAAACCAACTCACTTTATATAAGATGAAAATTTTTTTCTTGAATATTTTTCCTTTGCTTAAGTAAAAAACTATCCGGGGCGCCTGGGTGGCACAGAGGTTAAGCGTCTGCCTTCGGCTCAGGGCGTGATCCCAGCGTTATGGGATCGAGCCCCACATCAGGCTCCTCCACTGGGAGCCTGCTTCTTCCTTTCCCACTCCCCCTGCTTGTGTTCCCTCTCTCGCTGGCTGTCTCTATCTCTGTCGAATAAATAAATAAAATCTTTAAAAAAAAAAAAAGTAAAAACTATCCAATAATACACGGTGAAACTTCATCAAGTTACATATAAGTAAAGTGGAAAATATCAATAAAAGACAAATAAGAGCCACAGTTTTCCTTCTAAGATAATGTCTATCATTTAATAAATAATTATGTACCAGTCATAGACAAACTCTTTCAAAAATTAGAAAAGGTGCATATATCTCCCAACTTATCCTGATACTGAAGCCAGATAAAGAAATTTTAAAAACAGAATGTCACAAAAATATCTCTTATGAACATAAGCACAAAATTTTTAAACAAAGTATTAGCAAGTTAGGTTCAGCAATTAAAAAAGAAGAACAGTACATCCTAATCAAGTGGGATTGGCCCCAAGAATGCTTTGTTTTAACATGAAAATGAAAAAAAAAAAAAAACACACCAACAACAGTGAATTGGGTTAGAAGCAGCAATAGTCTGGTAGCAATGAGTACACCTAGCTCTTAGCTCTTGTTTTATGATGCTTATTCTTTAATAACAGGAACCAGTGCTCCTTGGAGAACACTGTGTGAATTGGGAAAGTACAATATGAGTTTGGAGCATCTTGTGGTACCAGAAAGTAAAGAAGTACTAAAGAAAAAATGTGTTTTAAAGGTATAGGAGCCAAACTAAAGATTGGAGAATGGCCAGAGTTGGAACAACTTGAACAGCAAAATAAATAATCATAATACTGGATGAGAAAATAAATATCCAGGAGTCCCTAGTGATATAAATAAATAACTTAATACATGAACAAAATCAGAGAAAATAACACCTCTTCCTCCTGAAAATTCCAATATATGTGTTAGATGGAATGAGGAAAAAAGAAGAATCACCATCAGGGTTCCTGGGTGGCTCAGCTGGTTAAGTGTCTGCTTTTGGCTCAGGTCATGATCTGAGTCAGGGTCCTGGGATTGAGCCTCACCTCAGGCTCTCTGCTCACAGGGGAGTCTGCTTCTCTTTCTCTCTCCCTCTGCCCCTCCCCCCAGCTCGTGTTCACTCTCTCTCTCACTCTCAAATTAATAAATAAAATCTTAAAGCAAAAAAAAAAAAAAAAAGGGAAAGAAAAATCACCATCAGAACACCAAATAATAATCCCCCATGGGCCAGCTCTGCTGACAGATGCTGAAATGAGTGGGGAAGTTTAAACAGAAGCAGGATATTTTCATAATCATATTTCCCCCCAAATATTTAGTAATTACGAGGAAATAGTAAGTCTACAGTGTAGAGTTTTGGCAGATCCCATCTTATGGAAGTGACCAAGGTTAACAAGACCAATAACGTATGTTGACATCCAGTAACCCCTGATAGGATGCACTGAGGAGGACATATTACCTCTGTAGTATCCTTGCTGATAATTCATAATCTCTGTCAAATTATAAAAATACATGAGAGAAACCCAAGGTTGAGAGACTTTCAGAAAACAGCTGATCAGGTTGACATCAGGAAAGATGGCAGAGTAGAAAGCTCCAGGAATCCATATGTCCACCTAGATAACTATTATACTGGTAGAGACTGTCTCAAGCAACAGCTTTGGATTTCCGGAGTCTATTTGAACGCTTGCAGCTTCTAAGATAAAGTTTAGCTGGTAAGTTGTAGTTAATATTGGTAGATGTCAGTCCTCAGTGTGGTAATAGCTATCCATCCCTTATCCCCAGCCCCATGGTAGGCAACTGTTTGGACAGCAACCTGTGTTTCTGGCACAGCGTGCTGGAGCCAGAGTGGACAATAAAGACTTTGTCCTCAATATCCAGGTTGTGTGTTCTGATTATGAGTTGTTGCTTCTGAATGTGGAGGTATAGGCACAAAGAGTGGTTGCCATGGTGTCAACTTTCAGTGGCTCAGGTGGCTTCCAGAGGATTTAAAGGAGCCACATCTGTTAGTTTGTTTGCTTCTTTTTTGGAGATTCAAGAACTACCATATGAATGAAGGAATTTAGAAAGCCCTGGGAAAATGAAAGCTCAGAGGAGACCTGAGACAACCTTAATGCTTTTATCTCAGGCTGATCTCTGGCACAGATGCACCATACAATAATAAAAGAAATCATAGGAGGCGGGGATCTGCTTTCTAGAGTTACCACATTATAAGAATCCAGTGTTCTTTTCAACAAAAAAATCACAAGACATACAAAGAAACAGAAAAATATGGCCCATTCAAGGAATGAAATAAATCGATACAAAATATACCTGAGGAAGCCCAGATGTCAGAGTTATTAGACAAAGATGTTAAGCCAGCTAAGTTAAAGTTGCTTAAAGAGCTAAAGGAAGACATGGACAAAGACAGAAAGGATCATACAAAGTGAGAATAACAATAAAGAGATAGAAATTATAAAAAAGAATGAAAAAGATATTATGAAACTAAAAAGTACAGTAAAAATTGAAGTGAAATATATATGAGGGCTTCAGAAGCAGATTTGAACAAGCTGAAGAAAAAAATCAGCAAATTTGAAGATAAGACAATTGAAATATTGAGTCTGAGGACCAGAAGGATAAAAGAATGAAGAAAAGTGAACAGAGCCTAATTGGCCTTATCCTACACTAAGTGAGCCAACTTATAGAGCGTAAGAATCTCAGCAGACGAAAAGAGAAAGGAGCAGAGAGAATATTGGAAGAAATAATGTCTGAAAGCATCCCAAATTTGAGAAGAGACTATAAATCTATAAATCCAAGATGCTCAATGAATTTCAGGTAGGATAAACTGAAAGAGACCCACCCAAAGACACATCATAATCAACTTAAAAAAAAATAAAAACAGAAACTCGAAATCAGTGAGAGAGAAGCGACTTGTCACATACAAGGGACTTATAAAAACTGTCCGTCAATTTCTCATCAGGAATCTTGGAGACCAGAAGGCAGTGAGTTGATGTATTTCAAGTGCTGCAAACCACCACCACCACCACCACACACACACACACACACACACACACACACACACACACAC
>NW_024426996.1:39824419-40047674 GCF_017311325.1 Ursus maritimus
CACACACACACACACACACACACACACACACACACACACACCTGTCAACCGAGAATTATTCATTTGTCAAAACTATGCTAGAAGAATGAAGGAGAAATGAAGATATTCCTAGGTAAAAGCTAAGTGAGTTTGTTACTACTAGAATGGCCCTAAAAAATTAGCTAAAGGGGTCCTTCCTGCTGAAATTAATGGGCACTAGACAGTAACTCAAAGCCTTCTGAAGAAGTAAGTAAGATAGGTAAAGATAACTACATAAGTAAATATAAAAGAACTACTCAACTTTGGTTCTTAACTCTGTTTTTACCTGTATGATTTAAAAGGCAAATATATAAAACAACAATTATAAGTTGATGTTAATGGACAGACAATATATAACAATGTAGTCTGTAATAATAACAGTATAAAAGGGGAAGGATGGAGGTGTATACCAGCAGAGTGTTTGTGTGGTATTGAAACTAAGTTGGTATTATTCACGGTAGGTCATTATAAGATAGTAATTTTAATCCTTAAGGTAACCACTAAGAAAAAACTAAAAGAATAAAGAAAAAAAAAAGGAAAGAAAAGAAGCAAATTAAAATGGCACATTATAAAAACCAACTAAATACAAAAAAAAACAAAAACAAAAACAAAACAAAACAGTGATGGAAGAATTACCGGAAAAAAGCACATAAAAAACACAAAAAAGAGTTAAATGGCAGAAGTTAAGTCTGAACAAGGGATCTTCGTGGGTGGGGGCAGCCTAATTCCTTATCTGGTTATTTTGCTAGTAGCTGTGTCATACAGCTGGCAATATATTTTTCAAGATGGATATCTTTTGAAATGGATGCCTCAACGATCAGAAGCTTCATGTCAGGCACTTAACACTGCATGGTTTAAGTGTATTTTAGATTAATCCAATTGATCTCCAATTACGAGCGGAAATTGGCAAAATGAAAACAAAGAAACATAATCCATGTCCTGAAAACCAAAGAAATCTTGAGAAAGAACAAAGTTGGAGGACTCAAACTTCATGATTTTAAAACTTATTACAAAGTGACAGTAATCAAAACAATGTAACAGTGACATAAGGATAGACTTACAGACCAATAGAATAGAATAGGAAGCCTAGAAAGAAATCCTCACATATATATATATATATATAGTCAAATGATTTTCAACAAGGTGCCAAAACCATTCGATCTTTTCAACAAATGGTACTGGGAAAACTGGATTTCTACATGTAGAAGAATAAAGTTGGACTCCTACTTTATATCATAAACAAAAAATAAAGTGGATCAAAGACCTAAATGTAAGAATTAAAACTATATGGGGTGCCTGGGTGGCTCAGTCCTTAAGCATCTGCCTTCAGCCCAGGGCATGATCCCAGGGTCCTGGGATCGAGCCCTGCATTGGGCTCCCTGCTCCGCTGAGAAGCCTGCTTTTCCCTCTCCCACTCCCCCTGCTTGTGTTCCCTCTCTCACTGGCTGTCTCTCACTGTCAAATAAATAAATAAAATCTTAAAAAAAAAAAAAGAATTAAAACCATAAAACTCTTTGAAGAAAACATGGAGGGGGAGGAATGTCCATGACATTGGATTTGGCAATGATTTCTTGGAAATGACACCAAAAGCACAGGCAAAAAAAGAAAAAAATAGATAAGCTGGACTTTATAAAAATTTAAAACTTTTGTGCAAAGGACACTATTAAGAGAGTGAAAAGATAACCCACAGAATGGGAGAAAATATTTGCAAATTGTATATATGATATGGGATTACTAACCAGAATATATATTCCTAGAACTCAACAACAAAAGACAACACAATTTAAAAACATGTAGAAGACTTGAATAGACATTTCTCCAAAGCAGATATGCAAATGGAATAAGTACATGAAAAGATGATCGACTTAATTAGTCATTAGGGAAATGCAAATCAAAACCGTGAGATACCACTTCATTCTCACTAGGCTGGTTATAATAGAAGACAGAGTTGGTGAGCACGTGGAAAAATTGGAACCCTCAGACATTGCTGGTGGGAATGTAAAATGGTGCACTGCTTTGAAAAACAGTCCGGATTTCCTCAAATGTTAAACATAGAATTACCATATGATCCAGAAATTACTCTGGGATAGATAGATACAGAACACATACATGTACATGAACGTTCATAGCAGCATTATTTATAATAGTCAAAAAGTACAAAGAACTCGAATGTCCATCAACTAACTGGGTAGTAGAAAGACAAAGTGCGGTGTATCCATACGATGGAATTTTATTCAGCCATGTAAAGAATGGTGGTACTGATCCATGCTACAACATGATTGAACCTCGAAAATACTATGCTAAGTGAAAGTAACCAGTGACAGAGGCCACATTTTATATGATTCCATTTATACGAAATGCCCCAGGACAGGAAAATCTGTAAAGACAGAAAGTAGATTATTAACTACTAGGGTCTATGATGAGGGAATAGGGAATAACTGTAGACTGGATTTCTTTGGGGCAGTAAAAATATTCTAGAATTAGTGATAATGGATGCACAACTTTCTGAATATTTTAAAAATCACTGAATTGGGGGCGCCTGGGTGGCTCAGTCCGTTGAGCATCTGACTCTTGACTTTGTCTCAGATCATGGTCTCAGGGTCGTAAGAGGGAGCCCCACTTGGGGCTCTGCTCTGCGCTCAGCAGGGAGTTGGCTTCTCCATCTCCGTCTTCCTCTCCCTCTGCACCCTTCCCCTGCTTGAGCTTTCTCTTTCTTGCTCTCTAAAATCAATTAGTAATCAATATTTTTTAAAAATCGCTAACTTGTAAACTTTAAGTAGTTGAATTTTATTGTGCAGGCATGCCTCACTTCCCTTTATTGCATTTTGTAGATATTGTGCTTTTTACAAACTGGAAGTTTGTGGCAACCCTGCCTTGAGCAAGGCTTTGGTGCCATTTTTCTAAAGCATTTGCTCACTTCAGGACTGTCACATTTTTGTAATCCTCACAATATTTCAAGCTTTTTTATTATTATTAAGCTTGTTATGGTGATCTGTGATCAGTGAGTATGACTCTCTGAAAGCTCAGTGATGGTTAGCATTTTTTTTGCAATAAAGTATTTCCTTATTTGCTATTTATTTGTATTTTATGAAGGTATGTACATTGTTGTTTTTATTTGTTTTCAAGATAGGCTTGAGATTTTTTTAAAAGATTTTGTTTATTAATTTGTTTATTTGACAGAGAAAGAGAGAGAGTGAGTGAGTACAAGCAGGGGGAGCAGCTGAGGGAGAGGAAGAGGCAGGCTCCCCCCTGCACAGGGAGCCTGATGCGGGGCTCCATCCCAGGACCCTGGGATCATGACCTGAACCGAAGGCAGACATTTAACTCACTGAGCCACCCAGGCGCCCTACATTGTTGTTTTTAGACATAATGCTATTGCACTCCTAACAGACTACAGCATAGTGTAAACATAACTTTTATACACACTGGGAAACCAAAAAATTCATTTGACTCACTCTATTGTGATATTCACTTTATTGAGATGGTCTGGAATTGAACTCACAATATCTTCAAGGCATGCTAATATATGAATTATATTACAATTAAAATGTAAAGATCATGGAGGAACTGAAATCTTCACATGACCACTCTGGAAAACAGTTTGGCAGTTTCTTACTAAGTTATGTATACATTTAACATATAAACCAGCAATCACATTCCTGAGAGAATTGAAGATATATGTCAATAACAAAGAACTGTACATGAATATTCATAACAGCTAAAAACAAAACAACCTAAAAGTTCATCGATATGATGAATACATGAGAAGTGAATAAAGAAACAAATTGTAGTATATTCATGAAATGGAATACTACTCTGTGAGAATAGAAAGCAAACTACTGATACATAGAATAACTTTGATGAAATTCAAAAGCATTATACTAAATGAAAGAAGTCAGACCAAGAGAATATTTGATATATGATTATATGCATCATTTAAAAATATGATTTTTTGATGAAAATATAAATTGCCAAAATTTACTCAATATGAGATAGAAAAGCATAAGAGAGAAGACAGACTGCTTCCTAAAATTTGTTCTCTAGCTGATTTTTCTGTATTTTCAAGGCACAGATAATCTCTTATGTTTTTATAAAGATGGAAAGCTTACTAATCTATTGCATAAAACATTGTTATATTAATCGATAATATAACCCTGACTGTCACAATCAGACAAGGCTCATAAGACAGGAAATAAGACTTATGATTCTTAGGTTGGTTGGTCAAAATAACCACCCAACATTGTTAATAAAAATGTATATTTCTCATGCGAATTGACTTTTTGATAATGCATCCAGCAAAATGCAGACTGTGGGAAACCTTGGACAAGCAGTCTGGTTTCCTCCAACAACGAAATTGCTAGGGAAAAAATAGATGGAAAGGAATCTGTAGATTAAATGAGATTTAAGAGATATAACAACCATTTTTATAAATATAATTTGGATCCTCATTTGAATAAACAAACTTTTAAAAGTGGATACAGTACTCAATGCCACTGAACACTCAAAAATGGTTAACATGATAAATTGTATGAATATTTTATGTATTTTAGAATAGGATTATTTGAATAATACCTGAATATATTAAGGATTATATATACAATGTACTATATATATATATATATACACAATATATATAACTATATATAATATATAACAATAATATAAGATTATAATGTAATATATAACAATAATATATAACAATATATAACATAATATATTATTGTTTTTGGTGTGATTATGCCATGTGAGTTAAATTTTTTAAAGTATCCTCATCTTTTGGAGATATGCAATGAAATATTTACAGATGAAAGTACATGATGTCTTATATTTGCTTCAGAATAGCCCTTGAGATGGGAAGTCAATGGGGGTAGAAATGCAAGAAGATTGGCTGTTCATACATCTGGGGGTCTCTTTACCTTTGTATATGTTACTAAGTATCCATAATATAAAGTTTAAAAATGTTCATTCCTGAGACCAGCACCAAGAGGTAAATATTCAGTGAATTTGGGTTGGATCCTAGGAAAATGCCCATCTGTGGAACCTGCTGTAGCTGAGTGATTCTCGTACAGGCTGTCCACATGCCTTCACTTGAAAAACATCGCTTTTGACCAGTCTCACTTTTGAAACATAGATGCCAAAACCTTAAATACCATATTGGCAAATAAAGCAGTGTATTAAAATAATCACATAGAGTGAATAATTGTTCATTCAAGGATTGTTCAAGGATAGCAATCCTGATGTAATCATTTGTGTCAGCAGAATTTATCGAGATGATGAATGCTGCTGTAACAGCAACTACAGAATCGCGGTGGTTTCAGGAGGGACAGTTCCTCACTCAGGAGGGTGCGTGTCCTCCAGCTCTCCCGAGCAGCTCTCCTCCAGCGGATGACTGGGGATTTGGGCTCTTTTCATTAGGTTCTCTTCATCATGTCGAATCCTTTCCCTCCAGGCTTGAGGACTAGGGAGATAGTGTGAGTGATAGCATAGAACATTTCAGGGGTGAGTCACAGAAATGCACATATCACTTTCACTCTTGTTCTGTTGGCCATAATCCAGGCTCCTGGGCCTAATCTAATTACAAGGGAAGCTGGCAAATGCAGTCTTCCCATGAGCCCGGGAAGAGGAAGCTGTCCCAATGGCCACCCAACGAATCTCTGCCACAGAGATTAAAGAGAGATATTATATATGGACGGTCTTTCACTTGCATATTCCATATCAAAAGCCCAACTCTAATTGCTACCAATTTATGGCATTACTTTCGTATCTCTGTTGTTACTTGGGATCTAAGGAACAACGAACCCGTAGTCTTTCAAAAGTTGTTATTAACAAGGGACAATTCTGTTGTCATCCTGATAGTGGTGGTTTAAATAAAGCAAGTTCCTCATTTAAAGCCAAAACAAAATAACAAAAAATTTTAAGACTTTTTAAAAAAAGATTTTATCATTTATTTATTTGTTTGACAGAGAGAGGGATTGTGCAAGCAGGGGGAGCGGCAGGCAGAGGGAGAGGGAGAAGCAGGCTCCCCAGTGAGCAGGAAGCCCGATGTGGGGCTCCATCCCAGGACCCGGAGATCATGACTTGAGCTGAAGGCAGACACCCAAGGACTGAGCCACCCAGGCGCCCTGAGGAGTAAGCAGTTTTACGTTCATAGCAAAACTGAGTAGAAGGTGCAGAGATTTCCAATATACCTCCTGCCCTGGCACATGCATAGTCTCCTCCATTATCAACATCTCCCACCAGAGTGATAGATTTCCTATAGTTGATGAGCCCACATCAATACATCATAATCACCCAAAGTCCAGAGTGTACATTTTTTACTAAGTTTACCCTTAGTGTGGTATTTTCTGTGAGCTTGGACAAATGCATAATGACATGTACCCATTATTATGGTATCATACAAAGTATTTTCACTGCTCTAAAAATTCTCTAGGGTCTGTCTATTTGCCAGCCTCCTCCTCTCCCGCCAATCCCTTGCAACCACTGAGCTCTCTATTGTCTCTGTAGTCTTGCCTTTTACAGATTGTTATATAATTGGGGCCATAGAGCATGCAGCCTTCTCAGATTGGTTTCTTTCACTTAGTAATATGCATTTAAGGTTCCTCTGTGTCTTTTCATGGCTTGACAGCTCATTTCTTTTTAGCACGGACTAATACTATGTTATGTGGATATACCACGGTTTATTCATTCACTTACTGAAAGACATCTTGATTGCTTCCAAGTTTTGGCAATGATAAATAATATTAGAGCTGCTATAAACACCTGTGTGCAGGTTTTTGTGTAGACATAGTTTTCACTCCTTTGGGTAGATACCAACGAGCGTGATAGATGAATCATATGGTAAGTGTATATTTAATTATATAAGAAACCTCCAAACTGTCTCCCAAAAGGTGTACATTTTGTATTCCCACTGGCAATGAATGAGAGTTCCTGTTACTCCACATCCTCTCAATCATTTGGTGTCAGTGTTCTGAATTTTGGCCCTTGTAATAGACGCGTAGTTGTCTCTTGTTTCCCTTTGCATCTCCCTGACGACATAGACGGAGAGCATCTTGTCATATGCTTACTTGTCATCAGTATATTCTTTGGTGAGTTGTCTGTTAAAGTCTTTGGCCCATTTTCAAATAAGGTAGTTTGTTTTCTTATTGTTGAGGTTTTAGAGTTCTTTGTATATTTTGGGTAATAGTTCTTCATCCGATGTGTCTTCTGCAAGTATTTTCTTCCAGGCTTTGCAAAGGGGATAGTCCCTATGGACAATAGCTGCTACAGTGGCTTTCTGATCCCCAGTGTAGGCTGTTAGGGGGACACATTGAAACAGTAGTTCCAGATTCCCCCGTTTCTGGATTGCAACAGAGAAAGTTATTCCCGTGGCAGGCCAGTTTTCAATGTTGTTTTGGGAGTCATTCCTGGTAGCTCAGCCTAGAGTCTTCATCTTTACATCAAGTATATAAAACACTTAATCTCCTAGATTAAGCCTGTTTAAAATAGCTGGAGGGCTTTCTGGTTTTGTGACTGAATCCCAATTGATAATGATTGCTAGGTGAAAAATGCTGGCCATTGAACACTATGTCCCTTTCTGATGGCAAAACTAACTCGAGTGTTTGTGACTCTCCCTGCCCAGTCCACTGAAATAACAAAGAAAAATGAGAAAGTGCAGGAGTAGAGGACGAAGAGAAGTAGTTGACAGTCACACTATTAAGTAGGGTGTGGTACCATCACTGGAACAAAAACGTTTTGAAATTTTTGGTAGGTATAGCTGGTGAGGTGGTTAGGTCAAATTGGAGGAATTAATGATAGTGATGCTAAGTACTCAGAGTAAACAAAACAGGGCTCCGGAACAATTTTTGGAGTAACCGTAAGTTCTGAATATCTGGATCAATAGAGGGAAACTTGAAGGACCTCAGTTTGAAAGTTGTGAAAAGGCGCTAGATTTGGATTCCTATTCTTGGCGTTCTCCTCTAGTCTTCATTTTGCTTGGCTTACTGGTTATGTAAAGTGAGTGATTTTACCTGACCTGTTTCTAATACATGAAATAAGGACAGAGTGTTCTAAAATATGCCCAGGATTTTGTGTTTATTCGGGTATGGTCATGCCAACAGAACGGGAGATCATTGCCATTGCAAAGACAGGTTATTACTCTGTTCTCAAGAGTAGCGGGCATGCCCTGCAATGCAGGGCCATAGAAAAAAGCACCAGGGTTGACTAAGCGGCAGAAGTGAGGTGACAGTATGGACACAACTCTTCATTGCGATTTCCGTGGAAAAGGCAAGCTATGCAGGGTGAGCAGATTTAGGATGGGCTAGTTCACGTAATTTTGGCAGGCTCTGGGCTGTAGGAGCTGTCCCCAGTCGTCTGATTCCTGGTGCAGGAATGGTTAGGGAATAGGAATAGTGAGACTCAGGCCAATAAAGGAGGTGGTTGAGGGACTGGGCTCTGGATTGGTTGGTTTGCTTTTAAGCAATGTGCTCTGCAGTGGTTATTTGCTACGTTTAGAAATTACCTAGTCCTAGGAGAGGCAGTCTGTCCAGGATCAGTAAGGTCCCAGATGCCAGAACATGAATACAGAAAATAAGAAAACAGGGGGCCTGGCTGGCTCAGTCAGTAGGGCACGTGACTCTTGATCTTGGGGTTGAGTTTGAGCCCCGTGTTGGCCATAGAGATTACTTAAAATTTTTTTAATTATGCAGAAAATAAGAAAATATAGTTAATATGCAGAGAAAGAATGGAGCATGTACTCCCAGATAACTTAGAGATATAGACTCAGTTAACTATTAAGAAACTTGCAGATGTGTTAGAAACCATTTGAATTTGCTTCATGAATCCAAGCATTCAACAGCTAAATCAAAACATGCAAATTTTGAGTTGTTTAACAAAGTTTCAAAGTTCTCTATGGATGAATAACTAGGTAACATTTATTGAACGCTCATTGTATACTAGGCACCATCCTAAGAAATCTACATGTAATATCTCCTTTTATCCCCAACATGTTGATCTTATGCAAGTAGGTATTAATATTATTTCCATTCACAGTTGGGGAACTGAAGCTTAGAGAGATTAAATCACTTGTCTGAATTCATGCTGCTCCCAAGTGTGAGCTGGCATTTAAACCCAGTTTAGTCTGACCTTAGAGTAATCACTCTTCTCTACCACTTCTCTTCCTGCAATAAATTTATAACAAGTAATTACACATATTTGCAAAGGCTTTGGACTGAAGGTCAGCTTAGCATGATTGTTAAGAGCACGTAAACTGGATAATAATAGTACTAACTTGATGAAGTTCAGTTAGTTAATGTAACGCACTTAAAACAGTGCTTGGCAACATAGTAAGTACTCAATAAATGTTATTATTATGTATATTCCTTAGTAAGTCTAAGTATCTAAGCTAAGTAACGAAGTAACTAAAACTAAGTCTTAGTAACTCAATGTCTAAATAAATTCTCTATAGTTATGATTAAGACCTAGTCTTAAATAAAAACAAATTTAAAAGTCAATAGCTAACTCCTTATTCTTTGCAATATCTGTAACACAAATGCCCATATGAAAAGAGAGAGTGGGGGGCCCCTGGGTGGCTCAGTTGGTTAAGTGTCTGCCTTTGGCTCCTGTCGTGATCCCAGGGTCCCTGCTCAGCAGGGAGCCTGCTTCTCCTTCTCCTTCTGCCTTTCCCCCCAGCTTGTGCTCTCTCTCTAATAAATAAATAAAATCTTAAAAAAGAAAAAGAAAGAAAAGAGAAATTGGCATTATAAGACCATTAATAGTTTTTCTATCATTCTTTAAAGTGTTTGATATGTACTAGCATTACATTCATGGCCCTAAATTGTTACTATATACAGGGATGACCTGAAGACTATGACAATTTTCTTTTCTCATTTCATTTTTTTAATTAGAGAAAAGCGGTTACAGGAATGGAAAGCTCTTAGGAAAAAACAAAAATTTGGGGAATTAAGAGAAATTTCTGGAAATCAGTACGTGAATGAAGTCACAAATGCAGAAAAAGATGTATCAGTTATAATTCATTTATACAGATCAAGGTAATTACCATAGCATTTTTGTAAAATGTTAATATACTACTAATGTTTTAAGATATTTATGTCTGGTTTTGACGTTTTATAAAGCATATAACAAAGACTACTCAAGAAAAGAAAACATATATATATATATATATATATATACACATACATATAACATATATAATATATAAACATATAAATATAAAAAACAGAATCCAGCCAAGTAAATTTGAAGATCTAATTGGTTTTTATTAAGTGATTAATGAATCAGGCAGCATCCTATGCAGCAGGTAGAGGGGCGTTCCAAAGGAGTTGTTCAAAATGGAAGGTTTTTATAGCAAGGAGGGTGGGACAGGAAGTTATTAGTAAAAGAAAAGAAAGGATTATTTCAGGCAAGGTCACCTCTTAGGGGAAACTCCAGGGGGGGGTTCTTATTAGATGGATCACCTCATCTTCCTTTGGGGAATGTAGAGCTCATGTAACAGATTACCTCATTTGGTACTGACCAGAAAATTCCAGATCGATTGGTTTAAAATATCACTCCTGGAGAGGTTGAAACTGTAATTAAGTCTCTGCTGTCCTGGGGGCAAGTGACTCCACCTTGGACCTTGTGGCTTTCTTTTTAACGTATACATACATATGTGTAGCGAGCAATTGGCTTCAGGGATTTAGGTATTTTATTATGTTTTCATGTCTAATTTAAAGAACTTGTCACACTTTTTGAAGAATAGCATTCTTTCAGGGTGCCTGGCTGGCTTAGTCAGAAGAGCATTCAACTCTTGATATCAGGGTTATGAGTTTGAGCCCCGATTTGGGTGTAGAGATTACTTAAATAAATAAATAAACTTTAAAAAGAAAAAAAAAAGAAAAAGAACACTCTTAGGCAGTTAACTTTTTTTAACTTATTATGGAAAATTTCAAACATGCAGAAAAGTAGAAAGAATGATCAAATGAACACCCTAAATGGCAGCCGGGTAGATTCAATAGTGAACATTTTGCCACTTTTGTGTGTTTTTATTTGTATGTAGGTGTGTGCATGTGTATGTATTTGTAGAATCATTTCAAAGTAAATTATACACAGCATAAACCTTTATTTCTGAGTATTTCAGCATGCATCCTCAAAATACAAGGGCATTTTTCTTATAACCATAATACTGTTTTCTCACCTAACAAAATTAGTAATAATTCCAAAATTTATAATAACTGACAAAGGATCCAGTCAAAGGTTATGCAGTGCATTTGGATATATCATGTCTTTTAAGTCTCTTTTAACAGAACAATTCCCTTGTACTCCCCTATGCTCCCCAAACAGTTAATTTATAGTGCCTACTTGTACTAAGTATAGCCCAAATGTCCCCAGACCTTACCAGCCTGGTATAATTGCGTAGAGTGGACTTTTCCCCAACTCTGTGCCACAGAGACACTGCGAGCGCCCAGAGTTTCACAAATCTCTCTAGTATTAGGTCCCAGCTACTCTGCCTGGGCTCCAAGCCAGTCCAGGAACAGAAGCCATGCCAGTTTCCTCATTGTCTTCATCTCGTTCTCGGAATAAAAAATTTCTTCTCTCTTTAGGTCCTCACAGAAACTCTGCACAAAATAATTTATGCAAATTAGAGCCCCGCTGTTTACCAGCTCACTAGTTCCTCACACAAATATTGAAAGGACACCATGTCCCATTAAAGAAGACATTTCTGTTATTGTAACTAAAATGCTTGTTAATTAATTTTTGAGGTGTTTAAAGCCTTAAAAAGAATCATTTCCCATTTTTCCTGTACCACTTATCTGGTAAAGCCAATTTGTAAATGCTAGTAAGGTCTGGGGACATCCGGGTTATACTTAGTACAAGCAGGCACTGAAGAGGGAGTAGTGAGTTTTATCCTTGGAGGAAGGAAGTATGGAACTTTCTATAGAGTATGTAATTCTTGGTCTTGGCCTTGGCCTCAAAAAATGAGATTCCCCAAAGAGGAAGTAGACAGGATGAATGGGGAGTGTTAGATGGAGTATACAGCTTGAAGAAAGATACAGAAATAAGACGGCCTCTTGCTTTGGAGGGCTTTGCGTAATATGGTAGCAGGCAGAGAAGAATGCTGGAGAGATCACAGAGAGCCTTGAAAGCTACACTGAGGAGCCCAGACTTGAACCGGAAGTCAGTGAGGAGCCACGGAAGGATTTTAAGCTTGAGGGCAGGGCATTTGTGACGTAGTGAGCTTTTCATGCTGAGCTCCCTTTACCAGCAGGGTCAAGGATGAATTTGGGAAACCAAGACTGGAAACAGATCGCTTAGGATAATCTGATGAAGCTCAGATAAGAAAGCAGAAGAGTAAGGTAATCGAGAAAAAGAGGAGAGGTTAGGTATGAGATAAGGAAGTAGAAGCAACATGATTTGATTACTGACTAGATGCTGTAAAGAAAAGGGAGATTTTTGGCCCGAGTGCCAAACTAAGAACATACAGAACAAGTGTATAATATATACAGATATACATTTTTTTTTCTTTGAGGGAGGAGGGGAGATGAAGTTCATCAGTGCTGATATCAGAATGGATAAGATTGCACAGTGAATGTGTCTAGTATGAGAAAGAGGGTCCAGGACACAATCACAAAGAACATCTACATTTGAGTCATAGATAGAAGAAGAAAGTCAAAGAAATAAAAAGGAAATTAATAGAAAGTATTATCACAGCAGCTCTTCCTGCCCACGGATCTTGTCCCTGTGCTCTAATAAAACCATATTTTTTGCACCAGGAAAAAAAAAAGGTGTTATCACAAAAGCCAAAAAAAGGGAAAACCTTTCAAGAAGGGCAGTGGACAGAACGTAGAGATTGTTATTTTCCTTTTTATTTGGGCTATGAACAGGAGAGTAGTTATTTGAAGGAGAAACAAAGTTGTAAGGAACTTTTAAAAAATTTAGTGACTTAAATATATAGGAAGTGGAGAAGATGGAAAAAAACAGGAATAGAGAGGGCAAAATAACAAACAGAGAAAGTTCCCATGCGAAATGAATATGGGGTAAAGTAAAGGACTGAAGGACTGGCTCTGAAACAGTTTGATAAGGCTGTGAGTGAGTGGTAGAGAAAACGGACTTACTGAAGAGTGGGTATATTGAGAGTCAAATTATAGAGAGCAGAAAGAATTGCAGGCTCTGGTTACACTTCCAGGCAATTTTTTAAAGTTTATTTATTGTTAGTAATCTCTATCCCAACATGGGGCTCGAACTCATGATCCCAAAGATCAAGAGTTGCATGCTCCTCCAACTGAGCCAATCAGGTGCCCCTTAAATATATGATGGGGAATAGTTCTGGATAATGGGGAACAGGAGGCTGCATGGAGTGGGATGTCAAAGAAAAGTGTGGGTGAAGTATGTTAGAGTCAAGAAATTCAAGGAAGTTTGAGATAAGACACTTTGGATGTCATAATCTCAGGTGGAAATAAGCCCAAGGTAGTGGAAAGAGTTGGAATCTCTTGTTTCAACTCAGAACTGCCAAGAATTCCCTAGAAGTGTCATGTCTTGTTTTGTTTTTCCTGGATCCTATAAACTGGGAACTAACTTGATTAAATTGATGTTAAATCAGATGTCGTTAGCCTTAGGCATCAAATTCCCACAGTAGCAAGCTTCGCTCCCAGGCTGTAATTGTGTTTATAATAAATATGGGAGGACTCTGCAGTTTATCATTACTGAAGGTAACAATAGAGGATGAGAGTTGATATGCTGTTATATTAAAAGAATATCCAAAGAGGGGCACCTGGGTGGTTCAGTTGATTAAGCTTCTGATATCTTGGTTTCCAGCTGGGTCTTAATCTTATGGGTCAAGGGATTGGGCTCTGCTCTCAGCAGGGAGTCTGCTTAAAGATTCTCTCCTTCTACCCCTCCCCCCCCAAAAAAAACCCCAGATTATCCAAAGATATATTTTTGTCATGGAGATGTTTCACTTACTTCATTAGACTGAGATAAGTAGTCTGTTTTTAAAGATATTGTGTACTATTTCTCTTTTTAGCATCCCAATGTGTCTATTGGTTAACCAGCATCTTAGTCTCCTAGCAAGGAAGTTTCCAGAAACCAAATTTGTTAAAGCCATCGTGAATAGCTGTATTCAACACTACCATGACAATTGTTTACCAACAATTTTTGTTTATAAAAACGGTCAGATAGAAGGCAAATTCATTGGCGTTATAGAATGTGGAGGGATCAATCTCAAGCTAGAAGGTAACGGTATTATTTTTTAAATGTTTTTTTAAAACACAGGTGAAAACTTCCATTGATTAACAAATATCATGAAAGTTTATTTCCATAAAACAAAACCCCCTTCTAGTCTCTTCTTGTATGCCTCCAGATTAATTTTCCTATAATAATACTCTTATTACATCTTCTTGCTTAAATCCTCAATGGTTCCTTGTGTGAAATAAGTTAAAAATACAGAATCTTCTGCTTGAAAATTTCAGCCCACCTATCCAACCATATTACTCAATGCTTTCTAGTTTCTGCTCCAACCAAACTATTCTTCAACTGCTACTGCAGGAACACCTTATTCATTTGTGCCTTTATTCTTTGTCTCATGCTCGTTCCTTGTACCTGAAATACCCTACCATTCTTTATTCTTTCTCCCATACCCTATTCTTTTGTAGTTCTCCTAGGTTTCCATTTCTCTCACTATGTGATTTTGGACCAATTCATAATCTTTTCTTCCTCTTCTCTACTAAATTTCTCTAGCATATTTTATCTATACAATTTATTTTTCACTTATCCACATACTATCTGATTTTGTCAGTTAATCAATTCCCTTTATTTTCTTTTTCATAGCACAGTACTTCATAATTTTAACTTCTTTAGTAATTTTTACTTGCTAACCTATTTCTAAGGCCATATCCTTGATCTAGTCATTTCTTGAAACTGCTTTAATCTGTATTATTAAAATATTTTTCTCACACCATCATGTGAAAGCCATTGAACCTCATCCTTTTAATTAAAAAATTAATACATAAGAGTACAAACAATGATATAGCAAACGTTCGTGTAATCAATTAGTGCCAAAAATAACAAATGTGAACATTTATACGTTTGCTTGAGCTATTTGTTTGTTGTTCAAATAAACATTACAGATATAGTTGAAGTTACCTATATTTTTTCTTTTTTTTTTTTAAGATTTTATTTATTTATTTGACAGAGAGAGACAGCGAGAGAGGGAACCACAAGCAAGGGGAGTGTGAGAGGGAGAAGCAGGCTTCCTGCCCAGCAGGGAGCCCAATGCGGGGCTCGGTGCCGGCTAGGTGCTGGCTCAGTGTGGGCTCGATGGAGGCTCGATGCAGGCTCGATGCGGGCTGGATCCCAGGATGCTGGGATCATGACCTGAGCCGAAGGCAGACGCTTAACAGCTGAGCCACCCAGGTGCCCCAAAGTTACCTATATTTTCATTCCTAGTCCTATTCCCCTTCCTGTCTCCCTACAGGCAACCACTGTGATGAATAGTGTATTATCTGGTCTGTGTTTTGGGGGTTTTGTTTTGTTTTTGTTTTTGTATGTTTAAACAGTTTTTTAAATTGTTGTAAAATACACATAACATGAAATTTATTATCTTAACCATTTTTTAAAATGTATAATACAGTATTATTAACTGTAGTTACCATGCTGTACATTACACACCCAGGACTTATTTATTTAACCATTTTTAAAGTATATAGTTCAGTGGCATTAAGTACATTCACACTGTTGTGCAACCATCACCACTGTCCATCTCTAGAACTCTTTTCATCTTGCATAACTGCAACTCTATACCCACTGAACAATAGCTCCCCATTCCCTTCTCCTCCAGTCTTGGCAACCACCATTCTACTTTCCAACTCCATGAATTTGACTACACTCAATACCTCATATAAGCGAATCATATTGTATCTGTCCTTTTGTGACTGGCTTATTTCACTTAGCATAATGTCTTTAAAGATTCATTCATTTTATAGCATTTGTCAGAGTTTCTTTCCTTTGTAAGACTGAATAATATTCCATTTTAGGTTTAGTCCACATTTTGTTCATCCATTCATCTGTCCATGGACACTTGGGTTGCTTCCACCTTTTGGCTTTTGTGAATTATGCTGCTATGAACATAGACGTACAACTAATCTGTTCTAGTCCCATCTTTTGGGTATATATTTAGAAGTAGAATTGCTGGATCATACAGTAATTCTATTTTAAGTTTCTGAGAAACAGCATTCAGTTTTGCATAGGGGCTGCCCCATCTAATCTTCCCACCAACAGTGCATAGGAATGCCAATTTCTCCACATCTTCACCAACACTCGTCGTTTTCTTTGCATGTGTATGTTTTGTATAACAGCAATCCTAATGTATGTGAGGTGTTTTCCCCACTGGTTTTTAATGTTTCCTAATGTCATTTTTCATGGTTCCAAAAATGCTTCAATTTATTTCTGAAGTCTCTACTATTTGTCTATCCCTGAATTAATACAGCACTGTGTTTATTACTACAGCTTTGTAACAATCTAGTTGTCTCCAACAGGGCAAGTCTTTTTCAAAATTTCATATAAATGTTGGAATTAGTCAACTTACATGAAAAATCCTGTTGATTATTAGAATCATATTTATAGATGATTTGTTGGAGACTTTATATCCAATAACAGTAGATGTTCTAATCCATGAATGAGATATATCTCATCATTTATCTTGGTCTTTTATGTTTTTTGTGATTTTCCTCATAGATATATACATTACATTTTGTAACATATTTTATAATTTTCCTCGGAAGTGTGTTTTGTAATTTGCCTCATAAATGTTCTGTTCATCCGTATAGTACTTAGGAATGAATTTACAGGGATTGGGGTTTTTGATTATCAGTTCAATTCTCTTGGTTTCTCTCTCAGATATATTTTGGTAATTTATATTTTTGTTAAAAATTTTCCCATTGAAGTTTTCACACATCTTGGTATAAGTTTTTCATAGTCTCATAGCCACATTAGAATCTTTACCTTGGTTATGTCCCATGTAAATTATTTTTATGAATTGATTTCTTTCCTTTTGTGATCATTTTTGCCTGAGGTATGTCTGTTAGTTTCTTCAAAGAACGAGCTTTTGATTTTGTTGAGCACCTATACTGACTTTGTTCTTCTACTCTTGTGAAGTCTTCATTATATTCCTCTTTCAGCTTTTCTTGGGTATACTTTATTGTTCTTTTCCTAGCTTCTTAATTTGAACCTTTATGTCACTTATTTTCAGTCAATTTAAAATAAACATTTTAGCTATAATTTCTCCCTATAACTTTGCTGTACCCAATATGTGTTTTGATATTGTAGTACTTTCATTGTTACTCAGTTCTAAGTATATCCTCATTTACACATTAATTTTATTAGCATCAATTACTGTTTCATGTAGATGAGGAGTTATTTTCATTTTCCAAGATTTTTATCTGATTTCATTATGGGTTATTTATTGCAGAACTTGAATGGAAACTAGCAGAAGTTGGAGCAATACAGACTAATTTAGAAGAAAACCCCAAAAAGGGCATTGTAGATGTGATGGTGTCTTCAATTAGAAACACTTCTATTTATGACGACACTAATAGTTCCAACAGTGATAATGATGATACCAAATAGAAATATTTAATAAATGACTTCAAAGTATTTATATACTGAATGTTTTGTCACTGCCTTTATAATCAGAGATCAGAAAATTTATGGATTTATTTTCATTTTTAGATTAGAATTATAGCTTATATATCATTTCAGAAACTTTCAGGTATTTCAGAATATTTATTGCCTCCAACAAATCCAGAATTTATACTGAACCCTTAATGTTTTTCTGTGGTTTATCCTTTTTTTGGACCCATGTTGGATAAAAGCACAAATATTTTAAGTCCTCTTTGTTGCTTACTCCCAAAGAGGCCCATGAATGAATATAATGAAAGATGACCATGAAATTTCATTTCATTTACATCAATAGATTTTATTTGTATTTTCTTATTATTTTTATTATTTTTTAAGTAGGCTCCACACCCAATGTGGGATTTGAACTCATGACCCTGAGATTGAGTCACATACTCTACTGACTGAGACAGCCAGGTGCCCCATATCAATAGATTTTAAAGTCTGTTATTTAGGAGCCTTGAGTGAAAATACTTAACTTTATGACCATACATTTTTTCCTTGAACTCTCTCACCTGTTAAAAAAATTAACCACTCGGGGCGCCTGGGTGGCACAGCAGTTAAGTGTCTGCCTTTGGCTCAGGGCGTGATCCCGGTGTTATGGGATCGAGCCCCACATCAGGCTCTTCCGCTATGAGCCTGCTTCTTCCTTTCCCACTCCCCCTGCTTGTGTTCCCTCTCTCGCTGGCTGTCTCTATCTCTGTCGAATAGGTGAATAAAATCTTAAAAAAAAAAAATTAACCACTCAATAGAAAAACACAATTTAAGGATTCTGAAAAGTACATAAGAAACACCAGCACTCATTATTATTGTTTTTAATAGTTCTGTTATGAAGTTAGAAAATTACTAAATTACTAAGTACTGTCACTGATAGACTGTAGAATCAGAAGTAATGACATGTAAAGTTTCTAAATTAGGAGAAGTAAGAAAAATATATTGTGAGGCTTACCTATGTTTTGATAGTAATCACAGAGGAATTCATCATGAAAAAGTATACAATATTAGGACACTGCAGAAGTCCTACAGGATGTTTTATCTTGGCTTAGTAATGAACAGCACTTTTAGAGAAAAGGGTGGTAAATCCAGCCTGTCATAGTCGCTCAATAACATTTTATTCTACTTTGTATCGATGACCTATCATTCTGATTGTGGATGTTCACTGATATTTGTGAGAAATCTAGACTATGTTTAAATGATTAAAATACAAAAATAAATTGGCAAGAATTGAGACAGTTTAACGTGGAGTCAAGAAAAGACTCTGCTGCTCTTGGGGATGCGGGGACTGGAATCATGGGGGTGGTGGGACTGGAATCATAGAGGCTGCAGACAATGAGGAAGCAGGAGGAAAGTTGAATACAGATTTGACTACATTAACTAGGTAAGGTACAACCAAGTGTTCTAACTTTGCAAAGGGTTAGATAGCTAAGAAGGGCTTTTGAAAACATGTATCTTGGGACGAAGGGAGGGAAAGTTGAGGGTCACACAAGATGGTCTTTTTTTATAGCATTATGCACACATGTAAGAGAAATAATAACCTATCCCGGTCCAACTCCTGAAATTCTCTTTAACAAATGGGTAGATATGTTTCTAAATAGGATAAAAGTTGTGGACATGAAAAGCCATTATTTTAAAGTTAAAATGAAACTTTAATACCATGTAATGCATATAAATACAAACATTATCATATCTCCAGTTAAAACCAAATGCAAAAAGTCCCCTAAATGTAATTTTTTTTTAGTAAATACATATTTATCTATTTTCTTTTTTTTGTTAAAATTGACAGAGGAAGTATCATAGTATTTAAGATACCTGAATAAAGATATTTATTTTCCTCCTAACTCCTAACTCAAATCCACCAGGTGGCAGTAAGTTTTTATTCACAAGAACAGTTCATAAAGATGTTAACATTTGTAAAAATCATAAAATTATAGCATGAAATAATATTATAGTTTTAGGTGGCTGTGAGTCCAGTCAGTTTTTTTCAAATGATGCATGCGTGCGCATATGCCCAAACACACGTTATTCCGGCAAGTCCTCACGCCTGCCATTGCAGGTCAGTGCTACTTCCATATGCTGTTTCATTTACACATTTTCATTTCAGGAGGGTATAAATAGTTGTCAGAATGCAGAGGAATTCTTTAATATTTGCCATCTTATTTAATGATTTTTGTTTAATGGGATACAAACTTGAAAGGTTTTTTTTTTTTAATTGCCAATATTCAACAGTTTTGGACCTATTAAAAAAAATGGGTGTTTCATATATCCTAACCTAATATTTTTCTCTATTCCTTGCTGCCAACCAGGCAATTCCCTTCCCTACTTTACGGTGCCTTGTTTGTCAAAGTGTGGTCCTGGAATTTGCAGCATTCCCGGAAGCTGGTTAGAAATGCAGACTCTCAGGTCCCATCCCAGACTAACAGAACTGGAATTTTTGTTTTAATGAGATCCTTAGGTGATTTGGGCAGCACCTTAAAGACATCTTGTGTTGCATTCTTTAACTCTTCCTCCACACTTCTGGTTATTAAGAGTTATCATAGTTCACTATTTGATTGCAGTTTATCTCCCCTTTGTACTTTAAAACACATTATATTAAGGGGCGCCTGGGTGGCACAGCGGTTAAGCGTCTGCCTTCGGCTCAGGGCGTGATCCTGGCGTTACGGGATCGAGCCCCACATCAGGCTCCTCCACTAGGAGACTGCTTCTTCCTCTCCCACTCCCCCTGCTTGTGTTCCCTCTCTCGCTGGCTGTCTCTATCTCTGTCGAATAAATAAATAAAATCTTTAAAAAAAAAAAACACATTATTAAGGCTAATTAATGCTTGATAGGATTATAATCTGCTGCCTGCATTCATAATCTAGGATATAAATATAATCCTAAAAATCTTTCTAGCATGTTTTACCTTTCATGTATTCATTCATACATTCATTTATTCACCTCAGGCACTGAAACAGATCCTGCAAATTCAGTGGTGGGCAAAAGACATAGTTTTTGCCTCTTGGAATTTATCATGTGGTGGCAGGGATGTTAGTTAATAAAAAGAACAGGGGTGCCTGGGTGGCTCAGCCGTTAAGCGTCTGCCATCGGCTCAGGGCGGGATCCCGGTGTTATGGGATCGAGCCCCACATCAGGCTCCTCCGCTAGGAGCCTGCTTCTTCCTCTCCCACTCCCCCTGCTTGTGTTCCCTTTCTTGCTGGCTGTCTCTCTGTCAAATAAATAAATAAAATCTTTAAAAAAAAAAAAAAAGAAAAGGTGGGAAGGTGGTTCAGGCAAGGGCACAGAATGCCAATGCCAGAGAACAGAAAGAAATTAGCAAGGAATTGAAGGAAATTTCTAGGTGGGAGTGTTAAGGGAAAAGCAGAAAATGGAGAACATGAGGCTGGAGATTGGATGGAGCAAGGGCTATATGAAACAGGGTATCATGACCATGCTTAGGAATTTGAATGAAATGGGAAGCAAAAGGGTTTCAAGTAGGAACATGTGATTTCATTCATATTTCCAAAAGAATAGATTGAAGGGGACATGCAAGATACTTGAGATACAAGAGGAGACATCAGGTAGGCAATTGGATGCGCGTGTATGGAGCCCAAAGGAGAGGTGTAGGCTGGAGTTACAAGTTTATGAGTCCTTTCAACTGTTCCTAGGTCCCAACAACAAACTGTAAACATCTAAAACCACCGTCCTTACCATGCAGCCTTTATGTAGCAGTTTATAATTTACATTTGATCATCACAATTCTGAGATGCTTATTCTTCTACCTTTACAGGTAGATAAATGCTCTGAAGCTCAGAGAAATTATTTAACTTGTTCAGTGTCTCTTAGTTTAGTATTTGCCAGGATTTAAGCCCAGACCTTTGACTACAAAGTCTGTAATAACACCTCATATTATTGTATACCCTTTATTTTAAAGGGTCTAGAAACAGTATTAGTAATTGGCTAAACGATGGAGATTTCTTAAAAAAAAAAACCCACGAACTTTCCTTATATTCTCAATTATACATATCTTAAATTTCCTATATTCCAATTTACTTTAAACTATAGTGGTGAAACTAGTATGCCAATGAAAGGATGGATAAGAGAGGTATTATATGAAAGGACAAAGGATTTTGTAACTGATGGGACCCAGGAACTAGGGGAAGAATTTGAGCGAGAGACGTAAGAATTACACAAAAGGGGTATCATTAATAATAGGCAACACTTAAGAGCACCTGGCTGGCTGAGTTGGTAGAGCTTATACTCTTGATCTCAGGGTCATGGGTTTGAGCCCCACATTGGGTGTGGAGCCTACTTAAAAAAAATACTAGCCAACACTTATATGGGATCTCTTATGTACCATGTACTATAACTTACATACACACATATGTACACAACTACACCTGTTTTCTATATCTCAATTATCCAATGAGATAGGTTTGCTATTATCCTCATTTTACAGATGAGAAAAATGAAGAGCAGAGAAATAACTTGCTCAAAGTCATGGAAATATTAAGAGGTGGGATTTAAATCCCAGCAGTTTAGTTTCCAATTTTGTACCCTTAACAACTAAGCTATATTGTCTCTATCAAGACATCAACTAGGAGAAACAGTTGGAAAGAGTGTTGGAAATGTGCAGTTTAAGTAACAGCGAGGTGTACGAGAAGGAATTAACAATGTTTAAATTATATATATAAATTGTGTTTAGGCTAGGGACATAAATTTAGGATCTGAAACTATGAGGCAGAATGTTTTAGTGAAAAGTAGAATCTGGAAGTTGGAAAAGTTATTAGAAACATCTGATAGTTTTCTTCTTGGAGAGAATACGGAACAGATAAAATATGAACCAAACTGTGGGAACTGTTCAAGCAGTGGCAGAGGACTGAGCAGAAAAAGAGGAGTATCGACAGGTCTTGGTAAATGATTAAATACAGAAAGTGAGAGAGGAAGGAGTCAAAGATGAATGAGTTGATAGTAACGACTAAGAGGACAATGGAACCATTAAAAGGGGCAAAGGTATTTTTGAAGATATGAAGTCTAGTTGATGTAGAACTGAGGAGGGATCACTTTCTCTAGAATAGAATATAAATATCCTTGTCATAGGGGAAACATTCAAATCCTGTGGTCTGGCCGCAGCCAACCTTATCCGTATTATTAACCTTGCCTCCTCTCCTGCTACCAGCATCCCTTAGGATTCATGGTAGCAAGTGACAGAAAACCACTCACTGGTTTAAGAAATAAAACAAACACATAAAAGAACTAATTTAACTGAAATTTCCAGTTATTTAGTCCACATTGGATTCAGGGCATCAAATGTGTTTCCAGGCCAAATCTCCATCTTTCAATCTCCTTTTTTTCTGTGTTATCTTCTTTCTCAGAATAATCCATGAGTGTTAAGATGGCTTCAGGCCTTCCTCTTTCCAGATTTAAATCCTTTGGCAAAGACAGAGCACCCTTCTTGGTAAACCCAGCCTAGGGCAGAGGGTTAACTCAAATGTGCTTTGCCCCTAGAGTCCTGCCACAGCCATGTGGACTGAGTGAATAGTTTTCCAAAGGAAATTATCAGAATAGGGAATGAATGTTGAACAAAAATGTCTACTAAAATCCCTTCTATATAATGGAGTAGCTGAAAATCTTTCTTTTCTCACTCTTGACAGAAAGATCCTCAGGTGAAGGATGAGGGATAAGTTCCTCAATTTTGATGTTTTTTTTCCTCTGAGTGTACAGTAAGGATTTTTAAAAAAATTTTTAAAGATTTTTTTTATTTCACAGAGACCACGAGAGAGAGCACAAGCAAAGGGGAGCAGCAAAGGAAGAGAGAGAAGCAGGCTCTCCACTGAGCAGGGAGCCCAATGTGGGCTTGATCTCCGGACCGTGGGTTCATGATGTGAGCTGAAGGCAGACGCCCAATGACTGAGCCACCCAGACACCTCTTGCTTGCGCTCTCTCTTGCTGTCTCTCTCAAATAAATAAATAAAATCATAAAAAAATTATTTGTCAGAGAGAGCAAGCGCACACAAGCAGGGGGGAACAGCAGGCAGGAGAAGCAGGCTCCCCAGTGAGCAAGGAGCCACAGGTGGGACTCATCCCAACACCCTGGGATCATGACCTGGGCCAAAGGCAGATGCTTACCTGACTGAGCCACCCAGGCGTCCCCAGCAAGAATTTTAAATGCTTACTGAGGTGAATGTTACCTCCAAGGGAGCAATTTATAGCCCAAACGGTTGTTTACTTTTTGAAACAAGATGGCTTCTATTTTAAATCCAAAGGACATTCATTAAAACATGAAAATTACTGGGAATTATAACTGTGTAGACCTCTTTCCCAATCATTTACAACTACTGAAACGTGCTTTCCCATGTGGACGAAGTGTTTTAAGCATCAAGGGAAGTAATTTCCTCTAACGCTAAGTAGGAAGTATTCACACGTTTTTCTAACGAGGGAAGCCATGCAAATCAGGTCCTGGTTTATCCCCATTGCTTCATCTCCCATCTTCCACTACATCGTCACCAGGCCTTTAAGGCCAGGTGAAAAACTCCAAACGAACACATCTTGACCCCGTTTTACCTCCCTCCTCCAGCCCCGGGCGCATATCCGGTCTCCGCAGGCCCACCCACCAATAAGAAGGGACCCGAGCCGTGCTTCCAGAGAGAAGGAAGAGATGTCTCGGGATGTACGTCCACCTTCGCAAACAACCTCACCCAGCCCCAAGAGAGGAAACACGAGTGATGCCACTGCAGAATGAAAAAAACCTTCCGTCTGCCAACACCCGGAAAACCTTCCCTGGCGTGCTGGCAAAATGATTTGCTTTTCAAAGGAGAGAGGGTCCCCTTTTCGGCCCCCGGATGCCTCATCCGGCAACAAGCTCTCCCTCCTCCTCGCTCCCCGAAATGGGCGAAAGCCAAAGCCGCCCGGACCTAACGCCAACGCTCCCCCGACCGACAGTACCCTACAACCCGACCAAGTCCCGCCTCCCCGGCTTTCCAGTAATGAGTGCGGGGAAGGGGGCGCCGGGGAGATCCCGGTTTCCCTCCGCGGACAGCGCAAATGCACGGCCCGAGGGAGCCGGAGTCTCCTTGGCGCCCGGGATCCCCTCCGCGGCTCCGCGCTGCCTAACGGGGCAAATCGCATGCGCACCGGGTTGCGCCGGGGAAAGGGAGAGTGAGGGGAGGGGCAAATTCAGAGCGCCGGCCGTCGGAGCCCGCGGGGGTCACTGACGACGCATGCGCCGGCAGGGAGCGCAATCACAGACTAGGCTTGCGGCTACCGGCTTAAAAAGGAAACTCCCGAGAGCGAGAGCGCGAAGGAAATCTGGCCGCCGACGCGTGCGCGCTCCCGGTGAGTGGCGCCCCACCGGGTGGGCCCGGGGTCTGAAGTCCGCCGGTAGGCTTGCCGCGGTGGCGCATGCGTGCTCCCGGTGCCGGTGGAGGAGGGGAAGGGAAGGGAGGGGGAGGAGCGGGCGGCAGTAGCGGTGAATTTTTTTGGAGGTGGGTGGGGGGCGCCACTCACAGCCCCAGGTGCTGCTTGTGTTGGGAGCCGCGGTGTCTCCTGGACGCTCCGGGTTAGTGGTTCCGAGTCACCGCAGCCAGACTCCAAGGTGGGGGAGGGAAGAAGCCGGAGCCGCCGCAAGCCACACGGTGAGGGCGCGGGGAAGGGGAGGGAGCGGGGGGCGGTGTGCGTGTGGGGACAGGGGGCGGCGGCCAGGGGAGGGGAAGGCGGGAGCTGAAGCCTAAGTTTTGCCTATCGCCCTACTGTGCCTTTTCCCGGGAGTTGGGGTGGAGTCGCCCTGGTTGAGGGGCCCTCCGCGGCTGCTGGGGTTACCTGCAGGGCAGGGGCGGGATTGGGGTGCACGGTAGGGCCGGTGGCCGGAGCGCGCCTCCGGGCTGGGGCCGATTCCAGCGGCCGGGAAAGCCGGAGACGCGGTGCCGAGAGGGCTTTCGCTGGGGACCCGCTAGGCCTTGTGACCCACTTTATTCCTGTCACAACTCGGGCACGTTTGGAGCGGCGCCCAATGGGGCGCCGGGGCGGCCAGCTCCTCCGGGGAACCCCCGCCTTCCCGGCGCCCGGCCCGCGCGCCGCGGTCCGCAGTCCGAGCGGCGGCCGCCGCCCGTGGGCTGGTTCCGTTAGTGGTCGTGGTTCCGGGGCTCGGTTCCCGGGGAACGCGCCGCTCCGTGCGTCCAGCTCGGGCGACTGCGCGGGTTCGAGGGCTCGCGGCTCGGTGCCGGGTCTTCCTTCTGGCGACCCGCGCCTGCCCGCGCCCTGTCACCGCCGCGGCTGGCTGGTCGAGATCTCTTTCCGCCCGCAAAGCTGGAGTCTGTATCTGGTCTGGCCCCTGGTGTGCGATTTCCAACACGGAGCGCCGCAGAGCTTATGTCCTTTAGAGTGTTTTCGTTGGTGTAGAAGTTGTCCTGTTGATAGTAGTCTGCAGGATCCTGAAAGAGAAACGCCTTGGCCTCTGACCTGGCGGTGAAATATCGAATCAGGTGGTCGTTTTCTTGCTCTTAGGATGCCACGCTATAGGACCTCAAGGCTTACTAGCCTTTAAAAGAAAAAAAATCAATGTTTTCTTTTACAGTGAAAGAAAAGCACAAGAAGAAAGTTTTACAGTCATTGTTGATATGACTATTATGCTGATCCCCCAAATCAAGAAAAAGGTAATTTCACTTGAAGATTGCATTCTAATTTGTAGCTTTATTTTTACTGATAAGAGAGTTGTATGTGTGCCCCTTCACCTGCTTCAAAAACAAACGTTCTGAAAAGGATATAAGTTAGCTAATGAGTTGCGTTCTTGAAAGTTATCCCCTGGGACACCTCATATCTGGTTTGTTTTAAAATCTTGTTGGGGGAAGGAAACTAACTCAGGTATTACATATTTGAATGAACAGGATGTCATTAAAGGTTAGCCAGAAGAAGACAGATAAAAGCTGTGGTAGAACTAGTCATGATCAGCTATGAGAAAAAGAATGAGGAAGCTTTTTGTGCACTGGCATGGAAAGATCTCCAAAATATGTTATAAAGAGGGGGAAAAACACCCCAAGGTGTAGCACAGTGTGAATAATGTGCTACTTTATGTGTTAAGATGTGGGGGAGGAATAAGAATATGAACTTGTGTTTGCTCTTCAATTGTAAAGATACTCTGGGAAGATACTGGGGAAATAATAACAGTGGGAGAGAAGGAGCAGTAGTATCCTGATGAAGGGAGGTAGGAAATGAGATGTACACTGTATAAGTCTTTGTATTCAAAAATTTTTGTGACTATTAAAGACTCATAAACTAGGTTAAACAAAAATCCTCCTCTCCAAAATAATTTGCTATATGGGTTTTGTCTGTCTGCCTGTTTTTGGTCCATTACTCGTGATTTAGGCCATTTTCAGTATGATTTTTCTTAACCTTTTTTAGAAAAAGAAACTAACATTGAAAGAAAGTTTAGGATAAGCTGGGCTCTTTATACTTTAATTTTTAAGATGCTAACGCCACGGACTAACTCGTAAAGATGCTTAGTTGTATTTTGCTTTGCTAAAATATATGATGGCATTATTTACATTGGACATTATGACTGGATTATGCTGTTTTCAGAGGCTAGTTTTGTGTCCCCCTTCCTCTTTTTTTTAGGAGTCATGGTTGTATAAATTTTTTTTTAAAGATTTTATTTATTAATTTGACAGAGAGAGATAGCCAGCGAGAGGGGGGAACACAAGCAGGGGGAGTGGGAGAGGAAGAAGCAGGCCCCTAGCGGAGGAGCCTGATGTGGGGCTCGATCCCAGAACGCTGGGATCACGCCCTGAGCCGAAGGCAGACACTTAACGACTTCGCTGCCCAGGCGCCCCATAAATTTTTTTTTTTTAACCACGAAGTTGTGATAATTGGAGAATATGGACACCCCATTACAGTGATAATAGACTTGATTGTCCGGGTAGTTTGCTTTTCAGACTGGGAAACGTTTTTCTCCTGAGGAAATCAAACACGAAACTCAATGAAATGTCAATTTGTAAATATAGTTCTTATGAAAAATTAAAATAAAATTGAGAAGCGGTATTCTGTTGGTGCAATAAAGTAAAAACTTTTTATGATTTATGGATTGCTGTAAAATTTTTGTTGATTTTTTTTTTTTTTTTAAGCTCTGCTAGCGTAACCTTTTTAATTAGGTTAAAATTGAAAAAGGGTTTGTTAGAGTGGATATAATTTTGAGGGGAGGGTACTGAAACTCCCTCTGGTGGCTAGTATTGTATAATCAAAGTAGTGAACATTGAGTAGTGGGTGACAGTTGCTATGGGCACTTATGTTACCAGTATTCGTTTTTATTTTGTAGGATAGGATAATTGCATTATTTCTGTTTGATCTGTAGGTCTGTAGTAGCAAAGCTTCTGCAAAATGGCATTTATTTTTTGTTCGAATTCCATATGGGTCTATTAACCCTTTTTGAAAAAAATAGAACCACATTTCAGAATTTTACTTAATATTGTTTTTAAAATTACAGAAGTAAATTGATGCTCATGAAGATAAAAACACAATATGTGTATAAGTGGAAACCTCCTTTGCACACTTCAGCTTTTATTTCACATCCCTCCCCAGAGATAACTGCTGTTAACACTGTTGTTAACCTTCTAGATCGTTTTCTGTGCGTTTACAAACACACTTTATAATATTGAAAATTGAATTCTCTTGTGTCAGTTTGCCTCTACTGTGGACTCTGTTGCTACTCAGGGGACAGGAAAACAACTTGGAGTGTGTAACATATGGTATACTCCCTAGAACATACTTATCTTTTTACTTGTGAGGGGCCAGTCGTCTTGAGGTGCGTTTACAGTTTGCAGTTAGATCATACTGGTGTGAGCTTTATCTGGTTGTAGATTGTATTCAGCTGGAACAGTTGGATTCCTTGGGTTTTATAGGACTCTTTAGAGTCCACATTCTACAGTTTTCACCTGGTCTTGCAGACCACTAGAGGCTCTCTAGATTACATCAACGTCTCCATGTCCTCTGAAGGCAGACCCTGTTGTCCTTAACTAAGAGTCGCTGCTTGACTTGGATGGAATCTAGCCTTTGAAGGGGAAAAGGAAAAGGCCTTTTGGTCTGGTTTGTGCTTACCTGACAGCAGACAAGGAGTGTGCACACTTTCACCCACCTCCTATCTCCCCCTGCAAGAGAATGCTACTTTTCTAATAATTCTTTTCAGGTGGTAGTGTACAGAAAGTTCAGAGAATTAAGACTAAATTTCTACTATTCAGTCTTTACTAAGTTATGTGACACACATAGAAAGATGCAGTACCACTGACCCTGCCCTCTGTGGGTTTGAAATTTAGTGTAGTTAAAAGAGCACGTATGTAATGACTATAACAAAAGGTAGGAAATGATCGATTCTAGAAGAAAAGTATACATAAGGTTTATAAAGGTGAGACTGTTTCCAGCTTTTTATTTTTATAGGCATGGGGTTTGGAGGAAGAGTTTATATCTCAACCTTTTAAATAAGAAAGGATAGAACAAATTTAGAAAGCTCAAATCTTTTAATGAGTAAGGAAGTAAGGAGTTAAGTTGCATTGTTATAGCAGACATTTATAAGACTAAGTGATAGGTGCTTTTTTGTCTTTACAGTAGTCCACAGGAAAGAGTTATTTGATGTTTAATTTGATAATTATAGTATAGCCTTAGATTTCAGGATTGTTAGAAATATTAGGAAATTTTTAATTCTGTCAGTTAACTGTTATCTGCCATCTAATTTGTCAGGCAGTGTTAGTATTAAAAGTAAATTGCTTCTTACTTCCTTTTCGCAAAGCACATATTTAGTGTACCCTCTCCCCCGCATTTTTACTTCTAGAGCTATGTCCGCTAAAATGTTTGCTGCAAATATTTTAAACTGTGAAAGCAGACAATGTTGTAAAAAATTGAAGTTCCATATTACATTGTTTGTGTCTCTTTCCAGTTCTTTGCAGATGCATAAATTTTTTTATGTGTAGTTTCTTACAGACATTGTACTAGTAAAGATTTGCATTTTGACTTTTACCAAGTCTAAACTTCTAGGTGGAGTTGTATGAATTACTTAAAGAATAAAGTGTCAGAGCAATTTATTTCCTGCTAATTAACTGTAATTACTATGGCATTGTGGTTGCTTTACAACCGTTTGTTGGTCATTTGTATAGCTCCGTTAGTGTAGCTTCTGTGAATTACGTGGATAAGAGATTCCCGTTTTTCTCCACATTTTTGGTTATGCAAATTTTAAGTTACCTAAACCCATCCTCTTGAGTATGGTGTCCTTTTTGTTACCTGTTTTAGGTGTGTATTTCACAAAGATGTAATTCTGCTTAATGTTTTAAGTCTTAGAAGTCAACAGAAAGAAATCACTTGTAAAAAAATTTTTATGAATTGCTTTTGACTTATACTGCTTAGGATGTGACTTACATTTATTTTTCAGAAATATTTTAATTTCTACAATTAGTAAAAATTACTGTCAAAAGTAATTTTATGACGAGTAAGACAGAAATTCCCATCTTTTTTCAGAGTTCACATTTAATCAGGTACTTTAATTTTTTAATTCTTACCCAGAATAGTGGAAAACAAGAATACAAGTTGGTTCATGTTAAGAGGTTTGTATTTAAAAACAAAACAAAACAAACCACAGATGGAGGTTTTACTAGTAAGGGTTAAGCCATATTTTTTGTTGTATTTTGTATTAAATACAGCTTGTTTATATTAAAATATGGCTTTAATGTAAATAATGCCTTTGTCTCTTTCTTAATCTCTTCCCCCAGTTATAAAAATAGCACATCCCTAATGTAGAAAATTTGGGAAACATGAAAAAGCATGAATTAAACTTTTAACATCACTGGAAATCCCGCTACAAAGAAGTGCCATTGTTAACCTTCTGTAATATCTTCTTCCTGCATTTTGTTTAGCCATTATATAAGTAAATATATGTGTACTTAGAGACATGATATTTACAAAATGTGCTCATATGCATCTACCATAGTGCAAATTATTCTATTCATTTAACAATGAATCCCGAACATTTTTATGTTAGTATTTTTCTACCACATGATTTTTAATGGCTGTGGAGTACTCTCATCTAGGTTTGTGTAATAATTTACTAATTGATTTTTTTCAGTTGGACACTTAAGTTATCAATTTTTAAAATGGTGTCTTTTTGAATTAGAATTTAAGTAGATTGCTACTGAATTTGTATTAATAAGCAGATTGAATGTTTGTGCTTTTTGTTGAAAAAGTATATCATAAGTATATAATAAATTATCTAGTAATGATCCATAATAGTGAATCCAAGATTTTTATAATGTTTCTTTCTAAAGTAAGTTTTACTTTGAATTGTATTAAACTAACTTTGCATTTCATGAGCATAAATCAAATATTTGGATAACAATATCTAGAACAAGCTTTCTAAGTAGGGTGGGGATCTATGAAGCAGTCCATACGCACAATTAAAATGAAGTTCAACAGAGAGGTTTTTTTGTTTTCTCCAAAACCCTTCCTTAAAAGGAAAATGTAAATAATAAGAAAGAATCCTTCATCACCCAAAAAATTGACATTAGCTTTATATAGGATTTCTGTGATATTTTATTCTACTCCTAGGTATCTGGATCTTCCAGTTTAAGTTGGGGAGAAAAACTAAGCTAAATTACTTTCAGGAGAAAATAGATCAGATCTTACAGTTTAATGCAGTAGTTTTTAGTCTGCCTTCTTTTGTCTATTTTTGAAGTTTCTCAGGTTTAATGAATATACTTTTGATAGCGACTGCTTTACTTTTTTCTCTGTCATGAAAGTAGAAAGTTTTTAGGTATTATTGTCTCAGTGACATGACCAGATAGTTAAAATATCTGGTTTTATTCTAAATCTTATATATGGCCTGAAACTTAATAAAAAAGACAGCATGCTACTTTAATTACTTACATTGATAGCATGGTGTAGTGATTAAGAGCACAAGGTTCTAATACTAGCCTGCTTGGCATTCAAATCCTGTCTTTACTGCTAGGTGGTTGTATGACCTTGGACAAATGTTACCTCAGTTTTTCATCTGTAAAAGGAAGGTAATATTAGTTTATAATATGTTGTGAGGATTAAATGAGACAACACATGCAAATTACTTAGAACAAAGAGTATCCCATAGTAAAATGGTCAATAAATGTTAGTGATTATTCCAGTTTTGTTATTTTCATGGTGTATACCAGACAGGGCTCTTACCTTTTTTTTGTTGTTGTTTTTTTTCCTTCCAATTTAAATGTATTTCAATAAGTTGCCTAGAGTATTGTTTTTATATAGAGAGTTTGGGAATACTTGATCTTTTTATGTGACTTAGAATAATAAAGTTACTAGAATATGGTTCCAAGATGCGTGGTATTATATATTTTTCTTTCACGTCCTTTGCCAAGTTTTGATTCATGAAACTGGTAACTGGTTTTCTTGTGTGTTGAAACTTAAATTTTAGTTGAGGTAATATTAGAAAAAGTTATTTAGGAAACAACCCACAAATTAAAATGAAAAATGTTAGAACTTAAATTTTATTTTACAAGTTTAACATATAATACAGTACAATGGGAGTATCAGATTTATTAGAAGCCAGAAGAGAAGTGAGGAACCATTAGCTAACGGGAAAACCTGTTTCCAACTCTTACCTAATAATTTGTGTCTCCATCAGAAATGGTGATGATATAATGTAATTATAAAGATTTCTTAGTTTCAAGATCAGAGTTTATTGTGTGAAATAAAGTTATATTGTTTAACTTCTTTTTAGGCTTGATCACGTTCTTTTTCTGTAAGTCTGTTACTTTGTTGGAGCTGATCATTAAAATTTATAAACTGATTTTTTTTTCCTTTTGAAAAGTGTTGTGGTTTTTATGAAAATGGGTCTTGCTCCTTAGAAAAGAATTAAAGTGCCAAAAACTACAAAGAAAATCTGTGATGAAGAATATCACTAAAATCACAGGGATGAGCCCAGTTAATTTTTTTTTCAGTATTTTCTGAGGCATTTGTGCGTATGTGTGTGTATACCTGTTGCAATTTTATAGTAAGTGGAGTATGTGGAGTTTTATAAACTTTCATGTTTTCTGGATGTCTTGGTGAATAAATACAGATTATCATTTTTTTAATCAAATGTTAGTCTTTTACTTTGAGCATTTAGTTCATTTACTTTTTTTACTGCTAAGTTTGCCATTACCGTCAACTTTGACTTCTTTGAATATATGCTTTGAATTCCTTTTTACCCTTCTGTTTTGCTTTCTTTTGAGTTATTTTTATTGTTTCTCCTACTATTTGCTCACAAGTTATGTATTTTTTCATTATATCTTCAGTGGTTATTCCAGAGATTATAACAAGTATACTTTTACTTATTGTATTTATTATGCTTATTATGGTACAAGTGACTACTTCTATCATTCCCTGATAATGCAAGTTTCTTACACTTTAATTCCTCCAACCTTTTTGCATTATTATTTTATATTTTATTTGTACATATTTTACATATCCTCAACTGTAGAAGGCATCATTAGTGTTATTTTAGGCAGCCAATTTTTGTGAATATTTTGTTAATATTTACCCTTTCTAGGTTTCTTTCTTCCTGTCTTTTGTGTGTTTTTGTCTGGGATCATTTTCCTTCTGTCTGAATAGCTTCCCTTAGTATATGTCTTAATACTGGCAATACTACCTACTGACAGTAATTTCTTAAATTTTTGAGAATGTCTTAATTTCGCATTCTTTTTTGAAGAGTATTTTTTACTGAATGTGGAATTCTAATTTGGTAGTTATTTTTCTTCATTAGAAAAACGTTTTGTTGTCTTCTGGCTCTTTGTTGAAGTCACCTGCCAGTCTTATTAGAAGGTAATTATCACCTTATAGTCTGGCCGAGAATAAGGTGTCTTTTATTTTTCTTTGACTACTTTTAAGACTTTCTCTTTTGTCTTAGTGTTTTGACTTAGCTGTTTGACTATAATGTGTTGAGGTGTGCTTTTCTTTGTAAGTATTTTGCTTTATGTTCATACAGCATTTTGAATTAGTAGCTTGATGCCTTTTAATTTGAAGATGTTCTGTTATTCCTTTTCAGATATTGCTCCTGTTTCTGTCTTTTCAGATTGTAATTTAGACATGTTACAAGTCAGCGATCATGTTCCACATATCTCCTTACATTTTTTTTTTCTCAGTATTTCACTTGGGTATCTTCTATTGACCCTTCTTCCATTAGTAAAACTATTTTCTCTCTTGGGGCGCCTGGGTGGCACAGCGGTTAAGCGTCTGCCTTCGGCTCAGGGCGTGATCCCGGCGTTCTGGGATCGAGCCCCACATCAGGCTCTTCCTCTATGGGCCTGCTTCTTCCTCTCCCACTCCCCCTGCTTGTGTTCCCTCTCTCGCTGGCTGTCTCTATCTCTGTCAAATAAATAAAAATAAAATCTTTAAAAAAAAAAAAAAAAAAACTATTTTCTCTTTTGTTGAAACTGATCTATTGTATTCTTAATTTTACATTGTGATTTTGAGTGCTAGAACATTAATCCTATTTTATAGATTAATACTGGCAATTCTCCTGAATATATTGATTAGTTACTTAAGTGCTTGTCTGTTGATTCCAGTATCTGCGTCATATACTGGTCTACTTATATGGTTTGTTTTTCTGTTTGTTATTGGTCATGTTGTATATTTCTAGGTCTTCACATGCATGCTAAGTTTTTGAAGGAACTTGTCTGTTTTGTCTATGTTGTAGAATTTATTGGTAAAGTTGTTTATAATCTTAATATCCTTTAAATATCTATCTATAGACTCCATAGTGAATTAAATATATAAATCCATAGAGATTCAGCTGGACTTTAATCTGTGTGTTTTTTTTCACTTGATCAGTCCAGCTAGAGATTTATTAATTTTATTAAGGTTCTCAAAGAATCTGCTTTTGGTTTAGCCAGTTTTCTCTATTTTTTTTCATTGTTGTTTATTTTCTACTTCAGCTCTGAGCTTCATTATTTTCTTTCTTTAACTTTGATTTTAGTTTTTCTTTTTCTAGTTTCTAGGATACAAGCTGAGGTCATTGATTTCCTCTCCGCCTCCCCTCTCCCGATGTGCTATAAACTTCCCTCTAAGTACTGCTTACAAATTTATATGTATATATTTTTTTTCCATTTTCATTCAGCTCAAAATAGTCTCTAATTTACTTTTTTGGTGTCATCTTTGACCAATATGTTATTTAGAAATGTGTTAGTTTCTAGATATTTGAGGATATTCCAGAGGTCTTTGTTATTTTTAAGTTGGTATCATTGTGATGAGAGAACATACTTTTTATGACTTGGATCCTTTTAATTGAGATTTGTTTTTTGGCCCAGAATATGGTCTATCTTGGTAAATGTTTTATGTGCATTTGAAAAAGAATATTCTGTTGTTATTGGCTGATGTTATGTAAATGTAATTAGGTCAAGTTGGTTGATTGTTTTATAATTTTTATTGAATACCAGACATTGTGATTAAAAACAAAATAAAGTAAGCGTTACTGAGTGTTTTGCCAGACAGGGTTCCCTTTTTCTTCTAGACAGGTAGAATGGGGAGCCAATCATCTTAATCTATATGGAGGCTAGATTGCTGTTTTAGTAGTTTGATAATACTCTTCCTCTTATTTGCCTCATTTGTACAGTGTGTTCTTCCAGGACTTTTACTTCAGAGGCTGATGGTCTTTTATCCTTTTAGCAGTGCCAAAGGTGGGAAGTTTCACTGTGCTTTCCAAAGTTTTTCAGTTAACTTTTAGCCATCTTACCCTACACAGTTTTAAAATTAAGCACAGGACTGGGTGTTATACACAACTAATGAATCATCGAACTTTACATCGGAAACCGGGGATGTACTGTATGGTGACTAACATAATATAATAAAAAAATCATTAAAAATAAATAAAATAAAATTAAGCACAGGGCCTTGTGGAGATAGTAGCCTTGATCTTGAAGTCTCTGCAGTCTTCCAGTTTAATACTCCAGCCCTGTGTGAACACGAAAAGCTCTTTTGAGTTCTTGATTCTTTAGCATCAGTGTTCTGCACAGGACAAGTCTGTTAGTCTCCAGCCCATGCTCATAATCAGGAAATATACCCAATGACAACTGCAGATCATCTAAACACTTTTAAAAGATTCTCTCTCCTTCAGAATTTTAGACTATCTTGTTCTCCATCTTTCTACATCTTCTGCCTTTAAGAATAGGATTTTTGTAACTTATTTAGCTTTTCTGGTTGTTCTCAGAAAGAATATTGGCCTACTGTAAGCTGTTCTATTTTACCTGGGTGTGGACTTCTTATTTTTAAAGCTACACAGAATACTTAATTTTCATGAGCTATTTTGTGTTAAGTATTCTATTATACATTAGGTAGTTGGATTTTAGTTTTTGTCCTAGCTTACTTCTTAAAATGCAGATTTATTTATATGTTAAAGTTTGTGCGTGTAAGTATGATTGAGTTTTGACAGATGCATTCTTGTACCCAACACCACAATCAAGATACGGAAAATTCCTGTCACCCTGAAAAATTCTCTCTCCCCTGGCAACCACTAATCTGTTTTCTATTAACACAGTTTTGCCTTTTCTGCAAATGTAATATAAAAGAAATCATACTTTATGTTGTCTTCTGGGTCTGGCTTGCATTTAGCATAATGCTTTTGATACTTCTCTGTCAATAGTTTCTTTTTCTTTTTATGGCTGAATACTGTTTCATTGTATGGAATATGACAACTTGTTTATAAGTGTCAGTTGGTGAACATTTGGATTGCTTCCAGCTTTTGGCCTTGTTGAACAAAATTGCTAAACGTTTTTGGACATGGGTTTTCACCTGGGCAAACATCTAGGAATGGTATTGCCGGGTTGTATGTTTAACTTCATAAGATACCATCAAACTGTTTCCTCAAGTGGGTGTACCACTTTATATCCTCCTCAGAAAGGTATGAGTTTCTGTTGCTGTACATTTTTGTCAACACTTGGTATTATCACTGTTTTGAATTTCAGCCATTCTAGTGGTTGTGTAATGGTATATCTCATTGTGGTTTCTATTTGGATTTTTTCTAATGATATTAAGCATGTTTTCATGTGCTTATTGGTCATTCCTGTATTTTCTTTTGTGAAGTGTCTGCTTAAATCTTTTGCCCATTTAGAAAAATGTTTGCTTATTGAGACATAAAAGGTTCTTTTTCTCTGATTTATTGATACGAAGTTCTTATCAGATGTTAGAATTGTGAAAGTTACCTCCCAACCTGTGCCTTCCTTTATTTTCTTGGTGGTATGTTTGAAAAGTTTTAAATTTTGGTGGAATACAATTTATCAGTTCTTTTATGCTTCATATTTGGTGTTCAAAGAAATATTTATCTACATCAAAGATTTTTATCATGTTTTCTTACAGAAGTTTTATAGTTTTAGCTTTTTGTGTTTAAGTCTGATTCAATTCAAGTTAATTTTTATATATGGTATGAAGAAAAGGTTGAGATTCTTTAAAAAAAAAATTTCCCCCCACATAAATATACAGTTGTTCTAACACTGTTTATTGAGAAAAGATCATCCTTTCTCTGCTGAATTACCTTTCTGCTTTTGTCGAACATCAACTAACCATATATGTGTGGGTCTTTATGAAATCTGTTTTATGTAGGGATTTATATGTCTATCCTTACATCAATATCTTAATGTCTTGATGATTGTAGCTTTAAGTTTAGTAATGGAAGTTCTCTAGCACTGTGCTTCTTCTTCAAAATTGTTTTGTTTAGATTCCTTTCATTTCATATGAATTTTAAGATTAACTTGGCCACTCATATAAAAATGGCTACTGGGATTTTGATTGATTATATTGAATATATGGATCATTTTAGAAATGATATCTTAATACCAAGTCTTTTGATCCACAAACACAGTACAATCTCTTCATTCATTTAGGCCTGTAATTTCTCTCAGCATTGATTTTAGTTTTTTAATATACTTTTAGTAGTGGACTTTATCCTGCTCATTCAGCAAGCATTTATTGAGCATCTACAGTGTGCCAGGTACTGTTCTAGTTGCTGGTGTTATAGCAGTGAACAAAGTAGTCAAAAAGCCCTGCCTTTGGGGAGCTTATGTTCCAACTGGAGGAAGCTAGATGAGAAACCAGTAAGTATGTTGGATGGTCATTACTACTACTGGAGAAAAACCCATCAGGCTGTAGGGGGCTGTGGTATATGAATGTGAGGGGGACCAGGCAGGGTTTACAATTTTAAATTGGGCGAACAGAGAAGTCTTCATTGAGAAGTCAGTATTTGAGCAGACCTTGTCTGCTACATACATGAATAATGAAACAACTGTCAATTTCAGAAGGAAGAGGGGGAAAGAATGTGGGAGCTTGAGTAAGTGTGCCAAGTATGCTAATTACCTCCTATGAAATAACTAGGAGTCAATAGCATTTAAAAATCAGTAAGTGTTGTAATAGAAGTATACCTAATAGTAGAAAGGTAAACAGTGAGAAAGATAATGTGTTTGGTTGAAATCTAGTGATAAAGGGAGGAGGAAAAATAAGCACATCGAGTCATAGCTTGTAGTAGAGAACTAAAAGGTAATATATAAAGAGAGGACTAAGTTCATTATATATGGATATGACTACAAAGCTGTCCATTAGTACAGTAATAAAAACCTTATTAAAAGTAACAACTATTTTGTAAAATAGAGAGGATGGAATTAAGCAATACAAAGATGAGTACTCTAATTGTAACATTTCATTTTATAATGAAGTACCAAATATCTGTACAAAAATAATTTAAAAAATTAATATTCAAAAGACAAAAAACATACTAGAGATTTTGCCACAAAAACCATAACTGGTAGAAGACCATAGTGTATCAAATGAACAAAACCTTAAGGCAATAAAACACCTAAGTACCCCAGTTAATAAGCAAAACTTGATGGATAAACTGAATTCTACCTTGAAAATAGACACCATACCTTCTCAAGCACCTATAGAACATAAACAAAAATTGATTCTAATACTAGATTGTAGAGAAAATTTTAATACATGCCAAAAGATAGGAGTAATATAGAGCTGCCCACCTAATATGGTAGCTACTAGCTACATCTAGCGATTTAATTAATATGAAATAAAAGTTAAATTCAGCTTTTAGTCTCACATGAGGATTGATTGAGTTTGGAATGAGAAGAGGATGCAGATTGAAGATATTATAAGGGAACTAAATAATTCTCTTGCATAGCAGGGAGTCAGTAGACATAACTTGATACTAAAGACAAGGATGTGTTACCTACAATTATGGAGATAAATATAAAAATAAGTGAAATACAAAAGTAGGTGAAGGTGATTGTTTTTAGGCAGCAGGACTACAGGTAAGGGACAGTTATGCCGGCTGCCTTTCCATTATAAGCTTTTTTGTACTTTTTTTTTTCTAATCGTGTATATGTATTACATCAATCATATGTAAGTTTTAAGAAACTGATAGGATAGGGGAGCCTGGGTGGCGCAGTCGTTGAGCGTCTGCCTTCGGCTCAGGGTGTGATCCCGGCATTCCGGGATTGAGCCCCACCTCAGGCTCCTCCGTTGGGAGCCTGCTTCTTCCTCTCCCACCCCTCCTGCTTGTGTTTCCTCTCTCACTGGCTGTCTCTCTCTGTCAAATAAATAAAATCTAAAAAAAAAAAAAAATTGATAGGGTAAATAAAAGCATCCTAGAAACGGTTTTGTACAATAGTTTCTTATCCATTAAATAATTATTTCATTCCTTTGTATAAAGTGAAAAACACTCTAGTTCTCTTAAGATTTAACTACAGCTAATTCATACTGAAAGTACAAATTTTTTTTTCAGGCACCACTAGCCTAGTCTTCTCTTCTACTTATGAGGATAGCAAGTAGTTCTCTATGATGGGCATATATTGCTTTTCTTTACCTGACAAGAATACTTAATTCTGATTTCAATAGTCAATAAAAGATTGGGAGCACCTTAAGATTTTAATTTAAATAAATACCTTTCAGACAACAAAAGCACACTTAAATGGGTCAGGAAGTAAAAATCAAAACATGTACTCATAGCCTCTAAAGATTTATGATATATTTCAAAGGCATTTTCTCTTTTGGAATTTCTAGGGAATATTTTAAATATAAGGAGTGACATCTTTAATAAGGACACAGGACAAATAATTATGAAATTTTTAGCATTCATAAAATGAAGGTACTGGTTATTAATTAAGGTACCATTTTGTATTGCATAATTTATTCACAACTGCTGTAGTTATTATATTTTTTCAAAATGTAACATCTTTTTTACAAAGTTACTATGAGAGAGGAAATATAGGTAAGGGTTAGGGTGAAAAAAAGTTTTGCCTTGTAATCTGAGACTATTACTTGAAAGCGTATAGGCAGACCATATCAAGACAGCGTCACTTGTTGAATGGGTACAGTTTTTGTTTCCCAATTTCCCAGATAGACTGGCTAAGCCAGTTTTTACAGCTTGACAGGCTGAAATTATCAATATATTGTAGTTAGACAATTCAAGTAAGCTTTACGCATAATTAACAAAAATTAAACACATAGGGATTAAATATAAACCCTCAGTCTAGAGGAACAGTATTACCCAGCAAATTCTCAAAAAGAAAATTTGAAAAGGAAATAGAAACCATTAAAATAAACAAATCCTAGAGTTGAAGAATACAGCGATTGAACTGAAAATTTCAGCAGATTCAACAGTAGACTCAACCAAGCAGAAGAAAGATGATGACAGGTCACTTGATACGTAATCAGAGCAAAAGTAAAGGGGAATGAAAATGAGTGAAGAAAGCCTGTGGAGGGGCGCCTGAGTGGCTCAGTTGTTAAGTGTCTGCCTTCGGCTCAGGGCGTGATCCTGGAGTTCTGGGATCGAGCCACATTGGGCTCCCTGCTCCCCTGGCAGCCTGCTTCTTCCTCTCCCACTCCCCCAGCTCGTGTTCCCTCTCTCGCTGGCTGTCTGTCAAATAAATAAATAAAATCTTTTAAAAAAAAAAGCCTGTGGAATGATGAGATACTATTAAACTATATGCATTATTGAAGTTCCAAAGGAAGAAAGGAGCAGAATGCTAATTTTTAAAGAAATAATGGCTAAAAACTTCCCAAATCTAGGGAGAGATCCGAGTTCATGAAGCTAATAGGTGCCCAAAAATTTCAAACCAAGAATCATCTTCTCCAAGACATTATAACAAGACTGTCTAAAGTCAAAAATAAAAGGGTTTAGAAGTTTCAAGGGAAAAAAAAATTGCTTCCATGTAAGTGGGCCCCTATAAGGCTATCAGCAGATTTCTCAGCAGAAACTTTGCAGGCCAGGAGAAAGTGGGATGATCTAGTTAAAGTGCCAAAAGGAAGAACCTGCTCACCAAGAAACTACCCAGCAAAATTGTTCTTCAAGATTGAAGGAGAGCTAAAGACTTCCCCAACAAACAAAAAGTTGAGGGTGTTACCACTAGACCTGACCTACAAGAAATGTTGAGAGGAGTTCAAGCTAAAATGAAAGGATGCTACTTAGTAACATAAAAACTTACAGAATTACCAAACAGGTTGGTAAAGGTTAAGTATATAATCAAATTCAGAGTATTCTTACAATATAATGTGGTGTGTTAATCACTTAACTAGTATAAAGGTTTACAGGGCAAAACTATTAAAAATTATAGCTGCAACAGTTTATATGGACACATAAATTCAACATCAAAAATAAAATATGGGAGGGGGGCATGAAAGAATGGAGTATGTGATTGCATCTGTTAGCTTAAAATAGACTGTTATGCCTACAAGATGTTTTATGTAAGCCTCGTGGCAACCACAAAGCAAAACCTGAAGTACATGCACAGAAGATAGAGAAGAGATTCAAAACATACCACTACAGAAAATCAGTTCACAAAGACAGCAAAAGAGGAAGAATGGAATAAGGGGACTACATGAAACAGCCAAAAAACAATAAAATGACATTAGCAAATTCTTACCTATCAATAATTTAATGCAAATGGATTAAATTTCCCAATCAAAAGGCATAGAATGGCTGACTGGATTAAAAAACAAGACCCAACTGTAGGCTGCCTACGAGAGACTCATTTTGGCTTTAAGGACACGTAGGCTCAAATTAAAGGAATGGAAAAAGAAAATATATGCAAATGGAAACCGAAGAGAGCAGGGGTAGCTATACTTAGGCAAAATAGATTAAGTCAAAAACTGTATCAAGAGACAAAGTCATGATAAAATGAAAAAGAGGTTAAGAGGATATCACAGTTATATATGTACCCAACATTGGAGCATCTAAACATATTAAGAAAATAACAGATAATCAAGGGAGAAATAGTAATACAATAATAGTAGGGGACTTCGATACTCTACCTTTCAACAGTGGATAGATCTTCACATGAAATAAGGAAACACTGGACATGAAATATACCTTACATATAGAACAGAACATTCCACCCAACAGCAGCAGGATATGCATTTTTCTCAAATGTACATGGCGTTCTCTTTAGGATAGAGCATATCTTAAGTCACAAAAGAAGCCTTAGCAAATGTAGGAAGATTAATTTCATATCAAGTATCTTTTTAACCATGATGGAATAAAATTAGAAACAACAGGAGGAAAACTGGAAAATTCAGTCATGGAGATAACACCCACCTGAATAATCGATGGGTTGAAGAAAGTAAAAGAGAAATCAAAATACAGTTGATCCTTGAACAACATGGGGTTGAAATTCCCGAATAGTCAAAAATCCACGTATAACTTGGCTTCTTAAAAACATTACTAATAGCCTACTGTTGACTGGAAGGAAGCCTTCCGGTCAACATAAGCAGCTGATTAAAACATAGTTTACATAAATTTTGTGTATCATATACTATATTCTTAAAGCAAGCTAGAGAAAAAATGTTATTAAAATTATATGGAAAATTTATAGTACTGTATATATTTAAAAACCCCATATGTGAATGGACCTGTGCAGTTCAAATCTGTGGTGTTCAAGAGTAAGATGTATCCCTTAAAAATGGAAACACCAAAATACATAGGATGTAGCAAAAGCGGTTTTAATAGGGAAGTTCATAGTGATAAATACCTTAGATTAAGAAAAAAGGAAGACACAAATAAACAATATAACTACACTTCAAGGAACTAGAAGAACACACGAGGCCCAAAGTTAGCAGAAGGTGGAAAACAAAGTACAGAGCAGAGATAAATGAACTAGAGACTGGGACAGCAATATAAAAGATGAAGGAAACTAATAGCTGGTTTTTTGAAAAGATAGATTTTAGCTAGACTAATTTTTGAAAAGATAGACTTTAGCTAGACTAAAAAAAAAGACTCGAAATCAGAAATGAAAGAGGAAACATTACAATTGATACAACAGAAATGGAAAGGATCATGAGCCTACTATAAAAATCCATATATGCCAACAAAGTTAGTTAGCCTAGAAGAAATGGACAAGTTCCTAGAAACATGTAACCTACCAAAATTGAATCATGAAGTAGAAAGTAAGGAGACTGAAATAGTAATAAAAAACCTGCCAATAAAAAAAGCCCAGGATCAGCTTTCACTGGTGAGTTCTACCAAACATTTGAATGATTAACACCAGTCTTATGCTCTTCCAAAAAATAGAAGAGGAAGGAGTGCTCCCAAACTCATTTTGTAAGACAGGCATTATCCTGATAACAAAGCTGAATTAGGATACTACGAGAAAACTGGAGGCCAATATTCCTGAGGAATATAGATGCAAAAATTCTCAACAGAATCCTAGCAATCTGAATTCAGTGGCACGTTAAGTGGCACGTCATACACCATGATCAAGTGGCATATATCCTTGGGGTAGAAGGATGATTCAACATACACAAGTCAGTGAATGCAATACACAACATAAATAGAATGAAAAATAAAAATCACAAGTGATTATTATTGAATAGATAGAAGAAAAGTATTTGATAAAGTTAAACATGCTTTCAAGTTAAAAACTCTCAACAAATTGGGTATAGAAGGCACATACGTCATCTGCGAGGGAATAAGTATTTGTTGTTTTAAGCCACCCAGTTTGTAGTCCTTTGTTTTGGTAGTCCTAGGAAACTAATACAAGTTCCTATTTAAAAAAGTGATGTGAAATTAAAATTTAAAAAAATTGGCACAGGCCAATTTTTGGCAGAAGTAAAACTTCTGAAAAAAAATGAACAGAAAAGTAACATAGAAAAGGCAGATGAGTCAGAATAAAGCTTATTTTATAGTAAATGGAAAGAAACTTTGTAGACAAAATATACTTTGCACTCAGTACACAAACAGTATAGTAACAAAGAAATAGCAAGGAATATGAAAAATAGAAAACAAGTAAAAACAGACACATAATAATTTACAAGGTGGAGAGCCTTTTAAAAATTTTTATTGTTAATTTTCTGGTTTTGCTACACTATAATTTCTACCAGGATTGTTTTATAGCACTTCTTGTGGTGATGGGAGTATTCCATAACAGTGCTGAATAATAGTAGCCACTAGTCATAGGAAGCAATTCATATATACGGAGTATCTTTCCATTTAATTTTATCTTTAATTTCTTTTAGCTGTATTTTGTAGTTTTCAATGTACAAGTGTTTCACCAATTTGGATTAAGTTTATTTCTAAGTATTTTATTTGTTTTGTTGCTATTGTAAATGCAGCTGCTTTCTTAATTTCCTTTTCAAATTGCTCATTGTTAGTGTGTAGAAACAAAACTGATTTTTATTTGTCAATTTTATATTATGCAGCTTTGTTGAAGTCACTTACTGGTTTTAACAGTTTTTTGGTGGGTGTAGGATCATTAGGGTTTTGTACATACATGTCATCTGTGAAAAGAGGTAAATTTTAATTTCTTCCTTCATTGTTTAGATGCCTTTTATTTCTTTTTCTTGCCTAATAATTGCTCTGGCTAGGACTTCCAGCACTATGTTGAATAGAGGTGATTCCTTGTTCCTAATCTTAGAGGAAAAGCTTTCAGTTTTTCATTGTTGAGTATGATGTTAGCAGTGGACATTTCATATTAGGCCTTTATTATGTTGAGGTAGTTCTATTTCTGGCTTACTGAGTGTTTTTATTGGGAAAGCGTATTTAATTTTGTTGGATGCTTTTTCTGCATCGTTTGAGATGTTCGTGTGTTTTTCCCCCTTCATTCTCTTAATGTAGTGTATTATACTGATAGATTTTCATATGTTGAACCATCCTTGCACTCTAGGTATACATACCACTTGATCATAGTACATAATCCTTTTAATGTGCTGTTGAATTTAGTTTCTTAGTATTTTGTTGAGGATTTTTACATCAGTATTCATCAGGGATATTACTCTGTAATTTTCTTGTTGTGTCTTTTTCTGGTTTTGGTATCAGGATAATGCTGGCCTCATAGAATGCATTTGGAAATGTTCCCTCTTCTTTCATTCTTTGGAAGAGTTTGAGGAGAACCTTTAAATGCTTTAGAGAATTTTCCTGTGAAGGCATGTGGTCCTGGGCTTGGGATCTGCTTTTATTTTTTGATTTATTAACTTTCAGTTATGTCTCTTTACTTCCTGCTAAAAAAGATGAGGCTTTAGCTTACTTATACTGTCTTTAATCTCCTCTTTTCTCTCTGTATTCCAAAGTTTAAAACTTACTATATTTAGTTCTTTTATTAATATTTTTACAAATGTAAATAAAATATTTGAATTCCTTAGATACTGTATTTTAAATCCCTACTATGTAAGATAAGAAAGAACACTAGGACTTTCGGGGTGCCTGGCTGGCTCAGTTGATAGAGCATGTGACTTTTGCAGGTTGTAATTTCAAGCCCCATATGGTGTGTAGAGATTACTTAAAAATAAAATCTTTAAATAATAATAAAAAAGGACATCAGGACTTTTATCTTTTTCTTCATCTTGTGTTTTCTACTCCTTCATTTCCACTCCTGTCTTTTGTTTTGTATTTATTTGAGTGGGTTTATAATGTAACATTTATGTTCTGTTCTGTAATGAGAAGAATTCAGGCTTGTCAGATTGATTTTAAATACAGTAAACTGCAGTTAATCATTGAGCTAGGGTTAATTTTTGTTCTCAGTGGGTCCAAGATCATGATGCTAATGGAACTCAAAAAATAAAATATTTGATATCAACGTTAGATTGATTATCTTTACTTACAAATAGTAAGTTTTTCAAAATCATACTACTAGTTTGCTTTATAATCTGACTATATTCTTACTAGTTTTCTTTATATTGTTCATCTTCCGCCATTATCATCTTTAATTGCCTTTTTCCTTGATAGAGAAAAAGATAGCTTTACCATAGCCTCACATGTTTCCTGGCTGAATCATAATATCTATTATTTTTTGGATGGAATCCTACTTGTCCTGGAGACATCTCTTTTAGAGCCCTCCTCCTGCCTGCTTTAGGTTTGGAAGTCTGTATATCTTTCATTCAAAGGTATTCCTGCATTTCTGGGTTAGATATACTGTTTCTTAGATCCCACATTAACTCCGGTATACAAGGTACTTGTAATTAACTCAGTGTACAAGGTTCTAAATTCTTGCTGTCTTCAAACGGCTTTGGCCTGGCTCATAATTGCTTGATAGTTTGGCTGGGTGTAGAAATTTAGTTTCAGATTTTTCCCTCAGAACTTGAGGGTTTTGCTCAGTTTTCTCTGTGTTAAGATGAGAAGTCTGATGGTATTCTGAGACTTGTTACTTTCTAACAGACTCCTTTCCTCTCTCTTTGGAAGCTTCAGTATTTCTTTGTAGTTCTGGAATCTTACAGTTACTTGTCTAGGTATGAATTATTTTTGTCCTTCTCACTGGATTCTTTGGATTTGGTGGACCCTTTGTGATTGAAATGCATGTGTCTTCCTTCAGGTGAGAAATATTCGTTTATTATTTCTTTGGTAATATTTCTTGGTTTTCTATGTTCTCCCATTTTGAAATGCTTGCCAACAGAATGTTGGCTTTCTGGATTGATTTTACGTCTTTTATCTCTTCTCATGTTTCTACCTCTTCTTTTTTAATATGTATTCTGACAGATTCCTTCAGTTATATCTTTCTGCCTTTCTGTGAATGTCTGTAAACACATTGTTAATACTTCAGTAGCATTATTTATTTTCTGATTGTATCATTTCAAAAGGCAACATGGTATAGTAGTTACAAGCTTATGCAATAGAACCAGACTGCCAGACTGTGTGGGTTTAGATCCCATCTCTACCACTTAATAATCTTAGGTCACTTAATGTGACCAAAATGAAGATAATAACTAGTTTGTGGGTAAAGGAGTTTATATTTGTAAAGCATTTAGAATAGTTATTGGTGTAGCAAAATCTGTATTGTCTGTTAAATATATAGCATCCTAGTTTTGTTTCACACAGTGCAGTTTATTCAGGAGTGTGTTAAGTATATTTTGTTTTGTTTTTGCATTTTCTTCTGTACCCTAAATAATCTGATTCTTCCAGGGTTAATTGATCTACTTACTGATTTTGTTCTTTTTCTTAGCTGCTTTTTTTTATTGTGGGTATATAGTTCTCTGATTTCTTAAGAAAGCAAAATCTTCCTCAAATAACTCATGATTTTGTTTTAATGGAGTATTTTAAACTATACAGCAGTTTACAGAATAGAATAAAGAAATGACAGATGGAACTCTGTCACCAGCTTTAATAATTGGGTCTTTTTTCATCTATACCCTCACTCCTTTCCTAATATTGTTTTGAAGCATATTCCACATGTCATTGATCTGTAAGTATTTTAAAGTATATTTCTAAAACTAAAGACTTTGAATCTTTTTAAATTTTAGAAAAATTGATGGGCCCTCTCCTCCCCCTGCCTTTATTTTTCCCTCCATGTTGAAGGAACTGGATCAGTTGTTCTATAGAATATTTTACATTCTGGATTTGTCTGATTGCTTTTTCCTGATGTCATTTTATTTATTTTCTTCCAGTATTAATGTAAACTGGAAGTTTGATCCAAAGCAGTGTTTATTAACTTTTTGTTTGCTTTTTTCATTGTCTCTTTAAAGGACCTTTTTAGAATTTTTTTTTTTTTTAATTGTCTACCTCCTGAAACCCAGGGGACAGATCATAGTATTGTGCTTTGAAGAGTAAGAAACTTTTAATTTGTTATTTAAGTTCTTCTTACCTGTTGGGTGTGATATTGCTCCAGTTAAGAATATATGATCTGAAGGTTTGATCCTATTTTGACTCTTTTTCAACAAGAATATTTTATAAGTAGTACTATGTATTACATATTACATCAGGAGGTACTTAATATTTGGTCATCTCATTTTTGGAGATGCTAAGATTGATTAGTGCATGCAGTTGATCCATTGTGAAATTGACTATCACTTTTTCTCTTAATCTTTTAAAATCTATTGATGATTACTGCCCATCTATTTATATGTCATTTCTTTTGTTCTTATTAGCTAAAATTCTTTGAAGGACTAGCCCTCTCATCAGTTTGGTCTCTCTGGCTACCTTGAGATACAGTTTGACAGGACAGGCAAGAAAAGTTCATGATTAATTTTCTTTTATTTACCAATTTTTGATTAGCCCTTAGTATATCATCAGTATCCGTTGGCTTTAATTTTATACTTTTTTTTTTTTAAACATTTCTGGCAATTTGTAAGGACTAGTATTTCATGAGTGTTATTCTTTCTTTGGGTCTTCCAAAGAACAAAGGCAAAATTTACTGTTTTTTAAGTTGAATAAAACTTACTCTATCTTGTACTATATTCATTTATATTTAAACATTCTGCTATTTCATCATTCTATGATTTATTTCATAATGACTCATCAGCTATTTCCATCTCTTCTAAGAAGAGATGAAAATAGAAGAATGGTGGAATCACATTGGATGATAAAATATGGGGGAAATTGTCATTGTTGCATCATTTTTTCAGTTTTTATTTTTTTGTATTACCCAAGTAATTGCATCATATTTCAACAAGTTATAAAAGAAGCCTGGAGACACACCATCTTTGTAGGCTCTTTTTTAGTTTTCATTGAATGCAGTTGCGAATTAGGAAGTTTTCATTTCTGTCCAAAGTGGTTAAGAGAAGAAAAATGACAGTGGAAGATGTCTCACAACTCTTTGACAAATCAGCAAATGAATGCAAAGAGAAACTAGCACTTCAGGTCCAGACCAGCATTGTCTGAGAGAAATATAATATGAACCAGAAATGTAAGCCACATACATAATTTAAAATTTGCTTTATAAAAGTTAACAAAGAAAATAATGTCATTGAGGAAAACAAGAAATACTTGGAATTCTGTTTAAAAATTAACACCCCTGGGACAACTTTGCTGGATTTTTCTGTCTCTTTTTTGGTCAGATAAATTCTCTCCTTTCCTCTTCTCCCCTGCATTCACCCCAAACAGGCCAAGTTTTCTGATGGCTCTATATAGCTTGTTAATGTACTGGCTCATGTTTGCTTCGTCTCCTTATATGCCTTATTTCTCTTTAACTTCGTCATATCCTGGCATGAACCCTTTCTTCCTGAAGTGTCAGCTTGTACCTTTGCCCAAGGCTTGCTTTCTTTCTTTTTTTTTTTTTTTTTTTAAGATTTTATTTATTTATTTGACAGAGATAGAGACAGCCAGCGAGAGAGGGAACACAAGCAGGGGGAGTGGGAGAGGAAGAAGCAGGCTCATTTCGGAGGAGCCTGATGTGGGGCTCGATCCCACAAGGCCGGGATCACGCCCTGAGCTGAAGGCAGACGACGCCTAACCACTGTGCCACCCAGGCGCCCCCAAGGCTTTCTTTCTTGAGCTGAAACAGTGGCTTCCAAACTTGTTTGACCACAACCTATAATAAGAGATATATTTTATTTTATGACCTTATGTGTGTGTGTGTGTGTGTGTGTTTGTGCACATACATACTCATAAACACGTATCTGAAACAAAAGTCAGGAAGTACCCTTACCATTACTCAGAGTCTTATATTCTAACTTTTTTTCCTTATCCTGTTTCATTTTTTAAATGTTGTTTATAGCCCACTATATTGCTGGACCAAAGGGTTAGACATTTGTAATTTTGTTAAGACACTGATAAATTGTTCTCAGTTTGTACTAATTTATACTCCCACCAGCAGGGTGTGAGAGTAACGTCAAAGCTGGTATTACAAGTGCTTTCAAAATTCTTCTCTTAGAGGATGTGACTCATCAATGTTCTCAAACTTGATGGACCCCTATCCTGCTTGGGGATAGAATATCTTATGCTTTAACTACTTTTTTAGTAGTAGTAGTTAGAAGGAGAAAAAAAAAAAAACAAACCTGTGGGTTAGTTGAACTTTTGGGATTCCATCTTGATCTATAATGTTTTGATTGTATCTCTTTGAATAGCTTTTTTGTGGTTGCTCTAAATATTGTTTTTTGTATACATAATTTACTATAGCCTGCTGGTTAAGTCCCTTTATCCCCCCTCCATTTCTAATATATTGCCTTCTATATTTTTTCTGCATATTGTGAGAACCATATCACACAGTGTCATCATTTTTGCTTAAGCCATCAAAAATAATACAACAAAAGGAAAGTCTATTGTTTTTACCCATATTCTTTTCTATCCATTCTGCCTGATTTTCCAGTACTCCTTCTTTTATCATTTGTTTTCTGTTTGAAGAACCTCCTGTAGCTAGCGTTCTAGAGTAGGTCTAGACAAATTTCCCTCTCTTTCCTGAAGGATATTTTGTCTGGATACAGGATTCTGGGTTGGCAGTTTTTTTTCCAGCACTTGAATAGTGTTTCTGGGCATCAAAAATATGAATGTAAATTGAAATTTAAAATGTTTATTAACTGTGACCATAGTGGTCTAAGTGTTAAAGAATTTTCTTCTAAATTATAATTACTATGAGTATAACATAAATATATTCTTGATTTTGTTTATTAAATAGTTCTTAAACATAAATGTATCTCTTTAGAGGGGACTGTTCTTTTCATGGAATTTATGTATTCATGGATGAATATTATGTTAGAATGAGACTGGTTTCTGTGGAAATTAATAATAAAAAGAAAAGATATTTATAAAAGAGTATTGATAACTTTTTTAAGTATATCATTTATAGTAGAATATACAACATATTCCTGATAAATTAATGTGTATCTAATAAGTTCACATAGGGATGAAAAACTGAGCAAAGAATTGGTTGATATGTGACAGCATGAAGGCTTGTCCAGGTTAGAAAAAAATACGGATTTACTGTGTCCAGTGTTCTTTTGACAAAAATTAATAAAAATGTTTCTCAATAAAAAATAGAAAACTCTAACTTCGGTGTTTACTACTTTTACTTGAAAACATGCTATTGATTTGACAGAAGTAAGAGCTCTTTTTTCTCTTTTTCTTTCTTTCTTTCTTTCTTTCTTTCTTTTTTTGGTGGGGGGGGTTATGTGCTCTTTTCAACTCATTAAAACCACGTAAAGTATCTTCAATTCACAGAAATAAGACATGGGTGACTGATAGAATGTACTAATTTCTTTGTCATTTTTTGGAGAATGGTGAAAGTACAGATCTTGAATTCTAATTTAAGATGCTTTCCAGATCTTGGATTCTACATAATTCTAGATAAGTTATGTAAGGAGTCTAGTCATAAGCTTTTTACCTGGATGAACTAAATTATAGCACTCTTCAATATTTATCATCAGGTTTTCATTGGATTCTCTCTGATAGCTTTTTAATCAAAAATTTTTCTTATTCCCACCTCCCAAAGTTGTAGCAGCCCATTTGGGCCAAAATATCTCCTTTTACATGTCAGGTATTATCGTTAACAGAAATGTACGGGATAGGGAAAGACAAAACCACCTTAGTATATGGTTCTTCCATTAAGGGTATTCCCCTGATATCAATATTTCAAATTACTTCTTTGGTGTTTTGGGTGTTTTTCCAATCATGGAAATGCATTGTAGTGAGATGTTAGGTGTGTGAGAAATATATCTTTCTCCTGTGAACTGGAAGAAGGAGGATTATAAAATGTACTGTAGGAAATGTAGAGTGTAGGAAAGGAGAAATGAGTATAATGCTCTGACCTTAATATTAATTCTAGTAACTGGTTGGTAACTATGGAAATTAAGGATCTGGAAATTGATTCCCTTAAAACCATCTGGTCCCATTGTGAAGACTGCTGGTTAAAGGTTTAATTTTTCTTCACTAGATTATAGTCTTGAATCTGATGCTGGATAATATTCATATACTTTTTATTTTCATTACTGTTAATTTCCTTAAGGACCTTCATCACTGTAACTGATTACTATTTCTTTATGCTCTCTTTGAGGATTTTTTCATTCTTCCTGAGTATACTCCTCGGTGGAACAGTTTCTTACTCACTCTCTTCCTCTTAACGTGTATATTTTTACTCACAATCCACTTCAAGTTTTGATTCTCTTCTGTTGCATTGGATTTTGTCTGTGTGGTTATTGGGTTTTCATTTATTCAAAAAAACTTAGGATATGTTGCAAAAATGTAATTGCCCAGGAGTGTCAAACGTCATTGTATTTCAGTGGCTTAAAATCCATGAGGTCTGGAATTTGGCGTGTTTTTCTTACCACTGGATATGTGGAATATACCCTAGTGAGTGAATGAATAAGGAGAAAAGGATTTCCCAAACTCTTTCCTTAATAGAACTGCTAGTTTTTAAAAAAATCAACCAAAATAATGTTGTAGCCTTTTATTTTTGTTAGTTGATATTTAAAATGGTACTTTTCTGGTAGAAGGGTAATGAAAATGCTTTTAATATTGTGGTGAGAAATGTTGTTAATGTTTCTGATCATTTTAACTTTAATTGTTAATAAGAATTAATGGCCATGTTTGGATAGTTTAATAAAATCATACTGAAAATACAGGGTAATAAAAGTACCTATCTCATAGGGATGTTGTGAGGATTGAGTTAGTTAATACATATGTAGAGCACTTATAACAAGGCTTCACACATAGTGAAGTGTTTGGTAAGCTGTTAGTAATTGAGAATGATGCTGAGACAGACTTCTTTCCCATCATTCTGCAGGGGGATTTCTTGATGGTTAGTTGATCAGTTCATTCATAGGGAGGCTGGCTATTGGCCCAAGGCAGTCTTCCCTCAGGCCCTTGCAAAAGCCCCCTAAAAGGATCACCCTCCACGAGCACTTTTTCCTCAGCTTCCTTCCCAAGGACCCCCCTCTCAACCCTCGAGGCTAGTGGGCTGGGAAGAACTTCAGAATGTGTAGTATATTTGCAGTCAGTTGATGCGGGTTTAAAATGGGCTCTGCCTTTTACCCCTGTGTGACTCTGTGACTCAGGGCAAATTGCTTCACCACTTTTTTCCTACCTTATCTATCTCATCTCAGAGAATGTTCTTTTTCTCTCTTTTCTTACTCTGAGCAGCCACACTGCACTTATTTAACTTCCACATAAATGCATATTCTCTCATATCTGGCCCTTTGAACATGCTGTTCACTTTGGATTGAACACTTTCTCTTCCCTCTTGCCTTGCTTTGTCTGACCAGATCCTATTCGTGCTTACATTAAATGCCCCTCCTTTAGGAGGTCATTCCTAACCAATTCCCACCAGACTGGTTTGTATTTCTGCCATGCTTTCCCCTCACAACGTCATGATTCTTAAAGCCTTTCATCTCATTTGGAGTTGCCCTACATAGTGAGCTCCCACAGGGGTTGATGGGATCTGACATGTTCATTGCTTCATCCCCAGTTCCTGGCACATAGGAGGCCCCAATTAATGCTGTATACGTGCATGGGAAAAAAAAAAATACCAGAGATACTGTTGCTTAGACTTTGGCTAACATCATCTCCACAGCTGCCCTTGTTTTACAGTATTTTTATTTTATTTTTCCCTGTAAAGCCGCTGAAACTTAGAAGCTGATTCTGTCACAGTTTAAGATGCCTTTGGAAAATTCTGCATTCTTCTTAGATGAATCTTTAGAACTTGGTGAGTTTCACTAGATACCTTCAGTTTTCATTTTGAGCTCAGAGGTATGCTGTGTTGTTGGTTTTTTTTCCTGCGTAATTCATAATCATTGGATAAAGTGAGGTTTGCAATCTCCTGGCAAGAAGCATAGGACAAAGTATTATAAAAGTATTTAGAGCATGATCTGCTACTTGCTTTGATAGTCTTAATTTATCTTTAGAATTTTAAGTTTTTGAGGAGTAAAGAGTTATTGGTTGGTAAGATAATTGACACGGAGATATGAAGTATTTTCACCAATTCTTAAAATTTTTCAGTTATTTAGAAGTAAGATTTTTAATATCTTTTTCTGAGATGAAGGTGATTTGCAAATGACTGAAAAAATAAGAATTATTTCCTGTTACATTATAAGTATAGCGATAAAGAATTAGTTGATGACTTAAAGAAGAGCCAGTCACCCATTGCAGCTCCAGCTTATAAGCAAGTCTGTCAGGAGTCTGCAAAATACCAAATCCAGCCTGCTGCTTGTTTTTCTATGACCTATGAGCTAAGAATAGTGTTTACATTTTGAAATGATTGGAGGAAAAGAAAATCTCAAAAGAATACTATTTTGTGACATGAAGATGATATGAAATTCAAATTTCAGCATCTATGAATAAAGCTTTATTGGAATACAGCCACTCGTTAACATATTGTGTATGGCTGTTTTCATGCTCTAGTGGCAGAGTTAATTTAAGTACAGTAGTTGCATCAGAGACCTTAGGGCCCAGAAAGTATATACTGTGTAACCCTTTACAGGATAAGTTAGCTGATCTATGCTCTTCATGGTTGGAGAAGTGCTTATAGGTTGAGTGCTAGTAGCTTCATTTTCAAAATAGGAAAAAATAGTATCTTTCCTATCTGAAAGCAGGGGTCTTGGGTTTACTAAATTACAGGTTTCCAAAGGGTAGATACCATGCTTGTTTTTTAAACAATGGATGCCTCCATGGCTATTGTAGGCCTGACACATGGTTGTCACACAGTCAGTGTTGAGTAAAAGAACAAGATCTGTTGTAAGTTAGCTCTAGTACCTATTACATCTATGTATGATCACAATAATTCTAGTTTCTTTAAAGGTTTGCTTATTGGGATTGGGTGTTTTTTGTAAACTGTAGGAGAGAATTAAAAAAAATAACAAAACAGGGGCGCCTGGGTAGCGCAGTCGTTAAAGCGTCTGCCTTCCGCTCAGGGCGTGATCCCGGCGTGCCGGGATCGAGTCCCACATCGGCTCCTCCGCTGGGAGCCTGCTTCTTCCTCTCCCACTCCCCCTTGCTGTGTTCCCTCTCTCGCTGGCTGTCTCTCTGTCTCTGTTAAATAAATAAATAAAATCTTTAAAAAAAAAAAAAAATAACAAAACAGGCAAAAAAAAACTGTAGGAGAGAATTTTGATGAAAACAGCAATTTTCTCTGGATCTGCTCTTTACTGATAGCCATCAAATCATTGGCCAGATTTATTTGTCTAAGTTGATTATATATTGTAATGTTTTGACATCTTAAGAGACAAGATAAACCACTAATCCAAAAGTTACCAATCTTAGAAGACTCCTTGTTGTAAATCTTTAAAATGTATATATATACTAAAAGCTACTCTTGGATAGGAAGATTCATATATTCTCATCTAAGTCTTCTGAAACTTCCTCAACTTATCCACTGAATCTCTTTCTTAAATGAACCTTCTCTGTATAGTTTGCTCAAGAACCCAGCTTTTAAAATATTATCCTGCAGAACATCTTGTAAAGATCAGATAGTTTAAATGGCATTTAGTTGAGGAAAACTGTTGCACGTAAAAGGAGTCTGGGGAGATCGGACAGCTAAATGCAGTCAGTACATGACTCTGGACTGGATCCTGTATTAGAGGAGGAAGAAAGCCTTAGAGGACTTCATTTGCTCAGTTAAAAAAAAATTGGAAAATAGACATTAAATTAAAATTTTGTGTAATTGTTAAATATCCTGAAGTTAGTAACTATATTATGGCTATTTAAGGGAATGTCTTTGTTCTTGAGAGGCATATGTTGATGTATTTAGGCGTGAAAGGGTATGATATATACAACTTATTCTCAAATGGCTCAGCAAATGTTTATCCATATATGATAAAAAAATTATGTGAATGTTAATTGATAAATCTGGATAAAATATACATAGGAGTTCTTTGAACTATTTGTACACTTTTCTGAAAGTTTGAAAGTATTCCAAGTAACAAGTTTAAAGAAATGCCATTAGCAATTACCAAAAACCTAGAGATTATGTCCAAATACTGTTGCTTTTAAATTATTAATTACTTTCATTAAAAATACACTTACAGTGCTTGTACTTTTTCAAAGTGCCTTCACACATACTCTGTTTACATGGTGGTACTATTCTGAACAGTATTTTTTGGTTGGGTGGTTTATGATTAATTTGTTCCTCAGTGCAGATACTCTGTTCTATGATTCTTTACTGGATTTAATAAGTTGACTTACAAATGTTTTATAGTAATGTGGAGATAAATAGAACTTCGCAAATGTAAAAACTGTATGCAAAGATAGTCTTTATTTTAGCAGTATTCTTGCTGATTATCTCCTCAGTTCTTTAAATCATAAGATCATAGTTAAATACCAATTAGTACAATTTAGAACTTCAAAAAATCTTACATGTGATGTGTTTAATTTTCTTCCTGCTACTGTTCTTTAATATAATGTCCACTACAGCTTGTTTTATTAAAAATCTGTTGTGTTCTGTTAGCTCCATAAATATGCTTTGTTTTTAAATGTAGATCTGGTTTTACTACCTTACATTATTATATTTTGACCTTAAGTTATATTTTGAAGGAAATTCAAGAGTAAGGGTCTATTCTAACGTTTCTCAAACTGGTATTCATAATTGATGACCTTTTTGAGCTTTTTGTTTAGTGCCAGACATTATATTCTAAGCACTCTACATTTAGTAATTTATTTCATTTTCACAACAGCCTTATACTAACACCTTGCCTTGATTTGCTATTTAATTCTATCTAAAACTGCTGGTAAACCTCAGAAGCCTTAAGTTTTCTTACCTCTTTTTTTTTTTTTTTCCAAATACAAATTATGGGAACTGGGGATCTGGAACTTAATATAGAAAAATTGATTAATAGGGGCACTTGGGTGGTTCAGTCAGATGGGCATCCAGCTCTTGGTTTCTGCTTGGATCATGGTCTCAGGGTTCTGGGATTGAGGCTGGCATTGGGCTCCGTGCTCCATGGGGAATCTCTTGAGGATTCTTTCTCCGTCTCCCTCTGCTCCTCCCTCCACTTCAGCATGTGTGCACTGTCTCTGAAGAAAAAAAGCCATCTTAGAAATTTTAGGGTGTAAATAATGGGACTGGTCTAACTTCGACCTAGACTTTCTGTTGCCTTCATAATGGGAAGGAACCATGTATCAAAATAATTCTTCAGTAATTTTACTGCAAAAGGAAGTAAATATGACTTTCAGTATCCAATTAAGAAGCAAACATGTAGAAATCTAGTTTTCCTAGACCTGAATTTTACCAAGTAAAATGACCAAAAAGTTAAAAATTTAAAAATTAAGGAACTGATATAGTATTGCTAACTTTTAAAACTTTTTGCATTGAATTAAACCATGCTTTTTATAAAGTGGATAAATCTTGAGTATCCTTTTGATGAAATTTTATGAAGTCCACACTCGTTTAACCAATACCGAGATGAAGATATAGAATATTTTCATCAACCTAGGAGCCTCCTTCAATGCCCCCTGACAGTCAACACACATTTCCAAAGGTAACTATTATTCTTACTTCATTTACCGTTCATTAGTATTGTCTGTTTTTAACATCTTTTGACTCTTTTTTTAGATCAACATCTTGTTTATGTGAGTCACCCATGTTGATTCATATAACATTAATTTATTCTTTTTCATTGCTTTGTAATACTTCATTGTGTATTGGCACAGTTTATCCATTCTGTTGATGAATATTTGGATCATTGTGAGTTTTGGGCTGTTACAAACAATGCTGCCATGAATATTCCTGAGCATGTCTTTGGTGCATATATGCATGCATTTCTTTTGAGTAAATATCCAAGAGTGAAATTGTTGATCATGGTATTTCTGTTTAGCTTTTAGTAGGTGCCCATAGTTTTTGAAAGTGGTTGAGTCATTTTATACCTACCAACAGCGTACAAGGGTTCTCATTGCTCTATATTCTCACCAACACTTAAAATTATTGGTGTTTTTTAATATTAGCTTCTTTGCCATATATGTGGTGAAAAATTATTGGAGTTTTAATTTGTAATTCCCTGCTAACTTTAAAGATTTAGTACATGTTTATATGCCATTGACCATTTGAATATCTTCTTTTGAGAAATGCCTATTCATGTCATTTGACCATTTTTCTGTTGAGTTGTCTATCTTATGGATTGGTAGGAGTTCTTTATTTCTAGGATAAGTTTTTTATTGCATTAAATATTGAGGATATCTATCCTCTACTTCTTTACTCTTTTAATAGTGTGTCTTTATAAGAAAATTTCTTAATTTTAATAAAGTCCATCTTAACCAAACTGTTCTTTTATGATTGGTATTTTGTGTTTTAAGAAATCTTTGTGCCAAAGCCAAGAAAGTATTCTTGTATGTTTTTTCTTATAAACTTGTTTTAACCTTCGCATTTAGGTTTATGCATGGTATATGATAAGGTTCCTGGTTCATTTTATTTTCCATATGGAAACCCATTTTGTCAAACATTATTTATCAAAAAGACTATCTTTTCCCTATAGTAATGCATTAGTGCCTTTGTTGTAATTCAGGTGAGCGTTTATTCGTGGGTCTGTTTTTGGACTGTTCAGCTCCATTGGGCTGTTGTTGTTCCAGTGCCATACTCTTCTAATTACTGTTGCTTTAAATTCTCCAATTATGTTCTTCACAATTGCCTTGGTTTTTATTGGTCCTTTAAATTTCAATAAAAATTTCATATTCAACCTGTCAGTTTCCTAAATAAAGGGATAACCCGCTTTATAGTAAGCAAGTTAAAAAAAATAGCAAGTTTAATACTATTTGTTATTTAATATTATTATTGACTAGCTTAATATCAAGTCTATAAATCAAGTTAGATATATTGGACATCTTTCAATATTGAGAGATTCGATACCTTAACTGTGGTAGTACCTTGATATATTTAGGCCTTTTAAAATTTCTCTCAGAATTTTATTTTGTGTGTGGAGGTCCTATACATCTCTATTAACTTTTTAAGGTAGGAATAATGATATTGTGATTATGTTTTTTATTAGTCCTTGTAATTTGTAGATTCACACTGGTGTATTTACAGATGCAATGACACAGTTTTGGTGGTTTGCGTTTAGTAATGCAAAGGAGGGTGGGAAGGAATGGAGAAGGGGCAGTATAGATGTAACCAGATTGACCATGATTTGATAATCATTGAAAATAGGTGAAATGTGGGTTAATATTATTCTTTTTACGTTTGAAAATTTTCATGAAAATAGGTTTAAAAAATGTAATGACTACAGTAGGTTGATACACAAATATAAAAGATTGAGAAGTTCTCTGGAAATTTAAATATCAGTTCTCACAGGTATCAGGTCATTACTCTGAAAATCATTTGTAAATGAAAGAATCAACCACTTAATGTTTTTCTGCACAGATTATATTCCAGGATAACCAAATAGTTAAGAGGGAAAGTTTATCTTCATAGATGAATCACAGCTGATAAGAAATACTGAGCAAATAAAGGATTAGAAACTCACCACAGTGCAACTTCTAATGAAATAATGGATCTAGATAATGATCAGTCAATGACTACTGAAGCCACTAGGTGAAAAGTCTGTTGGGACAGGGATATAATACAGTGGGTAGACCAAGATGGAGTAAGCTTAATTCTCTGACTGAGGAGAACTAATGTATTTCCTAATGAAATACAAAAACCAACTATTTGAAGGCTGAAAATTAATAACAGGCCAGTTGAGAGGGGAAGTTATAATTTGAAGGGAATTCATAATTTGAAGGGTGGCCTGTATAATTGTGAGTTTATCATTTTTTTCTTTCCATGACCCAGCTTTGACCAAATGGTGGGCTGAATTGTGGAACTGCACAGTGGGTGTAGCAGTTAGCAATACTTCAAGAGAAACCCCCATTTCTAGCCAGAGGATAAGGAAGAGGGGTCCCCTTATTTTCCTTTTTCTCTCTCAAACCTGCCCTAAGACCATCTCCAGTTCTAAAATTGCACTGCCATGGTGGCACTAGCACTTAAAACTCTGAGAGGAAATGATTTCTCTGCCCAGAGGATTTGGGAAAGGGACTGCTGGAAACTGCAGCATGCTGGGAAGATCTCAGGGAGAAGAGAGCTGAGAGGAGATTCCCTAATTGAGTATGAACCCACAAAGGTCCTACCTTACTTGTGAGCTATACATGCACAGAGCAGATCCAAAGAAACACAGCAAAGACTTAGATAACTGAACTACGGTATAAACCACTGTTCAGATCCAGACTTGCCCCTGAGTGTTGCATGCAAAGGATAAACCCAAATAACATAGTAAAAGTAAAGGCTTTAAAAACTGAACTGACATTTGAACTACCACCTACAGAAGGCAATACAGAACTTACAGTAAACTTCAATAAAAAAATCAAATTATCTAGAAGGCGTTAATAGAATCTGGAGTTTTATAACCTAATATTCAGAATATCTAGGATATAATCCAAAGTTGCTTGACATACCAAGAAACAGGAAAATCTGACCACTTTTTAAGGGAAAAGACAATAAATAAAGGCTGAACCTGAGATTATCCAATGATGGAGTTTTTAGAAAAAGACTTAAAAGCACCTGTTATATCTGTGAACACTCTTGAAATGAATGGAAGCACAGTTCTCTGAAAAAATAGAAACCATGTAAAAGAATGAAATGGAAATTTCAGAACCAAGAAATATATGAAATACAAATTTACTGTCTGGGCTCAGTAGCAGACATAAAGATACATCAATAGAAATCTCAAATCCTGTGTCTTCTGTATCGAGGATATGTCTCTCTTCTGTATGTAATACTTGTCAAGTCCAGGTTGCACCTTGTGAAACCTCGTCACAGGCCTTCTGGCTGTGAATTAGTGTGCCACTCACGCATCCTCTTTTGTCCTTAATTACTCCTACTTACGTGCTACTAAGATTCATTTGTGCGACGTGAGCCCCATCTCCCTTCCTATTCCACAGATTCAGATAGTGTCTTGGTCTGCTATTTTCTAAGACCTAGCATTTCAGGTGAGGATCTAGCAATCAGTTTAAATCAGTTTAATCAGGTTTAAAAAATAGTAATCGTCAACTAGGAGACCCACATATATTTATTTCAAAGTTTTGAAAGTAAATAGGGTAAGACAGAAAAGTGAAAATGGATAGCATATATCTGATTCATGCAAAATCTTACAATGTAAAGGAAGTACATTTTATCTTAAAATGTAGATATAATGATGATTTTAGTGAAGAAATGCTATATGGTAGTTTTCTGAATAATCTGTGATTCAGGATGCATCTAAACATATTTGAACTAGTTTTCACATGGTTGTGAACTTGCTTGGCCTACTTGGCTACACAAAACCAACCTGGCAGTTTATCCAGGTTTTAATAGGTCAGAACAACTCCTATTTTATAAAGTGATTATACTGCAAAAAGAGGAATACTTGCAGCCTTAAAAGTTGTTATATTCTTAGTGGCATTTTACATGGGTCTGGTGGCCTCATTGATGAAGTATATAATATGTCAAAACATCATCATATTTATACATATTAGTTTTAATTTATTAAATATCTCGTGAGCTAGCCCTAAGCCTAATATTTTCATAATATTACTTAGTAATCAAATTTCCTAACAGGTCCCTGGAGATTTTTATCACTAATGAAATTCTGTACTAGGTTTATAGTTTGTTCGTTCATTCTTGCCCTCCCTTACCTCTTTGCTCCTCTCCCTCCCTCTCTTCTCCCCTCTCCTCAGATCCATTTCAGGAATTTACATATACCCAGAGGCACCTGAGTGGCTCAGTTGATTAGGTGACCGACTTTTGGTTTTGGCTCAGGTCCTGATATCATGGGTTGCAGGATCGAGCCCTGCATCAGGCTCCACGCTCAGCGGGAGTCTCCTTGGATATTTTCTTGTTCTGCCCCTTCCCTCGCTCGCTTGCTCGCTCTCTCAAATAAATAAATAAAATCTTGAGGGGAAAAAAAGAAATTTACATACACTTGTCTTTTTAAAACAGGCCAATCCACAAAGGATTGGATTTAATTAATCTTCTTTGGACAACTGTTTGATGCTTAATAAATTATGCCTTTTTTAAAATGCATATAGCACATGAAATAGTTGTCCAAAAGGGAAAGTATGCTTTCATATTCTTTTGGACATTAAACTAACTTTTGCCATTCAGAAGAAACAGACATAGAGCCTCCTGGGGCCATATAGCAATGATTTTAGGCTTGGAAGTTGCAGCTGAACTCCTGGAACATGAATTATCATCCACATTATTTTTCAGTTCCCTTGAAGAAACGTAAAAGGAAAAAGATAGCTCAGAAGTTACAATACTTCACTAATATAATACAAAACAAAATAAAAAGGTTACAAACTATCTGGCATGGTGGTGTAGTTGTTTGTCTGTTGATCAAATTATTCTTTAATGTCTTATCTTCCCCTAAGATACTTAATTTTGTCTTCACCAAAGAGAGACTTCTCTGGTCATGGAATGTGGTAGGCAGAATAATGGTCCTTCAAGATGTCCATGCCGTAATTCCCAGAACCTGTGACTATGTTAGGTTAAGTGGCAAAGAGGAATTACAGTTGGGAAGATTATCTTGGATTATCTGGGTGGGTGCAATATGATCAATTACTAGGGTCTTTGTATGGAAAAAGGGAGGCAGAAGAGATGGCAGCTTGAGAAGCACATGGCCTGCTGCTGGTTTTGAAGACTGAGGAGGGGAGCCGTAAGCCAAGGAAGGTGAGCAGCCTTGAGAGGATTGTAAAGGCAAGGAAACATTTTTTGCTAAGGTTTCCAGAAAGGAACATAGCCCTGCTGACACCTTCAGTTTAGCCCAGTGAGACCTGTATTGGACTCAGATCTGCAGAACTGGGAGAGAATAAATTTGTGTTTTTTCATTCCATTAAGTTTGTGGTAATATGTTTTAGAAGCCAGAGGAAACTAATACATGGTACATCCGTTTAGGTTTTCACTGACAACATGCATTTTACATACTGATTAATTGAATCCTGATGTGAATGACAATGTGGTTTCTTGTGAATGTTAATTCTAGTTTATTAAGAAGCCTTTTGTGTTGATAATATGTTGGGCGCTGATGAATGGACCTTTTTGTTTACCCAGGGGTCTTTGTTTGCTACCTCATGGGAATGGTGAGAAGTTCATTGTGGTTGGAGAATAGGGAATATGTCTACAGTGAGGGTGGAATGGGGCACGAGGCTAGAGAAATAGAATGAAGCGGAAAAGGAAAATGGTACCATGCAATGTAGCAACAGAAATGACTTTCAGAAGCCTTGGTTTCCCCTCCACTGTATGATTTATGCCTGTATTAATAAATGCCGTAAATTGGAATTATAAGTAGTTTTTATTATCAGTATGACTGGAGTTATATAGAATTGTAAGCGGCCATTGCATTTTGCCATAGAATGTCTCATGGAGTGGCTTACCCATGATAAATGTGCAAAGGATTCAGTGGCAAAAAGGAAGGCATTTAGACAAACATGTAAAAGAATTAAACATTTCTGTCTCTGTCTCTGATATTCCCTGACCATCTCAGATAAACTTGACTTGCCCCTTTGTGCCTTTTCTGGAGTGAGAAATTGTGAGGGCCCAGCAAAGATTAGGAGGTTAGGACAGGTTGGGGGAAAAAAAAGATGCAGGCATAAATGAATGAATTAGAGCTGTACTGCCAATTTAAAAAAAAAAAAAAATCTGTATTTTGTGGTTTTGAATCAAGCAGATCGCATGCTAGCTATCTCAGCTTGTGTGAGCTGTAGAGGGATCAGTGTTTAAACAGACAATATGGGGAGGCATGTAATTATTTCTAATGGTGAGTTCTAGAATGACTCGGAATGAATGGGAAGTAGGATGGTGCACAGGATTTCAGAGGACAGAAAGTGAAGGAACTGACTGGCTGACATGTTGAGAGGATCGTTGTTACAGATATTGACATTAAAAAACAGCCACAGAAGCGGTATTAGAGTAACAGCCCTGAGGGAATGAGAGGGCTTATTCTGGGAGTTTATAAATGGTTATAACATGGAGAGGGTAATAGCTGATATCGTCTGGAGGCGTGAGATTCAAAACTGGATAATTTAGGGAGGAGATGAAGGGGAATAATTCAGCAATGACAGTGAGGAACAAGGAGGTCCGCCTCACCACTAGGACCTAGTCATCTGTGACATGGGAGAGGAAAACAGCTGTCATTTGGAAGGACTGGAGTTAGAGCAGAACTTCTAGAGTAGAGTGGGGTTTCATTTGGTGCAAGCAAGGTGAAGAGAGCGTGCAACAACGTGTTGGGGAAATAGGTTTTGTTAATGATATCACTGTGAGTTCCAGAGAACACTGTTAAAGGAGTTTGGAAATTGGGAAAGGAAGGGGAAAGGGATCAGTGCAGGGATATAAAGAATATGTAAGGACAAGAATCCAGGTGATGGTGTTGGGGGGGCATGGAGGGTCTTGGGCCTCTCTTGGTGACTGATATAAAAGGAAAATAGGGCATAATGGGATTAATCTTGATTGTTTCCAAGGCAGGTTATTGTAAATATTGAGGGGGAGATATTTAAGAAAGGCAAATTTATCAAGAGCAGCCAGAGATATTTGGACTTTGTTATGTTTCTGTTGCTGTCCTACAGATTACCACTTAATGGCATAAAACAATAAAAATGTATTGTAGTCAGTACTGAAGCTCAGAAGTGCCACATGTGTCTCACTGGGCTAAAATCAAGGTGTCAGCAGGGGTGCATTCCTTTCTGGAAAATTCCTTTCTGTCTTCAGGGGAGAATCTGCTGATTGTGTTTTCAAGCTTCTTTAGGCCTCACATTCCTTGTGTTATGGCCCCTTTCTTCCACCTTCAAAACCAACAACATTGTATCTTTCTGACCCTTCTTCTGTTTCATAATCTCTCTGACCAGAGCCAGGAAAGTCTCTGGTTTTGGTTTCTTTTTTGTTGTTTTTTAATTTTTTTCAATTTTATTTCCAGTTTAGTTAACATACAATGTTATATTAGTTTCAGGTGTACAATAGAGTGATTCAAGATTTCCATACGTCACCCTGTGCTCATCATCACAAGTGCACTCCTTAATCCCCTCTGCCTGTTTCACCCCCCACCCCACCTCCCCTCTGCTAACCATCTGCTTGTTCTCTAGAGGTAAGGGTCTGTTTCTTGTTTGTCTCTCTCTCTCTCTCTCTCTCCTTTCCCTCCCTCCCGCTCCCCCTCTCTCCCTCTCTCTTTTTTCCTTTGCTCATTTGTTTCGTTTCCACATGAGTGAAATCATATGGTATTTGTCTTTCTCTGACTGACTGACTTCGCTTAGCATTATACTCTGTATGTAGCGCCATCCATGTTGTAAATGGCAAGATTTCATTATTTTTTGTGGCTGAATAGTATTCCAGTGTGTGTGTATACATATACATACATGTATATACTACATTTTCTCTATCCATTCATCTATGAATGGACACTGGGGCTGCTTCCATAATTTGGCTACTGTTGTAAATAATGCTGCTGTAAACATAAGGGTGCATGTATCTGAAAGGTTCTCTGCTTTTAAAGACTCACATGATTGCACTATACCCACAGACATTCAGGATAATCTCCCCATCTCAAGATCTTTAACCTTAATCACATCTGCAAAGTCCCTTTTGCCGTGTAAAGTGACATTTTATGGACTCCAGGGATTAGGACGTGATCTTTTTAGTGGTGCCATTACTTAGCCTACCACAGCGCCCCCTCTTTCTTCCTGCTGATCCTAGTAAAGAGGCCTGGGGCAGGGGGAGTGTAGCTTCAGGGTTATGGTACCTGGTTCAGTGTATAGTTCACTCTGTGACTCAGGCTTCAGCTCTGCACCTTCAGATCTTCTCTGGGACTCAGTGGAGGCTGGGGACAGGCTCAGGCCTCAGTCTAGTCTCTGAAAAAGGAGTAGGGTGCTCCTATATTCTGTGGACCAGATCAGTCCATTACATGAATAGGGACCTCAGGCGTTTAAAGAAATACGTTAGTTGAATCATTGGAATAGTCTTGTGTCCTACTAAGAAAGTTGTACTGATTTTTTAGTATTTGTGTATTTAATGAGGTTTCAAAAATACTTCACATTTAGACCTTTGAAAGGCCAGAGAGTTCTGGCCATTTGTTGTTTGTCTTGAGCCAGAATTTCGTCTGGTTCATAAAAGTTTGGTTTGGGGTATGTTTCTTGTTCTTACTGTCAGTTCTCATTTAGTCTCTGAAACTGCTATATAGAGTTAAGAATGTTTTCATCTTGCTAATATTTTATATCCATTGTAGGGGTAGGCTGGGTAGGCTAATGTTCCCATTTAGTATCGAGTAAGTTAAGAACTATTTAATTTCATCCTTATTCATACGTTAAACAATTAATTTAAAAAGTATTTGAATCTTTTTTTACAAGTTAAAATTGTTCTTTTAGGAATAATCTTTTTAGCTATAATACAAACATTGAGTGCTCTGCAGAAGCAAGTTAGAATTTTTTATAAATGATGATAAACGTAGTTGAGGATTGATGCTTGGGTTTTGTATTATACCAGTCAATTAAATTTCAGCACTACTTTTAATTAATGTTAATAGATCCATCAGTGCCAGGAATATCTGTGATATCAGATTTAACTAACCTAAATTCCAAAGTAGGTCAGTGGGTCAATAGGTTATTAGGTTAGAAAAAGATTTATTGTAGTTTACATTTTTTTAAACCCAGGTTCCTGTGTTAATCATTTTAAATTAATAATTTAAAGATTATTGATAATTGGATGAAATTAAGTTTTTCCTTTAAATTATGTCAACAGTACATAGAAAAATAGCCTCTGTTACTCTTATTTTGTAACAGTAACATGTTATTTTGTTACTGATATTTTGTTTTCTGGAATGGATAAACATGTAGTTTATGTTCCTTATGTATAGCTAGGGCTCTAATGTTGGACTTTTAAAAGAAAAACAAAAAGGCAGCAGTTTTAAGTTTTTCTGATTATAATAATAGTGCATGTTCATAGGAGAGATTTTAGAACGTACTAAAGAAAAAAGTTTAAAATTTCATAAGCTACTTAGGAATAACTACAGTTTTACTTTTGGCTTATTTCAATTTATGTTTGATATATCTTGATGCCACTGTTACTGCTATTAGATGGTTAAATTCTTTATAACTTTACTAGATTGTGCACAATAGTGCAATGAATATAAAACTTTGGATACACCTCTGATTGTTCCCTTTTTTCTCAAAGTAAAATTACTGGGTCAAAGGGTATAAATATTTTCAAGCAGTTGATACATCTCACTAAACTTTTTCTCACCAAACTTTAAGAAAGGGATTTCCACTTTACTCTCTTAAAGCAGTGGTCAGTGTCTGTTTCATATCTCCCTCACCAGAGGTATCAAATTCTTTGTTATTAAATACAGTGGACATTTTAGAGTCATTATCTTGTCTGCACTGCAGTATTAACATTGTCAACTTCTTAAAACACTCTTTTCTGTAATTTTAGTGACGGCTAGTCTTTCTTGGCTTTCTTCTGTCTCTTTGATCCTTTGCCATCTAGGTGATACTGTTACCACTAATCATATTTAAAATTCATTTGCTGTTTTCTGTATACTGTCCCAAACATGTAACATATTTAATCCTAAGGACAACTGCATGTACCTAGTATTATCTCCATTTTAAAAATGAAAAAAAAGATGCATAGAGATGAAGTGACTAGTCTGAGACCCACAGCTAATAAATGGACTAAGCTATAGTGCATACACAGAAAATCTGTTTTCAGAGCCCATTTCTTTTTTTTTTTTGTTTGATTCTTGTTTAAATTACTTAAAAATTTTTGTTTTATTGAAGTATAGTTGACACATAGTGTTACATTAGTTTCAGGTATACAAGATTGTGATTGGATAATCCTACATTATGATGTGCTCACCGTAAGAGTAACTACCATTTGTCACCATACAACACTATTACAGTACCATTAACTATATTCTCTGTGCTGTGCCTTTTATTCCCATGACTTATATTCATTCTATAACTGGAAGCCTGTATCTCTCCCCTTCCCCCATTTTGCCCATCCCTTGACCCCCCTCCCTCCACCTCTGGCAACCACCAGTTTGTTCTTTGTATTTATGGGTCTGTTTCTGTTATTTTTATTTGTTTTTTAAGATTCCATATATAAGTGAAATCATATGGTATTTGTCTGACTTATTTCACTTAATTTAATGCCCTCTTGGTCTATCCATATTGTCACTAATAGTAACATCTTTCTTATGGCTGAGTAATATTCCATATCCCAGCACCATCTGTTGAAGACACTGTCTGTATTCTCTCCTCCTTTGTTGTAGATTAATTGACCATGGGTTTATTTCTGTGTTCTCCATTCTGTTTAATTGATCTCTGTATCTTTGTGCTAGTACCATATTGTTTGGATAACTATAGCTTTGTAGTATATCTTGAAATCTATGATTATGATAACTTCAGCTTTGTTCTTTTCTCAAGATTGCTCTGGCTATTTGCAATCTTTTGTGGTTCCATACAAATGTTAGCATTATTTGTTCTAATTCTGTGAAAAATACCACTGACATTTTGATGGATATTAAACTGAATCTGTAGATTGCTATGGGTAGTACGGGCATTTTAGCAATATTAATTCTTTTTTTTTTTAATAAAGATTTTATTTATTTATTTAACACAGATAGAGACAGCCAGCAAGAGAGGGACCACAAGCAGGGGGAGTGGGAGAGGAAGAAGCAGGCTCATAGCGGAGGAGCCTGCTGCGGGGCTCGATCCCATAATGCTGGGATCACGCCCTGAGCTGAAGGCAGACGCTTAACCACTGTGCCACCCAGGCGCCCCAATATTAATTCTTCTAAGCCGAGATCGTGGAATATCACTGCATTTGTTTGTGTCATCTTCAATTTCTTTCATTAATGTTTTATAGTTTTCAGAGTATAGGCAGAGCTCATTTCTTTAAATTCCTTGCTCTGCCTCCTTCCCATTTTATTAGTCTTCTTCTAGTTTCTAAAATACTAATTTTCATTCAGTTTCAATCTTAGCCTTTCTTTTTCTTATATGTTTTTCCTAGAAAATCCCATCACTGTCTTTAGTTTATATATTTATGTTGATGACTCCCGATTTACATCTTGGCATTTACAAGATGTAAATGCCAAGCTCACTTCTAACCATCTGCTGGATGTTTTTCATCTTGCATATCCCTTAGGTATCTTAAATGCAAGGTGTCTAAAACTGAATTCATCATCTAAAGTACATGTGAGGTATCTGTAACACAGTGATTAAGAGCATAGCTCAAGGGGCGCCTAGGTGGCTCAATCGTTGGGCATCTGCCTTTGGCTCAGGGCATGGTCCCGGCGTTCTGGGATCGAGCCCCGCATCGGACTCCTCTGCTGGGAGCCTGCTTCTTCCTCTCCCACTCCCCCTGCTTGTGTTCCCTCTCTCATTGACTGTCTCTCTCTCTCTGTCAAATAAATAAATTAAACCAAAAAAAAAAAAAAGCATAGCTCAAGCTAAACTATCAGCGTTCATATCTCAGCTTTATTGCTGACCTTGCTCAGCTTACCTATACTCTTTTTCAGTTTCCTCATCAGTAAAATGGAGATAATAATAGAGCTTACCTCCTTTGATTGTTGAGAGTCTTAAATGGGAGAAGACTTTGAGGAATGCTGGGCACATAGTAAGTATTTGTTAAATGTAGCCACTGCTTTCAACATCATTAGCTCTTGTTTTCCTCCAGCTTATTCTTCCTATGTTTCCTATCCAACCCACGGAAGCATCCAAGCCAAAACTTGGGTGATAGTCTCAACTGCTTCCTGACCCGCACTTCTGATTATTAATTACCAAGTTCTGTCTAGTCATCTTAGTATTTATTAAAACTTTTTTTTTTAAGATTTTATTTATTTATTTGAGTGAGAGAGCAAGTGAGTGCGTGCAAGTGGGGGCTGGGGCAGAGGGAGAGAGAGTAGACTCCCCACTGAGTGAGGAGCCCAGTGAGGGGCTCGATCCCAGGACCCTGAGATCATGACCTAAGTTGAAGTCAGACATTTAACTGACTGAGCCATCCAGGTGCCCCTATTTATTAAAATTCTTACATTTATATGACCTCTGTCTCTCTGTTATTTTGCCTGAACTATTATAATAACCTACTTCTATTAGTCTCCCTAACTCTAGTCTTGCCTTCTTCATTCCTTTCACTATATTGTAGTTTGAATGATATTTCAAAAGAACAAATCTATTAATGTCACTTCCCTGCTTAAAGCTACTTCACTGTTTTCATGTTGCCATTGAGGGGCAGGTGATTTTTTTTTTTTTTTAAACTTCACATGGCTTTTCATGATATACACACCTCATCATTCTTATCTCTTACTCCAGTTTTTACCCTACCCTGTCCCTAGGTTTTTGCTCTAATCATGCGAACTACTTTTAGTACCCTAAAACTACAGTTCTTGTTTATGTCTCCAGACCTTTGCATTTATTGTTCTTTTGGCATCAGAGTTCTCTGTCTCTTGGCCTGGTGAATTTTACTCATCCTTCAGATCTCAACTTAGGGATTACTTCTTCCAGGAGGCTTCCTGAACCTCTGTGTCCCTCATATGTATTCACGGGGCATTTTGCGTATGCCTCTGGGAAGTGCCTCAAATGCAGTTGCTATGTCTGTTTTGCCATTGTAAAACTACCATTAGCGTAGTGTTGGACTCTTGTACTGGTGCTCAGTAAATATTTGCTGAATGATAAATATATGAAGTGTAATTTTTAAGGAATCATGAATATTTATGACAAGTTTTTAGTTTAAGTTTCTTTGATTTCTAGCCAGGAGTAATTTTACATTTATTAGCCATTTGTTTTCTTTGTGCCTCATTTAATTTCACTTTTTGCTCATTTTGGGGGTTTGGATTTTATTTTTTTATTTTTTTCAAATAAGTCTCAATTTTAGTAAGTGCCTCTACACACACATTTGCTACTGAAAATTGAAATAGCACATCAAAAAATTTTTTATTACAATTCAGTTTTTGAAAAATCAGAAAATCTGGGCTATGCATCTTGCCCTAATTATGCTCTAACCAAACCAACCAGAGTTTTCCGTGTATTCCTTTTGCACAAGTTACTTAGCTTCCAATTTTTGATGTTAGGTTTTATCTTAATGACTTCAGGCTTCTCAAACACACAGGCCACACTCAAAACCTATTACCGCTTCCTTAGGTCAAATCAAAAAGTGGAAGTATATTGAAGTCATTCAAATGCAAACTACAGGATTCCTCACAATTACTGGTATCAAGGTAGAAAAGAGAAAAAAAGAGCTTATATCATAGATTGTAAAAATATTACACAGTTTGTCCTAACATAGAGCAGCTTTCCCAAGCTGCTGCATAATGCTCCTGAAATTACTAGCAAGAAGAAACAGTACAAGAATTAAGTTTATGTTTACATTGGCTCTGTGTTACAGTTATTCTCCATGCTGGTATCCTCAGAAAGATCTTTATGATACAGGCAATAATGATGACTACGTCTAAATCTTTTCACTCTTGATTCAGCCTGTTTCCTTCTGCTGTAGCTCTTTTTGAAGCATGGCCCACTGGTTGAGATAGCACTGGTATTCAATCAGTTGCATCATCCTTTCCATCCTTTCTTTCTGAGCAGTTAACAAAGTCCTTACTCCACCCCTCCTGCTGCTGAGGATGTGGTCAACGAGCCCAGTGGTTTCTTCTCTCTGTCCTGCTGTTGGGGTGGATATTCTGGTAGAGAGGAAGGGAGTTTGATACTAGGGCCAAGAGTCAATTTACTAAGGTTCTTTATTAATATTTCAGAGATAGTTTGAGAGGCAGCTGAGCCTTCCTGGGAATTCTCTTCACTGGGCATCTGAGATGATCCCGGGGCCCTCGTTGGGTAAAGCTGCTTTGGTGAATCCATTGGAAGCCTGGGGGGGTGGGGGGTGTTGGATTTTAACATTTTTCTGAGTAACTTCTAAATATCCTTATGTGGTAAAGATATTAACCCCTTGTCATACTGCAAATGTTTAAGCCTTTTGTTTATTTCGAGGGGGCATTGCCATTTGTGTTTATTTTGTTAATAAAAGTAGGTATCCCTATGCATTGTATCTTTTATTCTTCACAAGAACCCTCTTAGCTAAGAATTCTGAAGCTTAGGGTGGTTAAGTTATTTTCCAAAGATTTCCATCTATGCCTTTCTAAATTTACAGGTCTTAAGCGTTTTGTACTGACTCTTCCAGCATGCTGTTTATTAGCTGCTTTAATTCTGACTGGGGAACGCTATCCCAAAGCACTTAAAACCAACTAGGACACAGGGATCTGGCTTCTGAATTTTGCTTCATGCACCTTTTAGGAACTCAGTCCTGTTGCTCTGATGCTTTTGACTCAGACCATTTATTTTTGATTTCTTCAATTTCCCAGAGTATTGTTTTATCAGAAATCCCCTTTTCTCAAAAATATATCTTTTGCTATAAAAAATATCCTTTTTTGTTACTGTTATATTGCATATATAGTTATATTCTTTATTGAAAAAAATTGAGAATGGGGCACCTGGGTGGCCCAGTTGGTTGGGCGACTGCCTTCAGCTCGGTCATCATCTTGGAGTCCCCAGATCGAGCCCTGTCTGCGGCTCTCTGCTCAGCGGGGAGTCTGCTTCTCCCTCTGACCCTCCCCCCTCTCATGGTCTCTCTCTCTCTCAATCTTTCTCTCTCAAATAAATAAAATCTTAAAGTAAAAATAAAAAATTTAGAGTGGACATTGGGTGGGTCAGAAGCAAACTCGAGTGTAAAGTTTTACACGAATTTGTGGTAAGTTTGAATTGGTCTCAGTTAATTCAGTTATTCACCAGTGCCAGTTGAGTGTTTAGTATTTGCCAAATACTCTGACAGGTCCTACTAATAGATGAATAAGTAAATTATTACTCCTGTTTTGAAGAAACTCATGATTTAGAAGAATATTGTCAATGAGAATGTTATAGTGATATATTCCACTTCTACAATGAAAAATAGTAAGAACACAATAATTTCTAATTTTCCTTGTCCGTGAAAGAATATTAATAACTGAAATTGACAGGTTCCTGAAGTTTTCAACACCAAAAAATTAGAGTAAAATTCACCCTGATTTTCCTTTTTGAAGGTGAAAATGAAAACTAAAGTGTGCACATGTGCACTCACACACACACACACACACACACGAAGTAGGGAGACAGCGGGAAAAATGAAATATGAACCAGTCATATGTGAATGTGAATAGTTGACTTTCTAATAAATATTGTGTAAAAATGATTATTAGTCACTATTGGGTCATGACCTTTTTTGTATTAGCTGATGCAGAGACTTCAGTAAAAGTAAATTATATATAATTCATATATGTTCGTTGGCATTCTTAAAGCAAGTATTTGAACTATTGAGAACTAATTCACAGGAAAACTATTAAATACTTTGGCAGCCTCTGTCCAGTTGGTGTTCTAATGCTTTAGATCCTGTCATCAGTCTGTGCCACCATCTATTACAGGAAAAGTCCTAAGAAATTCCTTGTTGTTAACGAGTTACTTCAATTTATTAAGTACCTATAATCTCATATAGAGCTTGAACTTCTGTTGATCCTTAAATACTTACTGACTTAAAGTGTCCCCCAAAACAACACCTAGGTGTATCATTTTCAAACTACAGAAAATCAGATATGAAGAAAAAAATCCTGAAAGAAGCCAGAGGAAAAAAACACCTTATATGTAGAAGAACAAAGACTTACATTTGACTTCTTTCAGAAACCATGCAAGTAAGAAGAAAGTAGAGCGAAATATATAAGGTATTGAGAAAAAAACTCACCAACCTAGTGAAATTATTCTTCAAAAATGAAGAAATAAAGACTTTCTCAAACAAATTGAGGGAGTTTGTTGGTAGTAGACCTGCCTTGCAGGAAATGTAAAAAGTTCTTTGGAGAGAAGGAGAATGGGACAGGTCGGAAACTTGGGAGTTTGTGAAGTAAGAAAGAACATTGAAGAGGGAGTAAGTAAAGGTAAAAAAAAAAAAAACAAAAACCTTTTATTTTTACTCTTTTTATTCTTAATTGACCTCACATAACAGTTTGTTGAAAATAATAGCAATAATGAATTTGAGCATGTATACTTGTGTGTGTGTGTGTGTGTGTATATATATATATATAAGTGCTTATATATAAGTGCTTATATATAAGTGCTTATATATAAGTGCTTATATATAAGTGAAATGAATGACAATAATACAAGGGATAGGAGAGAGAAATTAGTATTATTTGGTTATTATAAGGTATACTACTTGTCAGGTGGTATAGAGTTTATCTAAAAGTGAACTTGGATTAGTTGTGAATGTATATTGTAGGGGCACCTGGTCCTGAGTTTGAGCCCCATGTTGGGGGTAGAAGTTACTTAAAAAATATATTTCTATATAAAAGAAAAAAACTTAAATAGTATATTGTAAACTCCAGGGTAACCACCTGAAAAAGTAAAAACCACTAAACCACTAAAAAAAATGTAAAGAAAAGAAACATAACCAATATGCTTAAGAAAAGGAGAGAATAGGAATCCTGTAAACTGCTCAGAAAATCATTTAAGATGCTGAAAATGGCAAAAGACAGAGAGTGGAAGACAAAAATGGGAACAAAGAACAAGGGCAACAAATAGAAACAATAATCAATATGGAGATGTTAGTCCAACCAAATCAATAATTGCTTTGAATATCAGCCTAACGTACCAATTAAATGACAGAGATTGTCAGAGTGGATTAAAACATAAGATCCAACTATATGTTGTCTACAAGATACCCACTGTTAATATAAAGACATATATAGATTAAATGGATGGAGAGAAAAGACCATATAATATGAAATCTGCTCTCTTAAAATTTTAAGCATGTACAGTACTGTTAACTCTGTGTACATTGTTGTATAGCATATCTCTGAAACTTTTTCATCTTGTGTGACTATGAAGCTCTATATCCACTGAAGAGCTTTCTTGATTCCCACCTCCCCCAAGCCCCTGACAACCACCGTTCTACTTCTATTGGTTTGACTACTTTAGACACCTTATGTAAGTGGAATCATGCATTATTTGTTCTTCTGTGACTGGCTTATTTCACTTAGCATAATTCGCTCAAGATTCATCCATGTTGTTAAGTATGAAAGGATTTCTTTATTTTTGAGAGCTAAATAATCCATTGTAAGTATACCACATTTCCTTTATCCATTCGTTTGTCCATGGACCGTTTAGGTTGTTTCCGCCTCTTGGCTATTGTGCGTATGCTGCAGTCAACATATAGGAAGGAGTACAGTGATCTCTTTGAGATCCTGTTCTCATTCCTTTTGCATAAATACCCAGAAGTGGAATTGCTGGATCGTATGATAACTGTATTTTTAGTTTTTTGAGAAATTTCTGTGCTGTTTTCCATAGCAGCGGCACCATTTTATATTCCCACCCACTGTGAATAAAGTACCAATTTTTCCACATCCTTGCCAAACTTATTTTTCTGTTTTCTGTTTTTGTTGTTGTTGTCTTATAACGGCCATTTTAACAGGGATGTGATATCTCATTGTGGTTTTGATTTGCATTTCTTTTATGATTAAGGATTTTGAGCATCTTTTCATATATCTGTTGGCCATTTGTGTGTCTTAGAAATATTTAAGTCATTTGCATATTTTTAAAATTGCGTTATTTGTGGGTTTTGTTGTTGTTTTGCTGAGTTGTAGGAGTTCCTTATGTATTTTGGATATTAATCCCTTATCATATATGTGGTTATCAGATATTTTCTCCCATTCTGTAGGTTTCATTTTCACTCTTGTTTCTTTTGCTGCACAGAAGTTATTTACTTGAAGGAGTTCCACTTGTCAGTTTTTGCTTCCTTTGCTTTTGGTGTCATATCCAAGATATTTTCCAAATCTAGTGTCCTGGAGCTTTCCCCTTTCTTTTCCTCTAGGAGTTTTACAGTTTCAGGTCTTACATTTAAGTCTTTAATCCATATCAGTTTGTTTTTTGTGTATGGTGTAAGGTAGAGTCCCTCCAGTTTCAGTCTTTTGCGTGTGGATATACTGTTTTCCCAGCACCATTTGTTAAAGACAGTATGCTTTTTGATTATTTAGTTTTGGCACACTTGTTGAAGATGATTTGACCATATATGCCTAGGTTTATTTCTGGGCTCTCTGTTCTTTACCATTGGTCTGTGTGTTCATCTTTATGACACTTCCATACCATTTGATTACTGTAGCTTTGTAATACGTTTACAGGTTAGGAAGTGTGAGGCCTTCAGCTTTTTTGTCAAGATTGTTTTTTATTACTTGAGATCCTTTGTTGTTCCATACGAATTTTAGGATTTTTTTTTCAGCCATTGGGATTTTGATAAGAGATTTTGAAACCGTAGATGACATTGGGTAGTATGGATGTTTTAATGATACTAAAGCTTCTATAAACATCCTCTGTATGTCCACTGTAAACTTCCCTCCGTGTATTTGTATCTTACTTCTTTCAGCAGTGTTTTGTAGGTTTGTAGGTTTGTTACTAATAATTTTATTATTTTTGATGCTATTGTAAATGACACTGTTTTTTTAATTTCCTTTTCAGATTGTTTGTTGTTAGTGTGTATAGAAGTGCAACTGATTTTTGTGTGTTGATTTTGTGTCCTGCAACTTTGACATTTGTTAGTTCTAATGGCTTTTTCGTGGAATCTTTAGGGTTTTCTACATATAAGATCATGTCATCTTACTTTTTTACTTCTTTCTGATTTGTGTATGCCTTGTTTTCCCTTACATAATTACTCTAGCTAGAATTTCCAGTACAGTGTTGAATACAAGTGGTAAGAGTGGACATCCTTGCCTTGTTTCTCATCTTAGAGGGAAAGCTTTTGATTTTTCACTGTTGTTCATGGTGTTAGCTGTGGGCTTCTCCTATATTGCCTTTGTTATCTTGAGAAAATTTTTATTTGTTCCTAGTTTATTGTGTGTTTTTATCATGAAAGGGTATTGAACTTTGTCAAATGCTTGTTCTGCATTGACATATTCATGTGATTTTTATGCTTTGTTTTGTTGAATTGCTGTGTCATGTCGATTGATTATTGTATGTTGAAACATGCACCCTGGGGATAAATCCCACTTGGTCGCGGCGTGTTACCCTTTTCTCTTGGATTTGGCTTGTTAGTATTTTGAGGATTTTTTCATCTATATTCATTAGGGATATTGACCTGTAGTTTTCTTTACTTGTAGTGTCTGTCTGGCTTTGGCATCAAGGTGATGTTAGGTTCATAAAATGAGTTTGGATGTGTTCCCTCTTCAATTTTTTTGGAAGCGTTTGGGAAAGATTGATGTTAATTAATTCTTCTTTACATTTTTGGTAGAATTCTCCATTGAATCTGGTTCTGGGCTTTTCTTTGTTGAGAGGTTTTTGATTACTGATTCAGTATCCTTACTAGTTATATATGTATGTTCAGATTTTTCTACTTCTTCATGATTCAGTCTTGGTAGGTTGTGTATTTCTAAGAATTTATCTATTTCTTCTAGGTTATCTAATTTGTTGGTGTCTAATTGTTCATAGTAAGTAGTCTCTTACGATTCTTTGTATTTCTCTGGTGTCAGTTGTAGTACTGCATCTTTCACTTCTGATTTGAGTTTTCTCCTATTTTTCTTAGGCTAGTTAAAGGTTTCTCAATTTTGTTGATCTTTTCTAAAAACTCCTTTTCGTTTTTTTCCTATTGTTTATCCTCTGTTTTGTTTACATCTGCTTTAGTCTTTATTTTCCCTTCCTTCTGCTAACTTTGGGCTTGTTTGTTCTTTTTCTGCTTCCTTGAGGTGTAAAGTTAGGGTTCAATTATGAGATTTGGTTCTTTCTGTTTTTTTTTTTTTTTTAAACTGGATTCTATTTTATTTATTTATGAGATTGATTTATTTATTTTTGAGAGAGAGCAGGGCTGGGGGAAGGGTCAGAGGGGTTAGAGAGAATCTCAAGCAGACTCCGTGCTGAGCATGGATCCTGACGCTGGGCTTGATTTTGTGACCCTGAGATCATGACCTGAGCCAAAACCAAGAGTCAGCCGCTTCACTGTGCCACCCAAGTGTCCCCAAGATTTTTTTTTCTTTTTTAATGTAGTATTTACCACTATAAACTTCCCTGTTAGTACTGCTTTTGCTGCATCTCCTAAGTTTTGATGTGTTATGTTTTTGTTTGTCTCCCAAGTATTTTCTAATTTCTCTTTTGATTTCTTCTTTGATCCACTGCTTGTGTGTGTGTGTGTGTGTTAATTTTCATATATTTGTGAATTTTCCAGTTCCCCTTGTGTTATCGATTGCTAGTTTCATTCCATTGTTGGCAGAAAAGATAGTTGGCATGATTTCAATCTTCTTAAATTTGTTAAGATTTATTTTGTGACCTAATATGTGATATGTCCTGGAGGATGTTCCATGTGCAGTTAAGAAGAATGTGTATTCTGCTGCTGTTGGGTAGAATGTTCTGTATATGTCTGTCAAGTTGATTTGGTCTGTAATGTTATTCAAGTTGCTTGTTTCCCTTTTGGTATTCTGTCTAGATATTTTATCCTTTTTGATACTGGGGTAGTGAAATCTCTATTATTGTATTGCTATCTGTTTCACTCTTCAGTTCCATCAGTATTCGTTTCAAACCCCAGGTGTTCTGATGTTGGGTGTATATACATCTTCCTGATGAACTGACCCTTTTATCATTATATAATGTCTTTTTTTGTGTGTGTGTGTGCCTCTTGTCAGTTTTTGACTTAAAGTTTATTTTGTTGGATATAAGTCTGGCCACTCCTGCTGTCTTTTGATTACGTTTGCATAGATTATCTTTTCACTTTCATCCTCTGTATGGCTCTAAATCTAGAGTGAATCTGTTGTAGACAGCAGATGGTTGGATCTTACTTTTTCTGATCCATTTAGCTACTCTGTCTTTTGATTGCTGACTTCAGTCCATTTACATTTAAAGTAATTACTGATAGGGAAGACTTACTGTGTCCATTTTGTTATTTGTTTTTGACTGTCTTGTAGTTTTCTGTCACTTGGTTCCTCCTGTTGTCTTTGTTTTTCTTGTTTTTGTTGTTGGGTTTTTTTGTTTTGTTTTTGTTTTTTTTTAGTGACATGCTTTGATTCCTTTCTCATTTCCTTTTGCGTATTCTCTATAGGTGTTTTCTTTGTGCTTAACCATAGGTCTTATATAAAACGTCTTACGGTTTTGACAATCTGTATTAAACTGATGGCGCTTCAGAACTCTTTTACGTGTCTCTCCCTTCTGCACATTGGTATTGACATCACAAATTCCATCTTTTTATTGTGTATCTTATTAATGTATTTTTGTAGTTTTATTTATACCTTGTGTTTTAACTTCTATACTAGAATTAAATTATTGTTTTCATTTATTCTGTAAGCTATTGTCTCAGAAATAATTTGTCAAGTTCAACATTTGTTATGTACACTTTTGTGACTAAATTCTAAATTTTATATTTAAAAAATTACTTTAAAACTTTTTCATGATAAATTTCTATGTAAGTTGGTAAATCTAATAAATTTTTTTGTTGTTTAAACAGAATTCTGAGAGTGATGGTCAGCCATATAGAAGAATACATTGAACCTATAGTTTTCTGAAGAACCAGTTCAAAAGATCCAAAAAATACAAAAGGTAATGAAAAGTTTGTATCTTAGAGTATATTTCCAGCAAAATATATAAATGAATCCATAAACTTATTTTGACATACTAATTTGAGGAATGTTTTATTTAAAAATTTTTCCTGTTGTTTTAATTTATTCCAAATGCTTATTGTATCAGCTATATTCAGATATTAATTTAGATACTGAAAATACAGTGATGAACAAGACAGAAATTGTCCCTGCTCTCATTAGGATTACATTCTAAAGGGAGGGAGGACGAATAATAAATAAACCAATGAAACATTTGTTGTTCAATGCATAGAATTAAAATGGATAATGTAATAGAGACTGGTGACTGCTTTCATTATTGAAAGAAATAACAAAATATTTGAAAGCCCTCTTTGAAGAGGAATATTTGAGTTAAGATCTGAATGGCAAGAATAAATGAGGGGAAGAGTATATGGAATTTAGGTTGGAGAAGAAAACTGGGAGAGGACCAAATTCTGTAAATTTGCAGAAATAAAGAGTGCTCTGTAAGAAAGTGCTCTGTAAGAAGTGCTTTCTCTCTAAGAAAGTCAAGTGTTCTCTTTTGCTGTATAATATTTTAGCTACCTGTAAGATCTGTAGAAATATCAAAGGTAGTTGGATATAAGACTCTGAAGTTGAGAATCTGGTCCAGGAGTGTGGATTTGTGATTTATTGGCATAGAGAGATACTTACAGGAGTATGTGTGGATGAAATTATCTAGGAAGTGTACATAGATTGAGAAGGATTTTGCCTTAGGACATGCCAGTATTAATCAGAGGAGAAGGAATAGCCAATGAGGGGCGCCTGGGTGGCTAAGTCATTAAGCATCTGCCTTCGGCTCAGGGCGTGATCCCAGGGTTCTGGGATCGAGCCCCACATCAGGCTCCTCTGCTGGGAGCCTGCTTCTTCCTCTCCCACTCCCTCTGCTTGTGTTCCCTTTCTCACTGGCTGTCTCTATCTCTGTCAAATAAATAAATAAAATCTTAAAAAAAAAAAAGGAATAGCCAATGAAATGGGTGAAAAATCAGGAAAGTGTTCTGTCATAGAAGGAAAAAAAGAAAAGTAGTAAATGCAGAAGTGATCATTTACATCATATGCTACTAAGAGGTAAAATAGAGAGTAAAGCAGCCATTAGATTTGGCAACATGAATGTCTTTTATAACTCTAATAAGAGTGAACAATCTCAGTGCGAGTGTGTGAGGGTGAAAGCCTGATTAAAATTGACAAAGAGAGAATGGGGAATTTCCAGTTAAAGATGGCAAAAAATGCAATTAAGTTCTATTTCTTCTTGAAACTCCACTAAAGCTAAAGTAGAAGGTTTTTTTTTTTTTTTTTTAAACAAAAGACATAACTTCACAAGAACAAAGAGAAGGGGAGAAGAAATAATTACAACAAAATTTGGGGAGCTGAAAAGCAAAAAGAAGTGTGGTATCTTATGGATCTTAGAATCCTGAGCCAGCTGTGAGAATGATGAGAAACGAACTTTATGGCACTTTATAGAACCTCTAAAATGTCAGGAATTGAGAGCACGCTTTACTTCTGCAAAGGAGTAAGAGTGGGATTAAACACAGGCTGATTTGTTGCCAGTCTAAGAAATCATTATACTTCATAGATCCTTTTCTTGACCTTGGAATTCCAGGCGACTACCCCTTCCCTATCTTAGCAGAAGGCTAAAGATTTATTTTCTAGCAAGGATAAAATAGAGATGCACCAAACATGGTTGAGAATGGGAGTATCATATTGAAAATAGGGGGATTAAGGACCCAGTCTACCAGATTTATAATTTTCAGTTAGTAGTTTAGAAGATTCTTTTCTGGAAATTGTAACTAGCCTAAGAGAAAAGAGCTGAAGATAACGGACTTAAAGAATTTCCCTAAAGAAATATTCCAACCTGATATCCCTGCAATAAAGTTCATAGTCGGCAAGCCCTATCATATACAGCTTCAGTGATCGTTTTAGACCTCACCCTTAAATGAGCTGGTGGCCAGAGATGACTAAACATTTTAGGAAAACCTCTTAATGTGAGAGCCAAATAACCATGCCAAAAGAAAATACCAAGTTAGGGGAAATGGAGACCAGGCAGGCAGGTAAAAATTGAAACACAAAACTATTGTTTAATAGTTTCAGAGAGGTAAGAGGAGATGCTAAATCCATGAAGCATGAAAGAAAAACAGTTAAATTAGAAATGAAAAACTCAGTGGAAGAGTGGAAAAGTAAAACTGAGATTTTGAGAGTAAAGCAAAATTAAATGGGAAAGAAAAAAGAAAATTGGAGGACCCATCAGAATCTCCAGTATTGAAATAACAGGAATTCCAGAAAGGGAGAAAAGAGGGAAATAGGAGAAATAAAGAATAGAGAATGATTCACCAAACTGTCTACAATTAGAGGACTTAAGTTTCCAAGTAGAAAGAGCCTATGGATGGAATGGAAAGCCTTGAGAGGTGACTGCATGGGGTTCAGAGGACTAGTATCATGTCATTAGATACTGCACAGTTTATTTTTAATATAGAATGTGTTGTTTTATGTATAAGGGTTCTTTTCCAAAGATGGATTTCCAGGCACTGAAATTTTCTGTTAATTATGTTTAATGTTGCATGCTGAATTAAAAACATATCTGCTTCTGTATTTGGGAAAGTTTGAATGTTTTACAAAGTTTCTTTAGTTATTAATATCTCCCCATTTCATTAATTTTTTATATATGTATATATGATTTTATTTATTTGTCAGAGAGAGAGCACACAAGCAGAGGGAGTAGCAGGCTCCCCGGTGAGCAGGGAGCCTCATGGGGGACTCCTGGGATCATGACTTGAGCCAAAGGCAGGTGCTTAACCGACTGAGCCACCCAGGCATCCCTCATAAATAATTTTGAAAGCTTGTTTTTAAAATGATATTGATACAAGACTTATGCCATTCTTGGCCTTTATCATCATAAAATAGTAATATCAATGGAAAGCTGGGAAGTCATCACTGAGTGACTTTGAGCTGAAGTTGTTTATGTAAAGGAGCGGTGGATTCCTAGCTGAAACTTGATCCTTGGTAATTTAATTTGTGAACTTTGGATTCACTGGTCCTTTCAAAGACATTATTGCATACCATGCTGGACTTAGTAATGTCCATATTTAAGAAAGAAGATTTTTAAAGACTGTATGCATGCATGTTGTATTTGAGAAAGAGAGAGGGAAGGAAGCGAGCGAGCCTGTGCATGAGCAGGGGGAACGGCAGAGGGACAAGCAGACTCCGTGCTGAGCATGGATTCCTGTGTGGGACTCCATGCCACAACCCTGCGATCATGACCTGAGCCAAAATCAAGAGTTGGATGCTCAACCAACTGAGCCACCTAGGCACCCCAAGAAGAAAGACTTTTAATAATAAAATTTGATCTGTATTAGATTATATACTTGAAATTCCTTGCTGTGTGTAGGGACATTGCTTATTTTTTAAAACTGAATCCTTAGAATCCATAGCATGGGAAGTGTGACTCTGGGTAGTTTTTTGGTACTGAAAATGTGAAGCCTAACAAGAACAAACAAGACCTTTTGGCTGTTCCCCCATTACCATTGTGTTTTGATAAAATTAATTTGGCACCATTTAAAGAAGTTAAGAGGAATCTTCTCACAGTTGTCTCTAGAATACTTAGTTCTAAGGGCCTATTTCACTTCTTCCCTTCCCTTTCCCTTAAATATATCCTGTCAGTTGACTAGAATGGGAGAAAAAAGATCTTGGACTAGACTGTTAGAGAAACATAGTCATTATGTTGTTCAGTTAGCACAATAAATGTTTGGAAGCCTATTGTTAACAACGTTAGTAAAATAGCGTAATAAAGCATCGGCCTGTATCTCCTAAACCATTTTGGGTTCAGTTAGGATGGCCCTTCCTATAGTCTAAGCCCTAATTCTTGGGGGTCCTGTTTTTTTTTTCCCCCCTCCTAGTTTGCCCTATTTTCTACCTTTTGATAATTAAGGAAACATACATTTGGTGCCACATAAGGCTTAGGTCTGGCCTTTCAACTTTGAAGTCGAAACTGTTCTTTTTTGATTCACCCAACTTGGCTGTTACCTTTTACACTGGTCTTTTTGTTCTAGCGATAGAACCAGCCTCTGTTATTACTGTGATGATAGCTATGTCTCTTAGAGCAGAGGGTTGTGCTGAACTCATCTTTAAAGTCTCTTCTAACTCTCAAATTGTGTAATTCCATGTTCCATCTGCTGATGTTGACCCAGACACTTAAAGCCAGTATTTTATCTAGTGTTACTTCTTTTTGCTTTTACCCCTGACTCCCCACTCATTTTCTTTTAAGAGCTCTTAGCCCTTTGCAGTCTCACTTCTATAGCCATAACCACAGGGGCACTGCAGCATCATTGAGCAAGGACCATTTGTTTGCTCCTTCGTGCCTGTACATTTGAAAACAGTGATAGAATAGTTCAGAATCCCATGTTCTTTTTTTTTTTTTTTTATAGATTTTATTTATTTATTCGACAGAGATAGAGACAGCCAGCGAGAGAGGGAACACAATCAGGGGGAGTGGGAGAGGAAGAAGCAGGCTCATAGCGGAGGAGCCTGATGTGGGGCTCGATCCCAGAACGCCGGGATCACGCCCTGAGCTGAAGGCAGATGCCTAACCACTGTGCCACCCAGGCGCCCCAGAATCCCATGTTCTTAAGACAACTTTCATCTGTTCTCAGTTAGTTAGAATTCCACATTAATTTACACTATTTTCTAAATTTTAAATAAAAGATATAATACTTAAGGTAGAATTTCTCATGCCTCAAAAACTGTTAGGGTTTTTATTAGCATTAAGGTGGTTGTTCAATATTTCATTCACGACTATAGGATATAAGTATTTTGTGTGAATAAAACCTGCCTTATACTTTAGAAAACCTATAGAATATAGGATGACAAATTTTAGGCTTATGATTCTTTTAAAGTAGTAAATCTTAATTCTTCAATGTGGGTATGAAACTCCTTATAATAAGGCCCTTCCCTCCCTTTTCTCTTTCATTTATTTTATTTTATTTTATTTTATTTTATTTTTAAGTGATCTCTACACCCAGCGTGGGGCTTGAACCTACAACCGTGAGGTTGAGTTGGATGTTGTACTGACTGCGCCAGCCAGGAACACCCCAAGAAGGCTCTTTTTACCCATCTTGCCTTCACGCTTCTATCCACTCTTATTCTCATTTTATTCTCTAGTAATTAAACTTTAAGTTGTAACGTGACTAGATTTTTCTCTAAAGAAAATGCTAAACCTCTTAGGTTTCTTAAATAGGATGCTCCCTCGTCTCATAAAGACCTGTGCCTTTGCAAATTGCCATTCTTGTGGCTTCGCATCCTTTCAGATACTACCTTTTCTTGTCCTCTAGTCTATTACTTCTCATACTCAAATGGTCATACAAATTACATGGGGACCTTGTTAAAATGTAGATTCTGATTCAGTAGGACTTTTAACAAGGTCTCAGATGATGTCAGCGCTGATGGTCTCTGCACCATATTTTTAGTAACAATCTAGACTACTTACAAACTCATTGTCATCAAGAATATTTCCTCTGACTCCTCTCTATATACCTTCATTATCCTTTTTATTATTATTATTTAGGTATCTGTGTCCCTATTCAATTGTAGATTTTTGCCTGCAGGGACTGTGTCTTTTATCCTTGTATCCCTAAAGCTTAGCCTACTATTTAATAGAAAGTAGGCTTTAAACAGATGTTTGTTGTAGATTAGATTTTTTAAATTAAAGTTTAGTTGACATACAGTGTTATATTAGTTTCAGGTATAAACAGTGATTGAACAGTTTTGTACATTATACATGCTCACCATGATAGGTGTAGTTACCGTCTGTCACCATACAATGTTATTACAGTATTATTGGCTATATTCCCTATGCTGTACTTTTTATTCCCATGACTTATTTATTTTGTAACTTGCAGTTTGCACACCTTAGTTCCCTTCACCTAGCTCAGTCATCCTCCCACTCCCCTCCCCTTTGGCAACTACCAGTTTGTTCTTTGTATTTATGAGTCTGTTTCTGTTTTGTTTTGTGTTTTAGATTTCACACATAAGTGAAATCATGGAATTTGTCCGACTTATTTCACCCAGCATAGGTTCATCCATGTTGTCAAGATTGGCAAGATTTCATTCATAACAAACGTAATATGTTATGGCTGAATAATATTCCACCGTACACCCCCACACACACCCACACACCACATCTTCTTTATCCATTCATCTATATTGATGGGCACCTAGATTTTTTCCATATCTTGGCTGTTGTAAATACTGATGCATGAACATAGGGGTGTACATATCTTTTTGAATTATAGCCTATTCACAGTTTACATACTCTATGTATACTAAATATTTAGAGTAGACTATTTTATTACTTTTTTAATAGAAAACGAATCCTCAGTTTTTCCCCCCTGTGTTCCTTTTTTAGAAGGAAGCCTCACATGTGTCCCAGCTAAAGGTATTTGCTTGAAAATAATGTTTCAGCCTTGGGTACAAACCAAAACATTTGAATTCTCTATGATAACATACAGTGTTTCTCAACATTACTATGTTTGTAGAAATAAATTTTTTGAAAACTAATGACTGTTTATTTTTCCTTCCACCCAAGGAGAAGTACAAATGTCTACCACAAGACGAAAACGTAATATGTTATGTTGTTTACCGTAAGCTGTAGTAAAATGAGCTCAATTGTTGACAGGTATGTTTTTAGAGACTATCTATTTTGAATCCTATAAAGCTATTTTAAAATTTATTATTAGAGTAGTGGTCTGTATTAAACTGATAAAAAGAGTTTCATGTTTAAACACAATTCCTGCTACATTCAGTTTCCATATCGAGCAAACAGACATACTGATACTGTCTGTAGCCAAAGTCAGTAGCACATGGTTTGTGTCCTAAACAGATCTTGAACTGTAATTTTGAGTGTTTGGTCTGAGCTACTCTGAAAGAAATTGTGACAGTGGCAGATGTTTCCTTGGCATCTTATAGAATCTTCCATCTCCTTATGTCTTGTTCTTTTTCTCCTTAATCTGTTGGTGCTAACGCCATCCCTTTAAGCATTTTAGCATTTGTAATTGATAAATGGTAACTATAATTAGGATTTTGTTAGTTAAAATTATAGTCTTTAAATCATATTCTTACAAGGAGGATAAACCTTGTTTCTTTGATTTTAAGACTTTCTGTTTGTTTGTTTACATTTTAACACCTCTGACACTGAGATTCATCTTACAATTGCCTTATTGTAGTTTAATTGGTAGCATTTTTTTTCATCTTGGTGGCAAATAAAATACTGGTAAGTCTTTATAAAGATCAATGGTGTTTTTAATTTGATGAAATATAGTAACATTTTAAGCTCTTACTCTTTGACAGCTTTTTGTTGTCGAGTACTTTTTATATATTACCTCATTTAACCTCTCAATAATGCCATGAGATTTTACAGCTAAGGAAAGGATAGGTCAGGGAGGTTGAATAACTTGTTTAAGGTCACATAGTTAAGTGCTGAGCTGGAATTATGACCTGTGTTGGTCTGTCTGACACTAAAGTTCCTGTATTTTTATTATAGTGTACTGTGTGATTCTTCCATAGGGGATTCTTTAAGAGTTTTGTAGCTAGAGTTGTATACAGAAGTGACCTTTGACGTCTGGGGCCAGCCTGTCTCCCTTTCCTGTGAGATAAACAGTGAAGATATATACTCTACCAGAACTTAAGACCTAAGGGGCAAGGAGTTTCCTTAGAGAGGCCTGCCTGCAGCACTGCCATAGATTTGGGCTATGCCATATTTTCAGGTGGGCTCTATGTGTAGTTGTCTCCTCAGAAAGGATGTTCCTTCAGTGCTCCTAAGAGATTAAATATGATTGTGGTATTATGCTTCTTGATGATTGCCAATACCCATTCTAGACAATATGACATCTAGAGATAACATCCGTGTTCAGACAGAAGCAGTGATTCTTAATATGAGTTCATTATCTCTGGGAATATCATGAAAGTTATGGACTCTCTCCTCAGTAACATATATGTACAAAAGTTTTCATAAATTGCAGTGCACACACGGAACCCCGAAAGTCCAGACATGGAGCTCTATGATACATGGTTTGCAGATGCTCTCAACAGTGGGTCCAACAGGCACTATATGTGCCTTTACAGGCCACAGAAAGGTGTGGTTAAAGTAGTGAACAGTGAATTCATGTATAGCTCATATGAAATTATTTAATATTGCTACTTAGGTTAAGGAGTTAGCTACCAGTGCTCTTGATTTCATTTGTTAGAGTGCTGTTCCCCTAGATCTTCCCATAACCAATCCGTTCTTGTCACTTAGATCTCAACTTAGATGTCCGCACCTCAGCAGGTCCTTCCCTAACCTCTCAGATTAAAGTAAGATTGCAGTAACTAAAAAATCACCGCTTAATATAAAACTTGTCATCATATATTCCCTTCTTGATTTATTTCGTTCTACCAGATAATAAGTTGTAGGAGAGCAGGGATTTCTGTGTCTGATTAACTGCTTTAATGCTCTATAATCATGTCCAGAACAGAGCCTGGCACATGAGTATTAATATTTGTCAAATGAATCAGTAATGAATGAAATGTATTAATATAAGTTAAATGCTAGATACTGTGATGTTTATTAGTGATTTGTGGTTTTATAACATGAATGTCTCAAAATAAATTTTTTAAGAAATGCTATTATAATTAAAAATAATTTCAAATGAATCATTTTATGTAATGGCAAATACACTGACTTTCTGTAGTTTTCATTGATTACTAACAGTTTGAAACAAGTATTAACCTCTGATTAAGTTAAATTCTGGTTTAGCCTGTCATATATATAGTACATAAGTAGTTTAAAAATTCACATTTGTGATAAACTTTTAAAAAATGTAATTCAACATGGATAAACTTTAATGTTCTAATACTTGTTAGAAAACAGGTTAGCAGTTAATTGAATTAGAATTTGTATAATCCTTTAACTCTACAGAAATCCTAGGATATAACTGATTTGATTCAGATGTCATTTTGGAATTGCTGTTGTTTAATGAGTTTGCTCTTATTTTCTCTATCCACCTTTCTTTTTTCTTTTAGAGAAGATGGTAGTATTTTTGATGGGTTGGTGGAAGAAGATGACAAGGACAAAGCAAAAAGGTAGTTCACCTTAAGATGTAAAATAGTAAATAAATGAGTAAGTAAATGTAAAAGTAAATAAATAGTAAATTAGTGATTTCCAAAAGCTGCCTGCCTTAAGAACTTAGATATATTAGCAAAGTGGAAAAGCTTAGAATATCAGTATGCAGTTTATAATTTAAGTAAAATTATCCTGTAAAAGCGTTCCACTCATCATATCATATTATGAATGTATAATATCTATAAGATATCACTAAAGATGTTAACTTTCATCACTCGGCTAAGGTAGAGCTTGCTAGATTCACCATTATAGTTACTCTTTTCCCCTTTGGTAGCAAGTTATTAAGTGTAGCCTACCTTCAGAGTAGGGATGGAGGGAATTAAGCTCCACCTTCCATAGGAGGGGGTACCTACACACGTTTGGAATACTTCTATAAAAACATTGTTCCCCATTTTTTTATGTCTGTCTGGACTCCTGTGTTTATTTTATATTTTAGGTTATATACTCCAGTGCTATTTTATTTTATTGCTCAAATTGTTTCAGCTTTGGTGATTGGGAGTTCTTTCAGGGTAGGCCCCTGTGATCTCCACATGCCTCCATTCTCCTAATAGAAGGGAAAGTAGACAATGGGGAAAGGGAGGGAAAATTGTTGGAGAAGTATCCTCAAGTAGGTGAGGGAATGGAATCTACAGCTGTGGTGGTATTGATGGGGGCTTCTACCTTAAATAGGAGCATTGGCAGTTAATTATATTATCAGGAGGGGGAGGGTCCAGGTAGCATTATAGCAAAGTTTGTAGTCCCTCCGAGTGAGTAGTAAACACTTTCTGGGTTTTTTTTTTTTTTTTTCCAGCTGTGTTGAACTATGTGGACGCTTAGACAAGGGTAGAGGTTGTTGTATAATACACAGATACAAAAGATAAGCATGCAATAAGTAATAGTTCTTACATGTCTGTATTTAGCAAAAAAAAGGGGGGGGATACTGGGATAAGAGAAATACAATAACCAGGTAAGTTGCTGAATACTTTAATGAATAATTAAAACATATCTAAGAAGAAGATTTTTAGGAAAACTATACAACGTATTCAAGGAAATGAAAGACCTGGATTTGAAGCTAAAAATATATAGGACAACCCCTTATCCCTTAACCTCAATCTGGTGAAGGAAAGTTCTTCAGTCTTGCCTGAATGAAGAGGTAGAACTGTAAGGAATTGACTTGGGTAGTCTTAAAGGCCAAGTTTATAGATGGATAAATTAAGCTGAGGGTGTTCTATTTTTGAAGACTCTGAGAGTTTGATAATGTTTTTAGGGAACCAGAAATACTATGGCTCTGGAAGACACTGAAGAAAGAGAAAGAACCTCACTATACTGTCAGAATTAAGGAGGACCACACTGAACTCTGACTAAAACGATGAGTTCAAGTACCTTAGTGTTGAACCAAGAACAAAGGGAGTTTTATACCCACCCTCAAAATGAAACATCTGTGGCCTGTTCTCAGTGAAGTCATCACAAGGGCTGAGAAGTTCCAGCCTAAATGTAATATGAAGTGAAGTTTGCTTTAGTGGTTGTGATCCAGTGATAGAGTTGGCAATATGTGAATTCTGTATGTTTTCTTCCCTGGAATAAAAGTGGCTGATTGGAATTACTACTTCGTGTTAGCTGAATGGCACCGGGCATGTTCTCCTCTGTGCCTGAGTTGTCACCTGTAAAATGCAAAGTGGTAAGAAAGTCTACCTCATAGAGGTAATTGAGATGTCGTCAGTGCTTGTAGTAGTGCCTGGCACATAAGTATGCAGTGAATATTGGCTTTTATTTTTATCCCAGTTCTTGTGTTCAGATACTCCATACGTGCTAATTCTCAAATGCTTATTTCTTTTTTCTAAAGGACTATAACTAGATCTGTATATCTAAGCCTCTTGTGTATATCTTTTAAAATGTGAAATAGGCAGTTTCATCCTATCTAAATTCTCTCCAGACTATCTGTCCACCAAAACCAGTATCACATGTCATTATTTCACATTAATATGCAGCATTGTCAGTAACTTGGGAATCCTCTTAGGTTTCCCTTTTGCTTCCCACTGCAAACCAGGTCTGATTTACCTAGAATGGATAGTTCTGCCTCTTAACCCTCAAACCCACATTACTCTGTTAACACTGCCACTGCCATGACTTATAGGCTGGGATGCTGCACTTGCCTCCTAAATGGTCATCAGGTGTCCGGGCTTGTTTGCCACACAGTAAGTTTTCAAGAGTATTTGCTAAATGAATTTGTTTCACCAAGCTTTGATCCTTTCATCACTCTGATGCCAGAATGGTCTCATTAACAAGCAGTTCTGTTCCCATCATTTCATTGCTTAAAAACAGTTCAGTGCCTTTCCATGACTTTCAGGAGTCATAAAATCCTTTTATGTAACATAAAAACTTCATGATTTTTTTCCAGCATTTATTCCCCCCGCCCCCAGCTCTAGCATACTGGGGCACAGAAAGCCTATTCATTGGCCATGTTAGCCAGATTGAACTACTTGTGATAGGTTTTCGTTCCTGTACAAGTTACCTGTACCTGCAATGCCTTGCATATAGTCCACTACCATCCTTTTCTCACTCAACCTTCATAACTCACTTTAGTACATGAGGATGCCATCTCCGGTTCCTCTGAATTTCCATAGGAATTAGATAAATTTCTTGAAAGAGCTTGTCTTTTCCCCGTATCCCTAGCCTTTATTAGCACAGTCTCTATTATTATAGCAGGCACTCACTGTTTGTTGATGCAGTCATTTTAACATCTATTATGTTTCTTAGGAGGTTTGAACCATTGTAATTTTTCCTGGTACTAATATAGAATAAATGCTTCTTTGGTACTGAAAAACAAAAAATAAATAAAATTATCCCCTGACCTTTTGGGAAATGAGTATACTTTGCTTAAACAAAAACTGAATTAGAAAATCTAACTTCACAAAATAGACAATTAGAGGTAGTATAGAATGATTAATTGCTATGTAAATAATTGCACTTAGTTGTCTGAAGGTCCTGGTGCCACTCAATAATTGTTTAGCTGCTTCACATACAACAGTACTAATTATTCATTTGGCACACTTATTTTGAGTGCTTACTCTTTGTTAGTTGTTACCCTTAAGTGCTTAGATGAAAAAATTGGGGCTGTGTTATCAAGGTGTAGACAGCCTAATGGAGAGAGAGAGAGAGATGCAAACAAATGGTTTATAGCTCTGTGCTGGAGCCTGGCATACAGGAATAAAGAGGAAGACTACATGGATAAGCCTGAGGGTAGAGAGATTTTCATTTTTAGATTTGTTTGTGATTTAAAACTTGAGATGGATAACTTTCTCCTACCTAGTAATCTTGAATAATTTGTATTTGCACATTATATGCACTTCCACAAATGTATCTCAGTAATATTCATAATAACCTAAAACCTGAGATTTGAATGAAGTTTGTCTTATTGACATTTTCCTAAGAACGTGTTTGCCAGATGCTTAATATGTAAGTTCTTCAGTGATAAACTGAGAAGAAAATATTGCCCCAATTAATTGTGCATTGTTGGTAACCTGTAGCTAAATACTTATTATCACCTATATTGATGGAAGTACATGGTGTGTAATTATGTCTAAAGTGAGCATTGTATTAAACTGTGTGTATAATCAAATGGATTGTTTGAAAGCCGCTTAATTTTTTTTTTCATCAGAGTATCTAGAAACAAATCTGAAAAGAAACGTAGAGATCAATTTAATGTTCTCATTAAAGAACTGGGATCCATGCTTCCTGGTAATGCTAGGAAGATGGACAAGTCTACTGTTCTGCAGAAGAGCATTGATTTTTTACGAAAGCATAAAGGTAAAATTTTAACTTTATAAGACGGATTTTTTTTAATAACGTATCTCCCTTAAAGCATAATGTGATAGAATCTTAACAGTGATTCTTAAAATTGGATGCTTCCTCACCTTTTTTTGAGAGAAAGAAATCAATTACCTTTTTAAAGGTTTCCCGGTATGTTCTTTATTTCGTTCAACAAACATTTATTTAGTGCCTGCTATATCCTAGATTCTTGGGGTGCAGAGTAGCAATCCTGGCCCTCAGTTAACTCAAGCCAAGGAAAACAAATATATAAACAGCTAATTGACAATGCAGATACCTATGGTGTTTGTAAACCATAACTTGCCATGAGAACACAGAGGAGAAAAAAAAATGTGTCAGGAAAGCCTTAAAAATAGTTGGTTTTTCAGCTGAGTCTTCCTTTTAGATTAAGTAAGGAGAAGAGCATTTCACCTGGAGGAAATAGGAAATAGTGTGTGCAGAAGCAGAGAAGCAGGGTTCAGTGTAATTGGAGCATAGTTGAGTTGAAAAATTATGGATATATTTCAAAGAAAGGTAAGAACCACATCATGAGGGCCTTGTATGCCATTTTAAAGGATGATTTCAGTCTATGTCTAGGAAATAAGTACTGTTTCTAAGATTAAGTGATTATTAGTCGAAGAAAATCATTTTGACTAAAGGAGTCATGAAAAAGTTAAAGAACATTGAATATTTTGGTAACAGAGATAATAGATGAAAAACTTGTAGAAGGACATTTCCTTTTCCAGATGCAAATGAAACCGCAAAACTTCTCAAAAGGAGAATTTGTAACTAGTACTTTTATTCACTCCTCCAGGGTTCGCTCAGTCATGCATTACCAGGCTGGTTTATGCTCCACCACTCTTTGAAATTATTTTTGTTAATTTTACAAATGCCGGCAGCCCCACCTGTTCTGCTGCCAATCAAGTGATAGCAGTAGCGTTTTCTTACACCTAATGCACTGGAAATTTTTTTTAGAAGATTTATTTACTTATTAGAGAGCGTGAGTGGGGGAGGTGCAGAGGGAGAGCGAGAGAGAATCCCAAGCAGGCTCCATTGCTTAGAGTGGACCCTGAGATCATGACCTGAGCCGAAATCAAGAGTCCAGTGCTTAACCCATTAAGCACCAGGTGCCCCTGCACTGGAAGTTTTAATCCATCTGCCACTGGCTTTTTTTCCCCCCTTGGCCTGTGTTATACTGCACTTCTTCATTCACCTCCCCTTCCTAATTGAAACTCTTTCTTTTTTTCCCCCCCAAATGTCTTATCTTTTGTGCTCTTGCTTTCTCTGAGATAATCATTCCATAGCTTCCAACTATTGCCTCTCTATTAAACTACCATATCTGTATTTTTAGATGCCAACTCTTCAGTCTTTTGTTTCCAGATAACTTCTAGATCTTTCTTTTGCATGTGCTCAAACTCTGTGCATCTGAAACTGAATTCATTTTCATTTTGTCAAGTCACCTCTTTAAACTTTCCTTTTTACGTTTTTACACTACCCTTTCAGTCCCTAGGACTCACGCCTGAAAAGACTTAGATTTTGGGGCGCCTGGGTGGCTCAGTCGTTAAGCGTCTGCCTTCGGCTCAGGGCGTGATCCCAGGGTCCTGGGATTGAGCCCTGCATCGGGCTCCCTGCTCCGCTAGGAGCCTGCTTCCTCCTCTCCCACTCCCCTGCTGTGTTCCCTCTCCCACTGGCTGTCTCTCTGTCACATAAATAAATAGAATCTTAAAAAAAAAAAAAGACTTAGATTTTTTTCCACCTTCCTTAGTACTGTGTCACAGTTTCTGTTGATTTTTCTGTAAATGTATCAAAATTGATTGTCTTCAATTTTATTGTCACCATTATCATTACATTTTATCTCTTCAAATAGTATTCTCACTAACCTTAGTTTAGTGTCCCTTGTTAGCATACTCAGTGCCTTCAGACATTGCAGTTCAATAAATGATTGCTGAATGAAATGAAATCATTTGCCCCTGGTAATGGAAGATTAATTCTGGCATTAAGTGGGTCAGTTGTTTTTTTTTTCAAAATTGGGTATATAATTCTCATAAAAGTAAAATTAACCTTAAATTGAAAGGGAGTTCTTACATACTTTTGTTAGTACTCTAAGCCTGTGTTTAACTAAACTTGATGGATTTGCTTGTGTATTTAAATTCTTTTTCTGGATGTATATAATTGCTGCGAACTTGAAAAGCATGACTGTATTCCCCAGAATTAGTAGCTAGACTTCTTAGTTACTCATCATATTGTAGTACAGGCATTTTCAGTATGCCAAATGTTGGGTGACAATTTAATATCCTATGTTTATGTATGTGGTAATACAAAATCAGAATAGCTTAGTCCCTACTTTCACTGAAAAGTAGAATATATTTTGTGGAGTAAAATCTGTGATAATAGATTTTTATTTTGCCTGGTTGTTGAATATGTCTGCATTTAAAAATGAAAAAATATTTATTACCTAAATAGTTCAGGTTTCATCATTTATAAATAGCTTTCTCATAACCAAATCCATTAGAATAATGTTGCAAAATAAACTAATAATTTTGTTAAAATGTGTGCCCCAAGCCAGGGATTTCCAGATTTTTGACCAGTTCCCTACCACTAAGAAAAGATTCAAGAGGACACTAAGCAAAATCACTCTGGGATTATTACTTTAAAGTTTTTTCCCAAATTTTAATTTAGTCTCCTTGATTAGTTCAGGATAGAGCACCTCAGATTGGGAGGAATCTTTCTGCCTCATAACAGGCAAGCCTAAAGTCGTCTTAGTTAAAAGCAGACTGACTGACTGACCTCCTTGGCTCGTCTCCTCCAGGTTCATGTCCATATGACTGCTCTAGCTAGGTTCTACCATTTGAATGTCAAGAGAAGGATGAGGAGAAAGAATTTCTTCCTAATGCTTGATACTAATATGCTTGTTCTGATTCTTATTTGGTCATTATGTCAAGCAGGAAGTAGTCTTAGGCCTTCAGCAATACAGACTCCCCAAAGAAAAACCGGGGACTGGTATTTCCAAGAGACCAAATCCAAGGAGATAACTTGCCACATTAGTCCATGTATTTCATCATACCCAAGCCTGGGCCTCCTGATACCTACCTAAACCAATGTTATTACCTGTGGTTCTCATCTTAAATAGAGAGGGAGGAGAGAAGGCAATTTGTTGGACTTTTGTACCACCCCTTACCCCTACCCTGTGTTTGGAGTATGCCACTAATGTGTCAAATAATCTTTACAGAAATCACTGCACAGTCAGATGCCAGTGAAATTCGACAGGACTGGAAACCTACATTCCTTAGTAATGAAGAATTTACACAATTAATGTTAGAGGTATGTCTAGATTTAATTTTTGAAAAGTTTTATTTCCTCAAAAAAAATCATTGAGGTGATGAATTTTAGTATGGTTTTAACAATATTAATTTAATATTGAAAAGTCTTAAATAATTGTAAATCAATAAACTATATCTTCAATTAAAATTAATATAAGTAAATAGTATGTGGTAAGATAATCTTAAATTTTCATATTTTTTATATGATTTTTGAGAGGCTTAATAAAAGTCAGAAGCCTATCGCTATCACATTCTTTACCTGAGGCCACACTAACAACATTCAAATGAAGAATAATGTATTTTATTCATCACATGTTAAATATTATTTTTGAGGGACACCTGCTGGCTCAGTCAGTAAAGCATGAGACTCTTGGTCTCGGGGTCATGAGTTCGAGCCCCATGTTGGGTATAGAGATTACTTTAAAAAAAAATCTTTAAATATTATGAGATGTATACTACTGGATCAAGGATCTTTTTTAACAACTTGAAATTCACCTAAATACAATATAAAATGACAATAAATGAAGTATTTTGAAAATATTGAAACATGGAAACATACATTGAAAGGCAACCCTTCTTAATTAAAGTAGAAACTTTTAAAAAGAAATAAGTAAATGTTCTATAACAAAATTATTTTTGAAAACAATTCGGAACATACTTGCTTATAATTGAAAACCCACAAAAATCCACAAAAATTTTGAGTCACTTGTATCTATCAGTTTTACTTTTCTACTTTTTAATTGTTTCCTATGTAGAATAATATAGGTATCATCTTTGTACACAAAGTACACATTTCAGTATCAAATTTCCATGAAAACTTGGATAGGGAAAAGAGGTGGTATACTTCGGCAGTGGCAGTTAAGGACAGGATAAACAAACACTTAACAAAGTAGACATAGAGCTGAGGAAAGCAGTTGAGGTAGGGATGTTAGAGGTTGTTAAATAATTTACATCTCTTACCCTGTTTGTTTGGATAAATTATTTTAGACCGTAAGCGTTTATCTCTGTCATGTATGTATGTGTAATGACCATATTGCAAGTGTCTTTGTGTATCGATTAAAGTCTAAAGCAACATAAAATATATTGCAAATTAATGAGTTATTTTTTTGTTGATACTTTAGATGAAACAGTTAATTGCTGGATTAAGTACATATTCAGCAGAAATGTTACCATATGAAAATTTGTTGGACTATAAATACGTGTATTTATAGCTGTGCTTAAAATCTGAAAAATAACTGAGCACTTTTCACGTATTAACCAATGAATGCTCACAGTAATCGTATGAAATACCTGTTCGTATCACTTTCTTACTTTGCTCAGATGAGAAGATAGAGGAACAAAGGGATTATGATACCCACAGTAACAGAGTAAGTAGCTCAGTTGTTAAGTAGCTCAGCTGGGATTCACTGCAGCCTCTGCTTTCCATGGCCTGAGCCTCTGTGCAGGCTGCCACTCATACAACTTCTTTACAGTGAAAGCTAGCCAAAGAACAGACCTTTTAGCTTAAAAACCAGCAATTAGCTCTTTAAATAGTGGACACTTCAGTTAGAAACCAAATAATAGTTTCTAATTTTAAGGGTTTTTTTCCTCTAAAAGGTAAGTGTTCTTCTCTAACAAAATTATTTTATTACTTCTAAAGTTCATAAAAGAGTGGTCTGTAATAGCCTTCTGATCATCTACTCATCACTAACCTCATTGACATTGTCCAGAATTATCTTGTTAGATATAAGTAATGCGTTTATGAAAGAGTACACACAAACTAATGTCTAAACAGAAAGGAAATAGCTCATTTAATCACTCCTTAATTTTTATTTTATGATTATAATCTCAGTGCAGTGGTTTAATAAGATCCTCTGTTAATCATAAACTACCCACTTTGTTTTAATGGTATGAAAAATTTCTTATAAATTCATAAATTTGTATAGTATCTTCACTTATTTCTTAATACCTTAATGAAGGTAAATTCACTAATAGGCTAAACAGAGAAGCATTGTCTCCAAATTTTCTTTACACTGGTCAGATTTTTTTTTTTTATTATTTGTCAAGACACATGTACATATGTAGATTACTATAAAAAATAAATCTAGAGATTAGAACATTGTAATATGCAACAGAAAACTTGAACATACTAAAAATTTTGAAAATATGAATTATTACCCTTGCAGCTTTTAAGATTACATTCCTAAAAAGTGTTACATTTATCTATTTATTAATATCTTAAGGACATTTTTGCTTTTTAATGAATATTAACAACTATATATTCTATATATTAACTACATATACAATATATCTACTATATATTAACTATATATTATATAATATATATTCTAACATTAATATGCCAAGATATGTACAAGATACAAGGAGGATATGTATAAATATGTGTATATATTACAACCATGGTCCAGCTAACCTAGTTGTGTTACTGTTGGCCACTTGTGTTGATCAGATTACAGATAGGTAGTCCCAATACCATTTCCAGCAGAATTTTAAATATAGACTCTATGTTGGAATATTAGAGCTGCTAGTAGAAGGTATTAAATCATTCAGCTCATTTTATGGATGAGGCCCAGAGAAGTTGCAACTTGTCCAAGGTCAGGTAGCTAATTAATGAAAGAACTGGGAAACTTATAACTTACGTGTTGGCTGTTTCTCACTTTTCCTCCATTGCCACCCGTCCATCTCCCTTTTATCTTTGTTGCCTAGGGAATACTTCTTTTTATCCTTGAGAGTGAGGGGGGTAGCTTGAGAGTAGCCAGGGAAATCAGGATGATTTAGCCTGATCAGATCTTTCTACAAAGTCATATCTATGTGAAGTAATCTCCTAGTATGTAGCTCATTTTCCTTGGCAGCTGGCTACTCTCTCTAGTAATTTGCTAGTGCCCTGTCAGCTTCATCTTAGATACAGATCCACAAGGAGGTACTGTCCCTTTCTCTAGAACTTCCATTCCTGTCTTTCCCAGATTAAACACTAAATAAATAATAAGGGTTTACACAGTTCTTTTATGTGGGCCAAACAGATATCAATGGGAAGACAAGGAGTTCTTTTTTGAGTGTTTTATTTTAATTCCAGTTAGTTAACGTACAGTATTATATTATTTTCAGGTATACAATATAGCGATTCACCAGTTCCGTACACCACCCATTGCTCTTCAAAAGTGTACTCCTTAGTCCCCATCACCTGTTTAACCCATCCCCCTACCCACCTCTCCTCTGGTAACCATCAGTTTGTTCTCTGGAGTTAAGAGTCTGTTTCTTGGTCTGTCTCTTTCCTTTGTTCATTTGTTTTATTTCTTAAATTCCACACAGCGGTGAAATCATATGGTATTTGTCTTTCTCTGACTGACTTATTTCATGTAGCATAATAATCTCTAGCTCCATCCATGTTGTTGCAAATGGCAAGATTTCATTCTTTTTTATGGCTGAATAATATTTCATTGTATATTTTTGTGTGTGAGTGTGTACGTACGTATGTACGTACATACGTACAACCTCTTCCTTATCCATTCATCAGTCAGTGGACACTTGGGCTGATTCCATATCATGGATATTGTAAATAATGCTGCTGTAAACATCAGGGCACATGTATCCCTTTGAATTAGTGTTGTATTCTTTGGGTAGATACCCAGTAGTGAGATTGCTGGATCATGGGGTAGTTCTATTTTTAACTTTTTGAGGAACTTCCATACTGTCTTCCACAGGGGCTGCACCAGTTTGCATTCCCACCAACAGTGCAAGAATGTTCCTTTTTCTCCACATCCTCGCCAACACTGGTTGTTTCTCATGTTGTCGATTTAGCCATTCTGACAGGTGTGAGGTGATATCTCATTGTGGTATTGATCTGCGTTTCCCTGATGATAAGTGTTGGTGAGCATCTTTTCATGTGTCTGTTGGCCATCTATATGTCTTTGGAGAAATGTCTGTTCATGTCTTCTGCCCATTTTTTTAATTGGATTATTTGGTTTTGGGGTGTTAAGTTTTATAAGTTCTTTATATATTTTGGATGCTAACCCTTTATCAGATATGTCATTTGTAAATATCTTATCTCATTCCATAGGTTGCCTTTTAGTTTTGTTGATTGCTTTCTTCACTCTGCAGAAGTTTTTATTTTGATGTAGTCACAATAGTTTATTTTTATTTTTGTTTCTCTTGCCTCAGGGAACCTATCTAGAAAATGGCCGATGTCAGAGAAGTTACTACTCATGCTCTCTTCTAGGATTATTTAGGTCTTTAATCCATTTCAAATTTATTTTTGGGTATGGTGTAAGAAAGTGGTCCAGTTTCATTCTTTTGCATGTTGTTGTCCAATTTTTCCAACATTTGTTGAAGAGACTGTCCCATTGGATATTCTTTCCTGCTTTGTCGAAGATTGACCATATAATCGTGGGTTTATTTCAGGGTTTTCTATTCTGTTCCATTGATCTGTATGTCTGTTATTGTGCCAGTACCATACTGCTTTGATTACTACAGGTTTATAATATAACTTGAAGTCCAGAATTGTGATGCCTCCAGCTTTGCTTTTCTTTTTCAAGATCGTGTTGGTTATTTGGGGTCTTCTGTGGTTCCATACAAATCTTAGGATTGTTTCTCCTAGTTCTGTAAAAGATGCTGTTGTATTTTGATAGAGGTTGCATTAAATGTGTAGATTGCTTTGGGTAGTATAGACATTTTAACAATATTTCCTTTTCCAGTCCATGATCATGGAATTCCGTTTCATTCTGTCATCTTCCATTTCTTTCATAAGTGTTACAGTTTTCAGAGCATAGGTCTTTCATCTCTTTGGTTAGGTTTATTCCTAGGTGTCCTATTATTTTTGTGCAGTTGTAAATGGGATTATTTTCTTAATTTCTCTTTGTGCTGCTTTATTATTGGTATCTAGAAATGCGGCAAGTTTCTCTAGATTGATTCTGTATCCTGTGACTTTACCGAATTTGTGTATCAGTTCTAGCAGTTTGTTGGTGGAGCCTTTTGGGTTTTCTGTATACAGTATCATGTCATTTGCAAATAGTGAAAGTTTTACTTCTTCCTTATGGATTTGGATATCTTATATTTCTTTTTGTCGTCTGGTTGTTGTGGCTAGGATATCCAGTACTGTGTTGAATAAAAGTGGTAAGAGTGGATAGCCTTGTGTTGTTCCTGACCATAGGGGAAAAGCTCTATTTTTCCCCATTAAGGATGATGTTAGTCTTTTGGGTTTTCCACATACAGTATCATATCAACTGCAAATAGTGAAAGTTTTGCTTCTTCCTTACCAAATTGGATGCCTTTTATTTCTTTTTCTTGGCTGATTGATGTGGCTAGAACTTCCAGTACTATGTTGAATAAAAGTGGTGAGAGTGGACATCTTGTCTTGTTCCTGACCTTGGGGGAAAAGCGCTCAGTTTTTCACCATTGAGTATGATGTATGATGTTAGCTGTGTGTTTTTCATCTGTGGCCTTTATTACGTTGAGGTATGTTCCCTCTAAACCTACTTTATCAGAGACTTTTATCATGAATGGATGTTGCGCTTTGTCAAATGCTTTTTCTGCATCTATTGAGATGATCATATGGTTTGTATCCTTTCTCTTATTGACTTGATGTATCACATTGATTGATTTGTGAATATTGAACCACCCTTGCATCCCAGAAATAAATCTCACTTGATTGTGGTGAATGCTCTTTAAAATGTATTGTTGGATTTGGCTTGCTAATAATATTTTGTTGAGGATTTTTGCATCTATGTTCATCAGGGATATTGCCCCATAGTTCTCCTTTTTTTTTTTTTTTTTGGTAGTTATTTAGTTGGTTTTTGTATCAGGGTAAATGCTGGCTCCAAAAAATGAATTTGAAGGTTCCTTCCTCTTCTATTTTTTTTGAATAGTTTGAGGATAGGTATTAACTCTTCTTTAAATGTTCAGTAGAATTCGCCTGTGAAGCCATCTGGTCCTGGGCTTTTGTTTTTTGTGAGTTTTTTGATTACCGATTCCATTTCTTTGCTGGTGATTGGTCTGTTTAAATTTTCTATTTTCCTGTTCAGTTTTGGTAGGTTATATGTTTCCAGGAATTTATCCGTTTCTTCTGTGTTGTCCAATTTGTTGGCATATAGTTTGTCATAATCTGTTGCAATTGTATTTCTGTACAAACTTACAACCCCAAAATCAAGAATCATGTGTTCCACTGAGCCAGCCAAGCATTCCAGTCTTTGTTTTTATTTATTTATTTTTTTAATTTAAAATCAATTAATTAGCATATAATGAATTGTTTAGGGGTACAGATCTGTGATTCATCAGTCTTACACAACACACAGTGCTCATCATGACACATAGCCTCCCCAATGTCCATCACCCAGCCACCCCATCCTCCCACCCACTCCCCTCCAGCAACCCTCAGTTTGTTTCCTAAGATTAAGAGTCTCTTATGGTTTCTCTCCCTCTCTGGTTTCATCTTGTTTCATTTTTTTTCTTTCTTCCCTATGATTGATCCTATGCCTTGTTTCTTAAATTCCACATATCAGTTAAGATTGTATGATGAGTGTCTTTCTCTGATCATTTCGCCTAGCATAATACCCTCTAGTTTCATCCCATGTTGTTGCAAATGGCAAGATTTCTTTTTTTGATGGCTGGGTAATATTCTGTTGTGTATATGTGTGTGTGTGTGTGTGTGTGTACACACACACACACACACACCACTTCTTCTTTATCCATTCATCTGTCTATGGATATCTGGGCTCTTTCCATGTTTGGCTGTTGTGGACATTGCTGCTGTAAACATTGGGGTGCAGGTGCCCCTTCGGATCACTACCTTTGTATCTTTAGGGTAAATACCCAGTAGTGCAATTGCTGGGTCCTGTGAGCTGTTAGCTCTATTTTCAACTTCTTGAGGAACGTCCATACTATTTTCCAGAGTGGCTGCACCAGCTTGCATGCCCAAAAAGAGTGTAGGAGGGTTCCCCTTTCTCCACATCCTTGCCAACATCTCTCATTTTCTGACTTGTTAATTTTAGCCATTCTCATTGGTGTGAGGTCATATCTCATTGTGGTATTGACTTGTATTTCCCTGATGTCGAGTCATGTTGAGCACTTTTTCATGTGTCTGTTGGCCATTTGGATGTCTTCTTTGAAGAAGTATCTGTTCATGTCTTCTTAGTTCTTGACTGGATTATTTGTTTTCTGGGTGTTGAGTTTGATAAGTTCTTTATAAATCTTGGATACCAGCCCGTTATCTAATATGTCATTTGCAGATATCTTCTCCCATTATGTCAGTTGTCTTTGGGTTTTGTTCACTGTTTTCCTTTGTTGTGCAAAAGCTTTTTATCTTAATGAAGTCCCAATAGTTCATTTTTGCCTTTGTTTCCCTTGCCTTTGGAGACGTGTCTAGCAAGAAGTTGCTGTGGCCGAGGGTGCAGCTGCCTCTCTTCTCCTCAAGGATTTTGATAGATTCCTTTCTCACATTTAGGTCTGTCATCCGTTTTGAGTCTGTTTTTCCGTATGATGTAAGGAAATGGTCCAGTTTCATTCTGTGCATGTGGCTGTCCAGTTTTCCCAACAGCATTTGTTGATGAGACTGTCTTTTTCCATTGGGTATTCGTTCCTGCTTTGTCAAAGATTAGTTGACCATAGAGTTGAGGGTCCATTTCTGGGTTCTCCATTCTGTTACATTGATCTATGTGTCTATTATTGTGCCAGTACCATTCTGTCTTGATGATTACAGCTTTGTAATAGAATTAGAAGTCCGGAATTCTGATACTTCCAGCTGTGGTTTTCTTTTCCAACATTCCTTTGGCTATTTGGGGTCTTTTCTGGTTCCATACCAGAATCCATAATTTTAGGATTATTTGTTCCAGTTCTGTGAAAAAAAGTTGATGGTATTTTTATAGGGATTGCATTTTATGTATAGATTTCTCTAGCATTGACATTTTAACAATATTTGTATTTTAATGTACTGGATCCCATTGACAGTATTTTGGTGAGAATTTTGGCATCCGTGTTCATTGGGGATATTGGTCTGTAATTCTTCTTTTTGGTGGGGCCTTTGTCTGGTTTTGGGATCAAGGTAATGCTGTCCTCATAAAAAGAGTTTGGAAGTTTTCTTTCCATTTTGATTTTTTGAAACAGCTTCAGAAGAATAGGTATAAATTCTTCTTTAAATGTTTGGTAGAATTCCCCTGGGAAGCCATCTGGGCCTGGGCTCTTGCTTATTGGGAGATTTTTGATTACTTGCTTCAATTTCCTTGCTGGTTATGGGTCTGTTCAGGTTTTCTGTTTCTTCCTGTTTCAGTTTTGGTAGTTTATACGTCTCTCGGAATGCATCCATTTCTTCCAGATTGTCTGATTTGTTGGCCTGTAGTTGCTCATGATACGTTCTTATAATTGTTTGTGTTTCTTTGGTGTTGGTTGTGATCTCTCCTCTTTCATTCATGATTTTATTTATTTGGGTCCCTTCTCTATTCTTTTGGATAGTCTGGCCGGGGATTTATCAGCGTTATTAATTCTTTCAAAGAACCAGCTCCTAGTTTTGTCAATCTGTTCTACTGTTCTTTTGGTTTCTAGTTCATTGATTTCTGCTCTAATCCTTATCATTTCTCTTCTCCTGCTGGCTTTAGGCTTTATTTGCTGTTCTTTCTCCTTCTCCTGTAGGTGTAGGGTTAGGTTGTGTATTTGAGACCTTTCTTGTTTCTTGAGAAAGGCTTGTAATGCTGTATACTTCCGTCTTAGGACTGCCTTTGCTGCATCCCAAAGGTTTTGAACAGTTGTGTTTTCATTTGTTTCCATGAATTTTTTAAATTCTTAATTTCCTGGTTGACCCATTCATTCCTTAGTAGGATGCTCTTTAGCGTCCATTTATTTGAACAAGTTCTTTCCAAATTTCCTCCTGTGATTGAGTTCGAATTTCAAAGCATTGTGGTCTGAAAATATGCAGGGAGTGATCTCAGTCTTTTGGTACCGACTGAGACCTGATTTGTGACCCAGGATGGTCTGTTCTGGAGGATGTTCCATGTGCACTTGAGAAGAATATGTATTCCGTTGCTTTGGGATGGAATGTTCTGAATATACCTGTGAAGTCCATCTGGTCCAGTGTGTCATTCAAAGCCCTTGTTTCCTTGTTGAGCTTCTGCTTAGATGATCTGTCCATTGCAGTGAGGGGTTGTTAAAGTCCCCTATGATTATTGTATGATTATCAATGTGTTTCTTTAATTTTGTAAAAGAAATTGGTAAATTAATTGGTTTATATAATTGGCTGCTCCCATGTTAGGGGCACAAATATTTATAATTGTTAGATCTTCTTGGATAGCCCCTTAAGTATGATATAGTGTACTTCTTCATCTTTTATTACAGTCTTTGGTTTAAAACCTAATTTGTCTGATACAAGGATTGCCACCCCAGCTTTCTTTTGATGTCCATTAATGATAAATGGATTTCCACCTCCCCCGCACTTTCAATCTGGAGGTGTCTTTGGGTCTAAAATGAGTCTCTTGCAGACAGCATATCGATGGGTCTTGCTTTTTTATCCAATCTGATAACCTGTGTCTTTTGATTGTGGCATTTAGCTCATTTACCTGCAGAGTAGCTATTGGAAGATATGAATTTAGTGCCATTGTATTACCTGTAAAGTTACTGTTACTGCATATTGTCTCTGTTCTTTTCTGGCGTATGTTACTTTTGGTCTGTCTTTGCTTAAAGGATCCCTTTTAATTTTTCTTACAGGGCTGGTTTAGTGATCACAAATTCTTTTAGTTTCTGTTTGTCCTGGAAGCTTATTATCTCTCCTTCTATTTTTGACTGATATCCCAGCTGGGTAAAGTATTCTTGGTGGCATATTTTTCTCCTTTAGCACCTTGAATATATTATGCCTGTACTTTCTGGCCTGTGAGGTGTCTGTAGATAGGTCTGCTGCCAATCTAATGTTTCTACCCTTGTAGGTTACAGACTTCTTGTCCCAAGCTGCTTTCAGGAATTTTTCTTTGTCTCTGAGATTTGTAAGTTTCACTATTATATGTCGTGGTGTTGACCTGTTTTTATTGATTTTGAGGGAACTCTCTGTGCCTCCTGAATTCTGATGCCTGTTTCCTTTCCCAGATTAGGGAAGTTCTCTGCTATAGTTTGTTCCAATATACCTTCTGCCCCCTCTCTCTTTCCTCTTCTTCCAGGATCTCAATTATTCTAATACAGTTTTGCTTTATAGTATCATTTCTCTGTCGAATTGTCCCCTTGTGATCCAGTAGTCGTTTATCTCTATTTTTCTTAGCTTCTTTATTCTCCATTGTTTGGTCTTCTATGTCACTAATTCTCTCTTCTGCCTCATTTGTCCTAGCAGTTAGAGCTTCCATTTTTTTATTGCGTTTGATAGCCTTTTTTATTTCAACTTGGTTATAGTTCTTTTATTTCTCCAGAAAGGGATTCTGTACTGACTAGTATATATTTTTTTAAGCCCAGCTAGTTTCTTTATAATTGTTATTCTGAACTCTAGTTCTGACATCTTACTAATGTCCATACTGATTCGGTCCCTGGCTGTCAGTGCTGCCTCTTGTTTTCTTTGTTGAGATGCGTTTTTCTGTCTTGTCATTCTGTCCAGGGAAGAATAGAGGAACAAGAGAAAATACTAAAATGATAACAACAACCCCAGGGAAATATACACTAAACAAATCAGAAGAGACCTGAAACTGGGGGCGGGGGTGGGAGAGGGCAGTGTCTGAGAATATAATCAGACAGGTGAGCAGAATAGAGCAATATGCTGGATTCTTTGTGTATTTTGGTCTGTTTTGTTTTTGTTTTTGTTTTTGTTTTTTGTTTTTTATAAAACTAGATCCCAAAATTATTACGAGTAATAAGAAAAATTTGTATATGTACAAAAATAAAATTAAATACAATGAAAGGATAGAATGTGACTGTAATAATGGAAATTAAAAAACAAGACAAAAGAGAACAACAACAACAAAAAAAAAACAAAGGAAGGGATATTAGCAGACAGGTGAACAGAACAGAGCAATACACTATCTCCTGAGAGTATTTTGGTCAGTTTGTTAGAGGAAACCATATCTCAAAATTGTAAAGAGAAACTTATCTATACAAAAATAAAATTAAATACTTTGAGAGGATGGACTGTAACTGTAAGGGTGAAAATTAAAAAGAACTTTAATGAAAACAAAACAAAAAAACAGACGAAAAAAAGAAAAGAGAATATGATCAGCAGGTGAATAGAACAGAGCCATACACTAGATTTTGGGTGTATTTTGTTTTGTTAGAGGAAACTGCATCCCAAAATTTTAAAGAAAAAAGTATGTATATACAAATATAAGGTTAAATGCAATGAAAGGTTAGGATGTGACTGTAAAAATGAAAACTGAAAAAGACTTTTAAAAAAGGTTGATAAAATAAGAATTTTGTTGAAAAAGGAAAGAAAAATTTTAAAAGAAGGGAAAAAAATTAAAAAATTAAAGTTGAAAGACTAAAGAACCACGGGAAAAAAGCCATGAGTTCTATGTGCTGTATTCCCCTAGTGCTGGAGTTTTGCAGTTGTCATTAATTGGCAAACTTGGTTTTGGCTGGATGTTCTTGCTGATCTTCTGGGGGAGGGGCTGTTTGCGTTGATGAGTGTTTTGCCTGGATGGAATTGCACCACCGTTTGGGGGGGGGGGCGGCGGCGCGGCAGGCTAAGTAAGCGTCTCCAGATCGCTCTATGTGGCTTTTGTTCCCTGAGGGCTTTCCTCACAGCTTTAGAGGATGAGAATGAAAATGGCGGCCTCCCAATCTCCAGCCCCAGGGCTGAAAGTTCGGGGCCCTACTCTTCAGTGCTCCCTCAGGGAAAAGCAGTCAGTCACTCCATTCTCCCTGGTCTCTGTCTGCACTCCGTGCTCATCCGGCCTGTGACGGAGCATTTCTATCTCAGGCACATGACCCTGTTTCGAGTCTCCAAACCCTGCAGACTCCTGCAGCATGGGTGGGTACCCACCCAGGCCACTCTCCCAGGGGGAGTAAGGAGGGTCTCACTGGTTCTGCTGCTTGCTGGGCCCCTGCTCAGAGAGCAGTCACCCGACCATGGTGCAGATCAGTTTATGGTAACCCTGAGCTGAGAGCCCTCTCCTGGGTTCACTGATTGCAGCTGACTTCCCCACTCCGATACCTGGGAACTCTGCTGCACTCAGGCACCCTTGGTTTTCCTGTGACCCCGAGGATTCTGAGACCACACTGTCCCACCTAGGATTCTTCCCCACGTCTTCACATGAGCACCTTTCAGGCAGGGACATCCCTCACTGGATCAGACTTCTAAAAGTTCTGATTTTGTGCTCTGCAGCTCTGTCACTTTCTGGTGTCGGTTTATGGAGGCTCCATGTCCCCCCTTTTATCTTCCCATATATCACCTGGCATTCACTTCTCTGCACCTCCTACCTTGCAAAAAGTGGTCACTTTTCTATTCCTGGTGTTGCAACTATCCTTTTCTTAGATCTCCAGTTGAGTTCACAGGTATCCAGAATGGTTTGATTGTTATCTCGCTGAATTCCTGTGACCAGACGAAATTAAGGTCTCCTACTCCTCTCCCATCTTGGAAGCTACCCCCATCTTTGTTTTGAATTCTGATTTGTCCTACATAAGTATTGCTATTCTGGCTTGCTTGCTTTTTTTTTTTTCTTCCACGTTTTTATTTAAATTGCAACTAGTTAATATAGTTCAATATTAATTTCAGGTGTAGAATTTAGTGACTCATCACTTAACATACTACACTTGGTGGTTATCACAACAAGTGCCCTCCTTAATGCCCATCATGTGTTTAGCCCACTGCCCCCCCCCCCCAGTAACTGTCAGTTTGTTCTTTACAGTTAAGAGTTTGTTTTTGGTTTGCCTCTTTTTTGATACCCATTTTCATGAGAAATATTTCTCCATCCCCTCACTTTCAACCTGCAGGTGTCTTTAGGTCTAAAATGAGTCTCTTATAATCAGCGTATAGATGGGTCTCATTTTTTTTATCCTTCCTGTCACTGTATATCTTGTTATTGGATCATTTAGTCCATTTATATTCAAAGTAATTATCAATAGATATGTATTTATTGCCATTTTATTACCTGTTTTGTGGTTTCTGAAGATTTTCTCTAATCCTTTCTTGTCTTTTTGATGGTTTGCTGGTTTTCTTTAGTGATATATTTGGATGCTTTTCTCTTTTTTTTTTTTTTTTTTGCATGTATGGTAGTGGTTTTTGATCTGTGGTTATCATTAGGCTTGCATGTAACATCTTCTGCATATAGCAGTCTGTATTAAGTTGATTGCTGCTTAAGTTTGATCTCATTCTTTACACCTCTCCTCCCCATGTTTTAGGTATATGGAGTCATATTTTATATCCTTTTATTTTGTAAGTTCCTTGACTGATATTTTACAAAAATATTCATTTTTACTGCTGTTTTGTTTTCTGTCTTCACACGGTCACTTTTGGTCTTTCTTTTCACTGAAAGAGGCCCCTTTAATATTTTTTGCAGGGCTGGCTTAGTGGTCATGAACTCCTTTAGTTTCATTTGTCTGGGAAAAGTTTTTTTTTTTTTTCTTTTTTTTTTTTGGTCTGGGAAATTCTTTATCTCTCCTTTGTTCTGATTGATAGCCTTTTTGAATAGAGTATTCTTGGCTGTAGATTTTTCCCTTTCAGTACATTGAGTGTATCATGCCCACTCCTTTTTTGGCTTGGAAAGTTTCTGTTGAAAAATCTCCTGCTAGACTTATGGAGTTTCCCTTATATGTGACTGTCTTCTTTTGTCTAGCTGCTTTTAGATTTTTTTCTTTATCAGTATATTTTGCCATTTTAATTAGATTTTGTTGGGGGTTCTCTGTGCCTCTTGGGTCTGGATATCTGTTTTCTTCCCCAGATTTGGGAAGTTTTCAGGTATTATCTCTTTAGATAAATTTTCAGTCCCCTTTTCTCTCTCCTCTTCTGGGACTCCTATAATATGAATGGTACTGTATTTGATGGAGTCACTGAGTTCCCTAAGTCTATTCTCATTTTGTGTTTTTCTTTTTTCTCTTGTTCACCTCGATTACTGTCCGTTACTCTGTCTTCTAGGTCATTAATTAATTCCTCTGCTTCCATCCTACTGTTCATTCCATCAAGTGTATTTCTAATTTTGTTCATTGAGTGCTTCATCTGTGCTATGTTATTCCTTCTCTCTGTGTTGAGGGTCTCACTGATGTCTTCTCTTTTCTCAAGTCCAATGAATATATTTAGGATCATTACTTTAAAATTCTCTATCAGGCATATTACTTATGTCTGTTTTACTTAGATCTCTGTCTGTGGCCTTGTCCTTTTTTTACATTTGGAACAAATTCCTCTGCCTTTTCATTTTGTCTAAGTCTCTCCCTGCTTCTGTGCGTTAGGAAAGTCAGCTTCATCTCCTGTTCTTGAGGGTAATGGCCTTATGAAGAAAAGGTTTTGTAGTGCCCTGCCGGGTAGTATCACATGACCTCTTCCCCAGATCCTGGTGCTTCGAGGAGTTTCTCCAGTGTGTGCTGTGTGTGCTCTGCTGTTCTGTCTTGGCCGCTTTATTCTTCAGGCCAGTTGTCTGCAGAGGCTGTCTTCACTTCTGTTGTGAAATGAGACCTGTCACTACCACCAGTGGAACTGAGGCCCTGCAAGAGTCCTGAGTGGGGAGAGGTGGTGTGGGCAAGGGTTTGGGCTAGTGTTCTGGGGCAGTGGAGGGGTGGCATCACCCTGGGACTGACACAAATGTGACTGGGTAGGATGGTTCTGCTGGAGCACAGGAGGGTGGGCCTTGGTGTAAGCAGGTTAGGTAGCGAGTGTTGAGGCTATGCTTCTTCCCGCAGGTGGCTGTGTGCTTCCGCTGAGAGGTGGGAGAGGGAGATGGTGCCTGCCAGTTCCTTTGTTCCTGGTGGGGTCTTTCTGTGAATGCTGTCTCTCTGCGACACACTCTGAGATGAGCAGATAACCTCCTCACTCTGTGCCCCAGATGTTCTGCAGATCATTGTTTCCAAACTGTGTGTCCACAGGATGTTTGTCCTGCCTTCTTCCCCAATGACCCTGGGCTCTCCCTGAGCCAAACCTGCTGATCTTTAGAACTCCAGACGTTAAGCCCTGCTGATGGCCGGAACTCATGAAATTTGGCCCCTCTTGCTTTCCAGGCCCAGTTGCCATGGGGATTTGTTTTCCCCTTGCACTCCCCTGTGTGCTAGTCTGTCTTTTGCCAGTCTCTATTATTGGGGCTCCCTCCCTGCCACAGCAGCCCATCTTTTTCACTGCCTCTCTGCATTTTCCTACCTTCTTCATTGTGGCCTCTTTTCTACCTTTAGTTGTAGAGTTTGCTCTGCAGTCTTCAGATGTATTTAGGATGATTTGATAGTTATCAAGTTGTATTTGGGACAGTGTAAGCCTGGGGTCCTCCTACTCTGCCACTGTCATTGAAGACAAACAGTTTTAACTAATGAACTCTTTCCATTATATCATACAGTGTGGGAAAATGGATAAGCCTCACAGGCTTCAGTCTTAGGAGTAGGATGTCCTTCCCTGTCTTACTTTCTTTTCCATATCTCTCCAATTTTCCTCCTTTGGGCCCTCCTTAAGACCCCTTTAGTTTTTGGTGTACCCATTCACTGTGCTTGGAAATTAAATCCCTCCACCCAAAAGAAGTCTGGGCCCTGGGTTCTTTCTTGTAGAGTTAAGACTTTTGTGGTATGTTGGTGGAGGCTTTTCTCTGCTTAGTCTTTGCCTGTGTCAAAGTTGAAAGGGCAGGCTCTGGTTCTGGCAATGGCCTTATGTTGTTAAGAGTTCTGATTTCAGTTCGTTCTCTTCACAGAAGACAGCTTTACTCAGTTTCTAGCAAATATGCAAAGAGCAAATACAGATCACCGTAGTAAATGTTAATTCACTGTCAAAGATAACACAATCTAGCTTCACATGAAACATGTTCTTAATGTCATTTTGACTCCTTCATTATGAAATAATACTGGAATTATTGTACTAAGGAGTTTTCGTAAAAATAATTTCATGAATTTTCTTTTTTTCTTTTTTCTTTTTTTAAGATTTATTTATTGGCTTGAGAGAAAGAGAGAGAGAGCCAGCACACACATATGTGGGCTGGGGGCGAGAGGGAGGGAGAGTGAGAGAGAGAGAACCTCAAGCAGACTTCCCACTGAATGCAGAGCCTGACACAGGGCTTGATCTCACGACCCTGAGATCATGACCTGAACCAAAATTAAGAGTCAGACACTTAACTGACTGAGCTACCCAGACACCCCTTGAATTTTCTTAAATTTCACACTTCTCTCCCTTTCTTTCTTTCTCTCTTTCTTTCTCTCTCTCTCTCTCTCTCTCTCTCACTCTCAGCCAAGAATGGGTTTTTCTGAGCCATTCTCTGAAGATAGGCATCTACTCATAATAAGTTCTTTCTGACATCCAGATCTGTCCCCCAGTAGAAGGGGAGGTGGAGGGTGCCTTTTTCCATATAGTCAACAATTCTTCAACAGTTATTTAGAAGTAAGGGAGATTGCTCTAACTCCCAGGTCCATACATCATATATTACAGATATTTTTTATCTACTGCGAGCCACATATCTGCTAGGTGCTGCAGATAACAGTGTTGAAGAAGACATATATGGTTCTTACCAGCAATTGCTATCCTTTGAGAGAGCCCCGTAATTAAAAAGAAATTTAAATTTAGCATGATAACCATTTTGATAGGCAAAGAGGAACTCCTCTTATGGTGTATCTTTTCTGCTGTATATTTTCAACATCTTTTTCACTGGATCTTCTTTTCCTTCAGCTTGCGTATATGCTTCAGTTACTTCCCTTGATAGTTGGTCCCCTTGGAACTTGTCCTTTCTCCTTTCTTCCCTCTGAAGTTCATAAAGGAGTAGTTTATAATAGCCTGATTATCACTTGTGTCTAAACTCATTGTAGTCTGATTCACCTTACTACCGATATAACTCTTTAAAGTCACCAAAATTTACTTCTCATTTTCTTAGTCCTTATCCTGTTTGATCTCATTTTACAGTGAACCATCCCTCTTCCTCCTCACTCACCTTGTCATTTTCTCTTCTGTTGCCTTCCTTTTTTTTTTTTTTTAAGATTTTATTTATTTATTTGACAGAGACAGCCAGCGAGAGAGGGAACACAAGCAGGGGGAGTGGGAGAGGAAGAAGCAGGCTCCTAGTGGAGGAGCCTGATGTGGGGCTCGATCCCAGAATGCTGGGATCACGCCCTGAGGCGAAGGCAGACGCTTAACGACTGCGCCACCCAGGCGCCCCATTCTATTGCCTTCCTTGACGACAGTGTGTTCTCTGTTCTCTGTCATTTTCTCTGGCCCTTGTCCTCCTCCTCATCCCCATGTGTGGATATTACTCCAAGGATTTGTCTTAGGTATGCTTCTCTCTTTTGCAGATCACATTTCTTTAGCTCTCACTTCTGTGCCTAGGGTTCTCAAGTGAAAATACCTTATAAAATATAAAGTACAAGATTGCTTTATTATTAACTATTGTATCACCTGTACCAGCTTCTCTCCTGAACTCTAACTTCCCATTTCTCAATGCTTCCTAAGTCCTTCTCTGTTCTTTTTGTTACTAATTTTATTCAGATTTTTATTAACTTCCCTGACTCTTCCAAAAGCCACTGAAATTTTCCCAACTTAATTCTGTTTCTTCTAAATCCATGTACATACTGCTTCTAGACTACTTTTGAACAATATCCTTATGTCTTGACCTGGTATTCAGGGTCTTTCATGATCTGACCCCAGCCTACTTTTTCAGCTTAATTTCCCTTTTACTTTATCCCCCATGTATCTCCTTAAGCTTCAGACACCTTTTGTTAATCTATCCGAAGGGTGGTAATTTGTTGTTTTGTGTGTCAGACGTATCATTGAGGTCGTGTGTGTGTCAGATACCAGCATCTTCAAATAAGGCAATTTTTATATAATATGCACGTAATGATGTTAGAACATTAGGTATCTATGTTTTAGAAGCCAGCTCTCCCATATATGACCATAGTGCGATTTTTTTTTTTCCAGAAGCATTTACGAATGCACAAAGATATGTACTAAGGTATCGTAAAGGGAAAAGCTAGCATGCTGGAAATTCCTCTTTTAAGTCCTTTGTTATTAGATTTTTTTTTCTGTCCTGTACTTTTTTTTCTTTTCACTTAACTGACCATTATGTTTAATTTCAGGCTCTTGATGGTTTTTTTTTAGCAATCATGACCGATGGAAGCATAATATATGTGTCAGAGAGTATAACTTCATTACTTGAACATTTACCAGTAAGTATCCTGTGATCTGTTTCTTATTTAATGACTATTTTAAATATTCTAAAACACGAAGAAGAGAACTTCCAGAGCAATGTCGAACAGTGGTTAGAGTGGGGACCAGAGCTCTAACCATGTCTCGCTGTTTGGCAGCAACTATTTAACTGCCACTGTATCTAACCTCTGTCCTCCTTATTCTAATGGTGTTTTCAGTGTTTCTTTTTAAATCAGCCTGGTAACAGTGTTGCTAAATCACTGGAAGTATCTTGAGAATAGCTAATTTTCTAGGGAGGTATTTGTTCCTTTTAGAGGAACTCAAATAATTTTCTCAAAAGAATAACACTAAAAATAATAGATACAGAATTTTTGTGCTCTGTCCAGAAATGAGAATTTTATAATGACCATATTCGATTTGTTTTCAATATGACTGAAAGAGTACAAAATTAGAAAAGAATTATATTGTATAAATTTGATTAAGATGGTGAATACCTGAATTATATTTTGTTGTTTGCTGTTTTATTAAAAGTATATTTATTTAATACTCTGTGTCACACTGTATGGTAGGTGCTGTGCTGCAGTTGACAGTTTTTATAAATTTGAAGTTTTTATTTAAAATGTAATTGTTTAAAAAAATGTAATTGTTCTTATCTAAGATAGGACTTGTATAAATATGCTGAAATTACTTATAAATTACTCTTAAATTGCCCATCTTTTGAAGATTTATAACATTACAAAGTAAACTGTCTGTAAAGGTCTCTTTCAAGAAATAGCGAAAAGCACTATCTCTCTTCCTCTGATTATTCTGCTACTTTGTACTCTTACCAGAAGAATAGGCTCCACACTTAAAAGATCAGATTCTACAGCAGGTCTAGTTGGGATTTAAGTGTTTGATCATTAATGTTTTCCCCCTCAATAAAAACCCTCTTTGCCTTCACGTTCCCACCTGGGTTTTTGTTTTTGTTTTTTTTAACTTTTAATTTTAGAACTGTTTTTAGAGTTCCAGAAAAATGAAGAAGATAGTACAGACAGTTCCCATATGCCCCATACCCAGTTATCTCTGTTATTCACATCTTCTGGATCTTTTTAGTTGTTTGTGTCAGCCAGAGCTTATAGACTGGCAGGTGAATTTTTTGGCAGAGGAGATTGCTGCTGATCGGTGGACCCATCATTCCATTCTGGGTTAATAGTAGCATTTTTTAGAAGAGTTTTTTGCTTTTCTGCAGTTACTGTGGATACTTTTCCTCACATCACTGACATTGCTGAATTATATGTTATTTAATGGTTTGAAAACATAAATAAAAGTGTCTTTTGAGAAAATGAAATAATACTTGTTTAGGATTATACATAATAAGAGAAAACAATATGTGCTTTCCTATTTTGAGTTGTCATTAAAAATAACTAACAAATAGTTTAAAGTAATTTATTTTTGTTTTAATATGCAAACCTTTTTTGTCTAAAATAGAATTTTGGCTATTGCCTGAAAGGAAAGAAACATATAGCAAATCCCCAAGTTAGGCTTTAGTGTTTATAATTCAGTTCTCTTGAGAAATTAAAATTTGCCATCTTAGTGGTCAGTAGTACTTAAAATTTTTAAATTCTAATTCTGACTGTAAAATTATAAAATTGGTACTTAAGGTCCTGCAAAAAATATTTTTCTTAACTTTGTCACGTCCTACTTATGAAATTAACTTGGGCACATTTTAACCTATTTGTAGCTAATGATCAGAAGGAATTTTATTGATTTCCCCCCTCTTGGTCTGATAGTCTGTGACAAAATCATAGGGTCATACAACCTCAGCGTCAGAAGGGATTTTAGACCTCCTTAGCCCAGCCTGCCTTTTATGTTATCAGCAGACATGTACCCAGAGAAATCGGACTTAATTGTGCAAGAATTTAGTGAAAGTGCCAAAAGTCAGGTCTCTTTACTGGGAACTTAAAATTGGTAACACTTGACAAGTTAAGACTGATTTCCTCACACTTGCTTAAATGTCTTCCTGAGAGAAGATATATTAAATTTATAATCACATGTAATATCAGGGGGGATGGTCAAATTAACCATGTTACAGTGTAACAGAGTCCAAGAGTAAAAGTGCTGCTCTGAAGATACTGTTCCTTTCCTTTTCAGCTCCTCTTAACTTGTTAGTTGGGAAGTATAAAGAAAGTCAGTACAGACTTTGGTATAAATATAGTATGCAGAAATACAATTTAGAGTTTTTTTGAATAGTTACATAATGATTTTGAATGCTTATTTGATACGGCCAGAATTTTTGTTCCTTATGCCTGTACATAAGGAACACAGTTGTTATATCCAACATATATTTGACATTTTTTTCAGAGGAGCTTTTAGTCCTTTTTAAGCAACTTGTGTTTATGTTTCCAAACCAATAGTAGTTATTTAACTGCTGGTTGTCTACCTGAAAGAAAAGGAAATTGGTAAGAGTGAATAGTTTCCACTAAATGGTCACATTGACCTACTGTAGAAAAAAAGGCCTGTATGATCCAGTAATTCCACTCTTGGGTATTTATCCAAAGAAAACACAAATACTAATTCAGAAAGATGTACATACCCCTGTGTTTATTGCAGCATTATTTATAATAGCCAAGAAGATATGGAAGCCACCCAAGTGTTCATCAACAGATAAATGAATAAAGAAGATGTAGTGTGTGCGTACACACACACACACACACACACACACACACAGACGATGGAATACTACTCAGCCATAAAAAAAGAATGAAATCTTGCCATTTGCAACAACGTGGATGAACCTAGAGGGTATTATGCTAAGTGAAATAAGTCCTAGAGAAAGACAAATACCAAATAGTTTCACTTACATGTGAAATCTGAAAAATAAAACAAATGAATAAAAAAAAAACCAATAGACTCTTCAACACAGAGAACAAATGAATGGTTGCCAGAGGAGATGGGGGAGGAGATGGATGGATGAAATGGGAGAAGGGGATTAAGAGGCACAAATTTCCAGTTTGAGAAAAGGAAAGAAAGAAAACCGGCTATTGATTTATGTTACATTATAAACAGCAGGTTTTATATTTCTTCTTCATGAAAATGATTGAGAGAGATACAAAGATCCAGATAGTAGCTACCATTTTATTTTCTTTCCTTTGAATTGTGTTTGGGAACTGAGTGGGTGGTTTGCCAACATCGAGTATGATCCGTTCATTTAGAGATTTTAAATGTAGTGGTTAAAGGAAACTTCGACACATTAATTAATTAGTTGCCTGCTAACTCTGACATTTCAGATTAGCAGGTGACAGGGAAAGGAGAATGGTGGGGAAGCCTGTTACCATACCACTCTATACTAGTCATTCATATTTTCCCTATGAATATGAAACCTCCTATAAGTTTATAGGTGGAAAAGCAAGGGTAACATGGCTCAAATCATAGTTTAGTAGAAGAAATTGTAGATAAGAATAAATAATAGAAAACTATAACCATTTCCAAAATGAACATTTTAGTTTTTCAAATTGGTGTCTTATTTTTCTGTTAAGACAATTTTTTATATTAGTATCAATGCTTATACTTTATTTTGTCAATAAAAAGCATTTTTCTAGCTTTTGTCTTATTCATGCTTGAACTTTTAGTTCATTACTTCTAGAGGTTTTTCAGACTTTCAGAAAAATCTTATTAAAATACAGGTATATTTTTGGTATGGTTATCCCTAAAACCTTCATCAAATAATTCCTTAATCCAAAATATTTTACTGTACTAATAACTATTACATGCAAAGTGTATGCTAATGTGCCTTGATTTGAAGGACAGGAGATAAAGGTGTAGGAGATATGGCCCTTTTGTTCATTCACAGGGTAGCAGGGCGGCATAGACGTTAAAATATAATGGATTTTTTTTTATGGAAAATGAATGATATGAGTAATAAATACTAAAGGAATTTTATTTTTACTGTGAATTATGGTGTTAAGAGAATGCTTTTTAAAAAATTCATTTCAGAGGTAGAATTTAATGATTCATAGTTGTATGTAACACCCAGTGCTCATTATAGCAAGTGCCCTCCTTAATGCCCATCACCCAATTATCCCTTCCCCCTACCCACCTCCCCTCCAGCACACCCTCGGTTTTTTTCCTAGAGTTCAGCATCTCTTATGGTTTGCCTCCCTCTCAGTTTTCATCTTATTTTATTTTTCCTTCCCTTCCCCTACTTTCATCTGTTTTGTTTCTTAAATTCCTCATGAGTGAAATCAAACGGTAATTGTCTTTCTCTGACTGACTTATTTCACTTAGCATAATACCCTCTAGTTCTATCCACGTCGTTTCTAAGGGCAAGAAGAGAATGCTTTTTTGAAGGAAATAATTTGAACTGAACTTTGAAAGGTAGAGGGTATAGATCTGTGGAAAGGGGGGAAGGATATTCTACTTCATGGGGTGGACGATGAGGGCTAGAGAAAAGAAAGAATATGGACGTATGGCTTGTGTGGAGAGTAGTAAAACACCCCTTTCTTAACTCCCAGTAGCCCCCATGGTGGATTTTTTATTGTTCTTTGAGGGTTTTTTGTTTGTTTGTTTTGCTTTTGTTTTTAACAAAATCTTCACAATGTTTAAAATAGAAACAGTGAAAGTGCTTTGGTTGAATGCAGGGAGAGAGACCCTTAGCCCGGCCTTCACAACCCCTTCTCACTTCCCTTGCCCTCCGCCCCTTCCTTCACGGTTCTTAAGATACCACTTCACTGTTCCCAGAATTCCATGGGACAGTTTGAAAACGTAGAGAAACCAAGTAGAATGATTTGGAAGGAAATGTGAAGTCACTGAAGTTTTGTCAGTGGTTCTTTATTTTTATTATTTTATATTATTTATTTATTTATTTATCTGAGAGCCCACATGTGCATGAATGGGGGAAAGGGCAGAGGGAGAGGGAGAAGCAGACTCCCTGCTGAGCATGGAGTCCAACGCAGGCTTGATCCTGGGACCCCTGAGATCATGACCTGAGCCAAAGGTAGACACTTAACCAACTGAGCCACCCAGGCGCCCCTTGTCAATAGTTCTTAAGGATAGGAGCTATCGTAATCATTTTTGATTCCACAGCCACGGCGCATCATAGACAACCTGGTGTTCTTCAGATTACTGTTGTTACTAAATCATGATTAAAGCCAAATTTTTAGCAAGGATTGTAATGCTTAACATACTACTTGCCTCTTTTGTTGTTATCTAAAAGCAAGGCTTTTTGACAATGGGATACAGGATAGATGGCTGGAAAAAAATGGAATAAAGAAAGGACACACTGGACAATTGAAATAACACCAAAATCAAATCTCCTCTTCGCTTAGCCAGTGGCTAATGCTTTGTCCTTTGCTATAGTGTACACCACCATAATTTACCAGAGGTTTGGATATATGGTAAGGCTATATGGTATCTCGTAGCCAAAGGCTATATGGTATCTCGTAGCCAAAGATTTGTCTAATAAACTTTCTTAGTCCTGTTGTATAGTAAATGTCCAAATTTGGTGAAACTCACCTTCGCAAGTAATTTATCAGACTTTCAAAGTCATATTGATCATAGATCTGATGACACTAGTATCAGAGGCATGGAGGTCATGTTAACCCTCCTCCACCTTCTCTTGTTTTTTTGAGTTGTGCTCTATAACTTGGTATTTGTCAGTTTTTATAGATAACTGAAAGCCATATGCTCATGTGATGTTTTAAGAATGATATACTTTTAAAATGTATCTTGAATCACTAAAATTATTTTATTTTTTAAAAATTTCTTTTTCAGTCTGATCTTGTGGATCAAAGTATATTTAATTTTATCCCAGAGGGGGAACATTCAGAGGTTTATAAAATACTCTCTACTCATCTGCTGGAAAGTGATTCATTAACCCCTGAATATTTAAAATGTAAGTAGTTATTGTCAGTGTCGTTATCAGTATTTGGTTGCATTTTCCTTTACTTTTGGAAGTTTGTAACAAACACAGACATGTCAAACCATATTAACACATAACATCATTCCATATACCCTATTAGATCCTTTTTAAATATTCATTCATAACCATATTAAAAGTCTGAACTCTCTTTCAGGATTTATTGAAATCCCATCTTTTTTGTTATAATAGTTTTGCCATAAAAATGTATTTTACATAAAAATGGAACGTGGCAATATATTAAGAAAAAATCTTTTTGTATGTAACCAGAGAAGGTCTTATTTCCACCATCACTAACCAGTTGAACACTGAAACTGTACGAAAAAATAACTTATGTATTTCAAAATATTATTAAGGAAATTCCTTTATTAATTAAGTTATTGTTTATTGGATATATTTAATATGCCTGGAACTTGTGCTGTATCATAAGAGTGCCAAGAATAGTGAAAAATAGTCCTTGCCTTCAAGAAGTACAAAATACTATGATATAATCAGACATTTCTCTTAGATTCATTTGACAAATTCATTTGACCTAAATGTCTCATTTTCTTCACTAAATTACCCTTTGTTTAATCAGAAATTGTTATAACAGTGTTTAGTGTTTAATCACTTTTTTCATGATTTAAAATATTTGACTTTTCTGGTGATACTGATTAATCATTTTAAAAGTTATTTGTATTTTGAACCCTGAAATTCTGTAGCATACTGACTGTCCTAGAGACACACACACATACATTTACATGTAAGTATGTATGAATGTCTATCTTTGTTAAGAATAGATAGCCTGTCAGAAGGAGTTGAGAAGAACTGGAGACAAGGAGAATCCATTCGAAGCCTGTTTATAATTGCTTAAAAATCAAGTTATTAAAAAATCAAGTTCTTATGACATTGACCAATAGACCATTCCAGAAAAGAGACCTAGGCTGGGTATAGAGGCCAGTTATATGTCTGTAAATAGTGCTTGACGTCATGGATTGAATGGCATTGCTTGAGGTAAACATATAGAGCAAAGAGAAGAAAGGGGAACTCTGGGATATAGCAGTAGGTGGAGAGAAAAGATCCACTTTAGAGACCTTCATAAGGGCAGAATTGGTTGGAGAACTGAACGCAAGCAAGCCTCTGGCAGAAAGACAGCTCTTAGACTTCTTCCAAGATCAGAGCTGAGGTTAGCAACAATACTTTTTGGTAGAGAAAAGCTTTAGTTAAATGACTTCCTGACCTCCTAGTTAAATAATTGATATACAAAAAAATTTATTTCCCCCCCAAAAAAGTGTTCATGCCAAAGGAGTAACGTGATATGTAACAAGGGAAATTGCTTAGAAAATTCAGGATTCTGCAAGCTGGTCATTTGGGCCATAATGAAGGTGGGGTGGTACAGGTGGTATGATTTGTGTCCAGAGAAGGAAATCAGGCTTAATAGTTAATCCTAAGGAGTTTGATTTTTATTTTTTATGTAGTGAGGAGCCAGTGAAAGGGAATTTGAAAAAAAGTGGTCTGAAAAAATACATCTCAGATGAAAAATTTTGAAAGGACCAGACCAGAGGTAAGAATAGCAATAGAAGTAAGGGTGGAAAGGAAAGCCTATATATGAGTGTTGAGTAGATAAGCTCAACAGGTGACCAAGTGGCCAGGGATTGTCACTGGGTAAGGTTTTAGGAAGAAAGTAGTTAGATTTTGAATCTGTTGAGTTTGATAATAGAGCCATTCATGGTAATGACAGAAGAGTATGAGTTTGATGCTGTGAGCATAAAGAGGTGTTACTAGTCCTTGAGTGCTGAAATAATGATGAAGGTAGTATTAATCTAAGAGTAGTAGACAAGATTGAATTCGAGTGACAGGAGTGTAGAAGCTTCAAGAATACATTTTGTGGTTACCTGGATGCAGGGTAATTTGTCTACTGAATTGGTGGTACTGGATGCTCAGCTGGAAAAAATGACTAATGAGAGCTTCCTTGGTGAAATAAATAGCAGGTCCTGGTGACAGATTAGTTTGGGGGCATGTGATATAGGTAGAGAAGAGACCAAATTGATAGGGTTTCTAACTGGGGAGATAACACACATAGGACAAAGGAGAACAGCTGGCTTAGAAGAAAGGGATAAATTCACTTCCAGATATTTTAAGTTTAAGTTACTTGGTGGGACAATCAAGTAGAAATGTCCTAAAGCAAATAGTGATAGGAGATTTGGTCTTCATAAAATTTTAGAATTAGGGAGAGAGATTTAGGAATAAATAAATTTACCAATGCCAATAAGTTTATAAGGGACAGTAAAAGATAAAAAACTTTTGTGAATGCCCATAGTTTGAAAATAGATTGACAAAGGGTTTATGGAAATAGTAAGGAAGGTAGGTTTCATGTTATGGGAATGAAGATGTAATGAGTTTTAAAAGAGGTAGAAACAACGAGGAAAGTTCACTGAAGTTAATACAAATGTTTGTGATCTTCAGAAGAGAAGAAATGAAGGAATGAATGACAGTCGTGTGGCCCTTGTCCTAGAGAAGGTAGGAAAGACTGTTCTAGGTAGAGACAAGCATTAGCTTTGTAATGGGAAGCAAAACCTTTCTTTGACATTAGAGTGAAGAATGAGAAGGACAGATAAAAGTGGGGAAACATATAGTTGCTTATATCAGAAGATCTGTCTTCTCTATTAAGAACAAGGTGAGATCATCTAAAGATATTCTTTTATGGACTAAATAAAATGTCATTGAGGACTTCTATTGAAGAAAATAGGGATTATAAACTTACACAACTTCTGTCATCTTATAGATCATTCATTATGATAAGCCACAGGTATATCACATTTTTTCTCATTTCAGCAAAAAATCAGTTAGAATTCTGTTGTCATATGCTTCGAGGAACAATAGACCCAAAGGAGCCATCTACCTATGAATATGTGAAATTTATAGGAAATTTCAAATCTTTAAACAGTGGTGAGTTAAAAATATAGTGAATTTTAACTTGCTTTTCTTTAAACTCTTCTAAAGACACAGATGTTTGAACATCATTAATAACTAGTTACTGGAGTAACTGATGATATGTATTCCTTATTGTTTTAGTATCCACTTCAGCACACAATGGTTTTGAAGGAACTATACAACGCACACACAGGCCTTCTTATGATGATAGAGTTTGTTTTGTAGCTACTGTGAGATTAGCTACACCTCAATTCATCAAGGTATGTTTCTTTTTTTTTTTTTTATCAGAGATTTATTGACAGCAAGGTAAGAACAAGAATTAAACACAGGCTAGCCTGATGGATAGAAGATAGAATAAAAAGAGAAGGGACACAGGTGGGAGAGGTCATCAAAGACTGATTTTACTTATTCCCCATTTTACTTAAAGTCAACAACAGCTGTCTTACTTGAAATCATTTACTATTCCTGATCCATAGTTTTTAGGACAAATCAATTACCCATCTCTGATTAACTGCTCACTTAATGCTTATTGATTTTTAACAGTGCCATTCTATAATGTTTCTAATTTTATTTTCCAAAGAGGATTTCACTTCATATTATGAGACTATCTTTATGTAATTTTTTTTGTTGTTTCCAGAACTGAAATTTCTTAGAAACATTAAAGCAGTAATGATCATGAGTCATTAAATATATATGGTCATGATCTTTTTTTTTTTTAATTTAAAATCAATTAACATATACTCTGTCATTAGTTTCAGGGGTAGAATTTAGTGATTCATCAGTTGCATACAACACCCAGTGCTCATTATTACATCAAGTGCCCATCACCCAGTTATCCCATCCCCCAACCCCCCCCCCCAGCAATCCTCAGTTTGTTTTCTTGAGTTAAGAGTCTTACGGTTTCTCTCCCTCTCTGATTTTGTCTTATTTTATTTTGAAGCAAATGAGTTATCTAGGCACTCATTAAATTATAACTAATTTAAAAATATATCTCCTTTGCAGTTAGCCAGTGGTTATATATCACCACTGTCCTGCTTTTGTGCAAAATTGTAGCGTAGTTTTTTGTATAGTTCACAATCTACATTAAAGGGGGAAGGCCAAAAATCTAGGCAATTTCTAAAGATTGCTTTCGAAATTTTCTTTTGAAATATGCTAGTGGTCTTTTACTGCATATAATTTACCTTTTCAATTTTAAAATTCACTTAAATAATTTATTTTATTCTCTGGGCCCAAGAAGTAGATGATTAGTAGACAAGTGGGAAAATGAAAGAGTTCAACCACTAGAAAGTTTCTTGAAATAAGCCAGGCTAAGATTTTAAATTTAGGGAAATACCGTATTCTAGGACAAAATGCTGAAGTAGCAGTTCAAGGATCTTAATCCAGTCTTGCTCTCCTTGTTCTGTTCTTAGGAAATGATAGCAATGGCTAACATTTGCTGATCGCTGCATACTTCACATGTGTTATCTCATTTAATTCTTGTAATAACTTTATAAAATAATGCTAGTATGATCTTCATTTTATATATAAGGAATTGAGGCTTTGGGAAGTTAAGTTACTTGCTCACAGTTGCAGCTGTTAAGTGGTAGAACTGGGGAGTAATTATAATTCCCATTCTCTCAAAGCCCAAGCTCTTAATTCACTACATTGTGCTACAGAAGGTCATTCAAGGACACAGAGGAGGTTGGAATACATTGCTGAGTATGACTAGGGTCTAGGGTTACTGTGTGTGGAAGGGGTAGGGATGGTGGGAGATGAGGTTAGAAAAGCAAGCAGAGTCCAGAAATAAAATGTGTTTCTTTGTTGTTTCTCCATGCTAAAGAGTTTAAACTTTATCCTAACCAAATGAGAAATCATGAAGGTTTTTAAGCAGGGAAGTCATAATCTTCTTGAGTATTAGACAGTAACTGTGGCCAGAATAAAAGATGAGTTAAAACCGGGGAGACTTGTCTGAGGAGAAGCTATGGCAATGATGTGAGCCAGTGATGGCAAGTCTAGAGTCTAATAAGACCCTGAAGATGGATGGGATCAAATAGGTTTTTTTTTTTTAATTTAGATGGTGAAATTGAAGGATTTGGTAATAGCCATTTAGATGGTTTTTAAAGGGAAAAATAAGAGTGTGTTGTGACTATCATATTTCTACACTGATGGCACAACACAGATATGCTTCCAGTAACAAGATGCAAAACTGTGTGAGTATGAGGAGTAAGGTTAAGGTAGTTGTTCATTTTAGGACATACTGAGGTTGTGATGTGTGGGGACATCCAGACAGAAATATAGAACTAACTGTAAATCAGGAGAGATCTGAATTTAGAATTAGGGGTTTATAGGCATGTGAATGAATAGAGACGTATGTTGAGTGAGAAATAGTCCCCTAGAATTCTGCATCTATTTATTGCCACATTCTTTAATACTAGAAAATTAAAATGTGATTAAAAAGTAATTTAGGGAAAAATTTTCTAATGACTTTCATGGCTACCAATAGTTAGGATTCTTCTAAGGGCACAGAACAGTATTTCTAAAATTTAATTATTAATTTGCTTGTAGGAAATGTGCACTGTTGAAGAACCTAATGAAGAGTTTACATCTAGACATAGTTTAGAGTGGAAGTTCCTATTTCTAGATCACAGGTAAGTTCATTTTAAATTCCATAAAAAGCTAAAAGTCATGTAACTCTTGAACTTAATGGGTTTCAGGACAAGTGTTTTCTAATCAGATGTTCAAATCCATTATCCATTTTTCAAAAACTAAAGATTCCCCCCAAAATTGATTTCTTTTTTTTTTTAAGATTTATTTTTTTTTATTTTCTAAAGATTTTTAAAATTTATTCATCTGAGAGAGAGAGAGAGAGATCAAGTGAGAGTGCAAGCAGGGGGAAGGGTTAGAGGTAGAGAGAGAAGCAGCCTCCCTGCTAAGCAAGGAGCTCTATGTAGGCTTGATCCCAGGATCCCAGGACCATGACCTGAGTCAGAGGCAGATGCTTAACTGACTGAGCTACCCAGGTGCCCCAAGATAGATAGATATATATATATATTTTAATTTATTAATTTATTAGAGAGTGTGTGTGCGTGTGTGCAAGCAGGGTGGGGGGTGGAGGCAGAGGGAGAGAGAGAATCTCAAGCAGACACCGCACAGAGTGTGGAGCCCGAAGACAAGACGCAGGGCTTGATCCCACGACCCTGAGGTCATGACCTGAGCTGAAACCAAGAGTCTGACAACCAACTGAGCCACCCAGGCACCCCCCAAAAACTCTAGATTTCTAGTTGGGGTATTTCTTATGATAGAAAAAGTTACAATATTGATTGTTTTGTATGTAATTTAGGGCACCACCTATAATAGGATATTTGCCATTTGAAGTTCTGGGAACATCAGGCTATGATTACTATCATGTGGATGACCTAGAAAATTTGGCAAAGTGTCATGAGCACTGTAAGTAGGTTTTAATATTTCTGGTGATAATAACTGCTTTTAGTCAAGTAAATAACTAGTGTATTAATAGGTGGTGGTAAAATGCAGACTTGTAATCATTTTTGTATTTTTGAAAAATACTGGAAGATTTTCTTTTTTGGAAGATTTTACTTTATAACCAATCCAGTAGGAATCTTAGATCAAATTTAAACTTGTTCTTGTTTTACATATTTTAATCTATAATAGTAAGTACAGGTTTATAGTATGGCATCTAATGAATCTTGTTTTTGAAGTGTGTAAGTTCTACATCTGGAGTAAAAGAACCAGATTCCTTTGAAAATTGTGTATGTCAAAATATTGTAACACTATTTCATGAGTTTTGATATCCAGGCATGTAAGTCTGCCCAGGAGACAGGTACACATTTAAATAAACTCTTAGAAAGCCCATGGTGAATACTTAATGTTACCAGCTGTTACGGTTGTTAGCAGCAGGAATATTAGCATCTCTTTATGCCTGGCTGACACTAGTGACTCTAGTTGGGCACTATGGAAGATATGTTAATTTCTTGGGACCTTAAGCTATCTCTATAGAATAACATTTTTTTTGTAACTGATATATATGTTATTGAAAAGCCAGAAGAATTTTGTATATAGATTAAAATGTAATGATAGCTTTGACAAAAAACCAGATTCATAACTAATGATATGAATCAATAAATATTTTTCTTTTTTCTTCTTAGTAATGCAATATGGGAAAGGCAAATCATGTTATTATAGGTTCCTCACCAAGGGACAACAGTGGATTTGGCTTCAAACTCATTATTACATCACTTATCATCAGTGGAATTCAAGGCCAGAGTTTATTGTTTGTACTCACACCGTAGTAAGGTAATAATTCTTTTACAGTATTTCTGAACTATAGAAACACTGATAGTGAGTTTGGCAATGTAATTTTTAGGCATGACTTGTTAAGAGCTATAGTGATCTTTTTCCTAGTTTTCGATAATGTTTTCAATGCAATATGAAATTTACTTACAGGCGTTATATAGAAATAGAATGCAGGTTATATACACATATATAATTCTTGACATAAATGTCACGGTTTAGAGCAGAAGCTGTAACTGTCTTTTACGTACCAAAGTCCACCATGTAAAAGGAGCACTGGAGTAGATAAGCCTACTTTTCCTTTATTTAATTCCTCTTAAGTACTGGGTGGTCACAGATCGTTTACTGTAGCATATAAAACTCTTGAGATACCTAGATTAAGACCAGAACACTATAGATGTGTGTTTGTGTGGTGCATAGCAAATAGTCCGGAATCTGTGATGAACAAGTAAGACACATAACAAACATGGAACACATCTCTGCAGTATTTTAAATGAATGATTAAGCATGAAAATTCTTTTTTTTTTTTTTTCCATTTGTAGTTATGCAGAAGTTAGGGCTGAAAGACGACGAGAACTTGGCATTGAAGAGTCTCTTCCTGAGACAGCTGCTGACAAAGTATGTATCTTAGAGTTTAAAAAAAATAATTTCTTCCCAATGAAAGGCAAGACTTAATAATTTATAGGAAAAGTATTTTTCAAATATTTCATGGCTTCACTTGTGACAGGGTTATAAATTATATTTTACTATTTATTTTTATTTTAAATTTAATATTTTAAAACCTTATCTGCTTCTAGAAAATATTTGAAGGGCCTCCTATTTAGTGAGAGACATATGATCTCAGATTTAAACTACCATTTACTAATTGCCTGCAATGTGCAAGGCTCTGGCTAGTTCTTTATATGAAGCATGAAGTGTCATTTATTCCTCAGACATCCTTATTTCATAGGTAATATCCCCATTTTGAAAAGGTTGAAACTGAGGCTTTAAGCAGGGGGTATGGGGAGAGATCTCCCCTAATAACACATGGCTTGAAGTTATAGTCAGAATTTGAACTCTGGTTTCTCTTTTCATTAATATCAGGTAGAAGTATAATATATTAGTTACCTATTGCTGTGTAACAAAGCTTAATGATGTAAAATAATACACATTTATTATCTCATAGTTTCTGTGGGTCAGAGATCTAGGCACAGTTTAGATGGGCCCTCTGCTTAGAATTGATCATTGGCTGCAATCAAGGGGTCAGCCCAAGGTCTCTGACAAGGCTGTAATCAAGGTGTCAATGGGGGTCACATTCAACTCAAGGCTCCACTGGGGCAGAATCTGTTTCTAAGCTTCCTCAGTGCTTATTGGAAGGATGGGGTTCCTCAGCAGCAGCTGGACTGAGGGCCTTGATTTCTTGCTGGCTAATGGCCGGAGCAACCTTCAGTTCCTTTCCAGGTAGCTATTTCCATCCAAGCAAGTAGGTAAGAAGATCCAGGGAGAGACACCAACAGCAAGATGAAAGTCAGACTCTTTTGTAACCTAGTCACAGAAGTAATATCCCATCACTTCTATCTGTTCTGTTCATTGGAAGCAAATCACTAGGTTCAGCCTCTACTATAGGGGAGGGATTAAACGAGGTGGTAAATACCAGGAGGTGGGGATCATTGTGAGCTATGTCAGAAATTGCCTACAACAGTTATTTTTAGCATGCAAAAAATTAGTGGAATGAAAAGAATCAAGAATCTGTATAAAAAGTGAGTTAAATAGGCAGCATTGCCAGGTCAGTATGGGAGATAGCATTCAGTTTTTCAACAAACCTTATTAAGTACTCTTTCATGTGCCAGGAAGTACTGGACATGGCTCTAGATGCTCAGAATACATCAGTGAATAACCCAGAGAAGTTCTCTGCAATCATGGATCCCATGGAACAGAATTTTTTCAAAGAGGCTTTGTTTGCTTAGTGGAAGAAGATCTAGTAGGCTTTAGTAAAGTACATTTTCTGAGAAAAGTGCTTAAATCTAGGGTTCCTTGAAATGAGAGAGGACAGTTATAGAAATTAAGGTAATACAGAGGTCATTCCTCCTTGCTTTGTTTTCTCTTATGCCAGTGTCCAATCCTCAGTAAATTCAACTAGCCCTGTTTGTGAAATATACTCTGCCTGTGTCTGCTGTAGCTGTGTTTTACTCTTACACCACAGTCCTCCTGGAGATTAGGGAAGAGGTCCATCTGACATATTTTTGAGAAACTTTAATGTGTGGATGGTTTTAAGGTCATGTATCTAAATGTGGTCACCAAGGGAATGAATGGCGAGAGAGAGGGGGGGGGTGATGAAGGGCTAAGTACTGGGGCACTGCATCACTAAGACATGAAGGAGACTCAAGGGAAATATCCAGTGAGGTATGAATAAAACCAGGAAACTGAGTTGTCCGAGACGCCAGGAAAAAGTGTGTCCGTGAGGAGTGAACACTTAGCTTTGTCAGATTCCGCTGCAGTAGATGAAATAGATGAGCACTGAGAAGTGAGCACTGAGTTTAACAACATGTATTTGTTGATCAGTAGGAGCAGGCTGGGTGGAAGAGTAATATGAGTGAAAGCCTGATTAGGGTGGGCTTAAAGAGAGAATTTTCTGGGACAAGGGGAATTAAGAGACAGCGAGTAGGGAAGGTTTTCCTACAAGGAAGAGAGGAGCGGCGCGGTAGTAGGAAGAAGTAGGCTTAAAAGAAGTTTTTGCTCTTTAAGGTGGGAGAAATAATAGCATGTTTGTATACTGATGAGAATGGTCTGTTGAGAGAGAAAAATCACTGATAGAGGTAGAGGTAGAAATGCTAGAGCAATGTTCTTGAACAGATGAGAGAAGATGGGATCCAGTCCACAGTGGACAGATAGGGCTTAGCTAGTGGAAAAATTATTCCGTGACAGAGGATTTTAGCAAACTATGACCTTTAGGCCAAATCTGGTTCTCTGCCTGGTTTTGTAACACCCACAAGCTAAAAATATGTTTTCCACATGTTTTTAAGTGATTGAAAAAAATCAAAAGAGGAATAATATTTGTGATACATGAAAATTATACCCTCGGATTCCATAGCCACACTCAGTTGTTTATATCTAGCCTATGGTTGCGTTTGTGCCGCAACAGCAACAGCAGAGCTGAATGATTGGAACAGACTGTGTGGCCCTCAGATCTATGATATTGCCTCTCAGACCCTCACAGAGAGTGTCTGCTGATCCCGGATCTGCAGTGACATGAAGAAAGGCAGAATATATGAGTACAGATGCTGCTTATAGCAGCGTTCTTCAGTGAAACCAGAAGCAGGGTACCCAGCTAAGAGTGAGGTTAGGAGAGGATGTGTTAGAGGTTTCCTAGGAGAGTAGGAAAGTGAACAGACAAGGTAATTTTAGTCTGACAAGTAGGATTAAGGGCCCACTTGAGCTTCTTGGCCGTTAATTTAAAGAGAGAACCGTCACCATGTTGTATTTCTTCAGCCATGCTCAGAATAGATTAAAAATTTGGTTTAACCAGCATGGGATTTTTCTAAGGGAGTGTGGTGAAGGGAGATCGGAGCAGGAGAGTTGATGATACCCCGAAGGGTGTGGTTATGATGATTAACCATGAATTCAAGCTGGGTAAAGAAAGGAGAGAAGACAAAATGAGAGAGTGATTGTGAAAATGTGGTGGAATCCATGTATTTTATGTTCCACTAAAGGATTACTGGAGTTGGGATACTAAAGAGAAATGAGTAGGAAATATGAAAAATGCTGGTCAAAGAGGAGGATGTTTGAAATTGAGATTATGGGAGGTTTATTCTTACTGGTAATGACAAGGTCTAAGGCATGATTAAGAATGAGTGACTGAGGACAGGTGGAAATTAAGATCAAGGCATCAAGGAAGAGAGAAGTCATGATGTTGAACATGTGAATTGATACTGATACTGATAACTGGAAGTAAAAATTAGTGAAGGTAAAACTGAGCCAGGAGCAGAAATTTGAATTGAGGTGCTTAGGGAGAAGTGGCCACAAGGTCAGTAGATGACTGACTATAGCAATGCAAGATAGTCATATAGTGATAATGTGAGATTCTGGCTCTGAGTTTTGGGAAGGAGGAGAGGGAAAGGTTCTGGAAAGAGCAGTAGGAGGACTTTTGTTCCCCTTCAGAGCAGGGCTCTGAAGGTTATGAGATAGAAAATAGCCACCACTTAAAAGACCTGTAAGGAAGTGGTATTTTCTGGAAACATCTGGGTTTTAGTTAGAGCAAGCTAGCAAATGGATGTTCAGAGGTGAGGTTGAGAGTAGGAGATTTTGCTGATGATGGATACTATGGTAATGTTCCATTGTACAGATAGACCACATTTTGTTTATCCATCATCTCGTGATGGACACTTGGCTTGCATACATCTTCTGTCTCTTGTGAATCATGCTGCTATGAACATGGGTGTACAAATACTTGTTTGAGTCTCTGCTTTAAAATCTTTTGCGTATACACCTAGAAATGGAATTACTGGATCACGTAGTGATTTTATATTTAATTTTTTGGGGAACCATCATACTGTTTTCTATAGTAGATTCACTGTAGGTTCCAGTTTATTCTTGTTAACACTGGTGATTTTCTGTTTTCTTGTTTTGTTTTCTTTTAAGTAATACTTGTCCTGATGGGTTTGAAGTGGTATATCTCATGGCTTTGATACGCATTTCCCTAATGATTACATTGAGGAACTTTTCAGTGTGTTTTATTGGCCATTTTATATCTTTTTTGGAGAAATATCTATGCAAGACCTTTGTTTTTAAATTGGATTGTTTTCGTGGGGGGGGTTGCTGTTGAATTGTAGGGTTCTTTATATATTCTGGGTGTTAATCCCTTACCAGGTACGTGGTTTGCAAATATTATCTCCCATCCCATGGTGGGCTGTCTTTCCACTCTGTTTATAGTGTTGTTTGATGCACTTTTGCTGCCTGTGCTTTCAGTGTCACATCCAGGAAGTCATTGCGCAGTCCAGCATCATAAAGCTTTTCCCCGTTACTTCTAAAAGTATTATAGTTTTAGTTCTTATGTTTAGGTCTTTGATCCATTTGACTTAATTTTTGTACATGGTATAAGTTAAGAGTCCAGCTTTATTTTTTTGCATCTGTTTCTGTAAATAGAGAATGAAGTCAAAATTTTCTGGCTATAGAAGAGAAATTTTTATTTCTTTACCTAATATTACACAGGTAAATATTACATAGATACCTTTGCCTCGTTGCGGGTAAAAACTGATTTTGGGGGGAGAAACGGTTAGCAGGCTGTATCACTAATCTGGGATCTCTGAACTGAATCACAAGAAAACATTTATTTTACTCTGTCTCCTTAGAGCCAAGATTCTGGGTCTGATAATCGTATAAATACAGTCAGTCTCAAAGAAGCCTTGGAAAGGTTTGATCACAGCCCAACCCCTTCTGCTTCCTCCCGGAGTTCAAGAAAATCATCTCACACAGCAGTCTCAGACCCTTCCTGTGAGTACCCTAGCTTGAAAGCTCTTTCTCTCAAGAGAGTGCTTCTAAATTGTGTTACTGGTGTCAGCATTTTTCATCAAATGCTACTTTATTTTTTTACATGAAAAGGTTTACTGTAGTATTGCTTACGGTAAAAAGTTAGAAACACTCTTTATATTTTTTATTTTTTTTAATTGAAGTCTAACATACGGTGTTATATTAGGTGAATAGTATGACGACTAACAGTTCTGTACATAGTGCTCATCAGGATACAAGTGCACCCTTAATCCCCTTCACCAAGTTAAGAATCAAAACAAATGAACAAAGAAAAAGACAAAAACTAGCCTCTTAAATATAGAAAACAGAATGGTTCGTTGCCAGGGGGGAGGCAGGTGGGAAGATGGGTGAAATGCTACTTCAAAATAGTAAATTTTTACATTTTTGAAATATACTAACCTTTCCAGTGAAAAAAAGGCACATTGCTCATATTTAACAAAGAATTAAGTTTATAAAGTAGTGTACAAAATATTTGGGTAGTAGTGTTGGTATTGTTAAGTTGCTTTTAATTATCCCTCAAAAAAAGCCCCCAAAACTGCTTATTCCTTTTTCACTAGTAGAACCAGTGTTCTTTAAGCTGGCTGTTTGTTTGTTTTTTTTAAGATTTTATTTATTTATTTATTTATTTATTTATTTGAGAGAAAGGGAGCCAGTTGGTATACAAGTTGGGGGAAGGGGCAGAGGCAGATGGAGAAGCAGATTCCCCACTGAGCAGGGAGCTCGATGAGGGGCTCAATCCCAGGACCCTGAGATCATGACCTGAGCAGAAGGTAGATGCTTAATCTTAAGACTGAGCCACCCAGGTGCCTGTTTTAAGGTTGCTCTCTGAAATTTTTTTTTTTTTTCATTTTCCACATTAGTTTTTGTTTCATTTGCAACAATGCTAATTTTTTAAAATTCTATCAACATTTATTTATTGTTTTTTAATTTTTATTTAAATTCAGTTAAGTAACATATAATGTATTATTAGATTCAGAGGTAGAGGTCAGTGATTCATCAGTCTGATATAATAGCCAGTGCTCATTACATCATGTGCGTTCCTTAAAGTCCATCACCCAGTTACCCCATCTGCCCACCCCCATCCCTTCTAGCAACTCTGTTTGTTTCCTGTGATTAAGAGTCCCTTATGGCTTGTCTCCCTCTCTGATTTCGTCTTGTTTTATTTTTTCATCTCTTCCCCTATGAGCCTGTTTTGTTTCTTAAATTCCACATATGGGTGAGATCATATAATTTTCTTTCTCTGATTGGCTTATTTTGCTTTAGCATAATACCCTCTAGTTCCATCCGCATTGTTGAAAATGGCAAGATTTCTTTTCTTTTTTTTTTTTTTTGATGGCTGAATAGTATTCCAGTGTGTGTGTGTGTGTGTGTGTGTGTGTGTGTGTACCACATCTTTATCCATTCATCTGGCTATGGACATCTGGGCTCTTTCCATAGTGTGGCTGTTGTGGACATTGCTGCTATAAACCTTGGGGTGCAGGTGCTCCTTTGGATCACTACATTAGTATCTTTGGGGTAAATACCTAGTAGTGCAATTGCTAGGTCAGACGGTAGCTCTATTTTCAACTTTTTAAGAAGCCTCCATACTGTTTTCCACAGTGGCTGCACCAGCTTGAATTCCCACCAACAGTGTAGGAGGGTTCCCCTTTCTCCTCATGCTCGCCAACATCTGTCATTTCCTGACTTGTTAATTTTAGCCATTCTGACTGGTGTGAGGTGGTATCTCATTGTGATTTTGATTTGTATTTCCCTGATGCCAAATGATGTTGAGCACTTTTTCATGTGTCTGACCATTTGGATGTCTTCTTTGGAGAAAAGACTGTTCATGTCTTCTGCCCATTTTTTGATTGGATTATTTGTTCTTTGGGTGTTGAGTTTGATACGTTCTTTATAGATGTTGGATACCAACCCGTTATCTACTGTGTCATTCGCAAATATCTTCTCTCATTCTGTCGGTTGTCTTTTGGTTTTGTTGACTGTTTCCTTTGCTGTGCAAAAACTTATCTTAATGAAGTCCCAGTAGTTCATTTTTGCCTTTGTTTCCCTTGCCTTTGGAGGCATGTCTAGCAAGAAGTTGCTGTGGCCAACGTCACGGCAGTTGCTGCCTCTGTTCTTCTCAAGGATTTTCATAGATTCCTGCTCATATTTATGTCCTTCATCCATTTTGAGTCTATTTTTGTGTATGGTATAAGGAAATGGTCCAGCTTCATTTGTCTGCATGTGCCTGACCTATGTTCCCAACAGTATTTGTTGAAGAGACTTTTTTCCATTGGAAGTTCTTTTCTGCTTTGTTGAAGATTAGTTGAACATAGAGTTGAGAGTCCATTTCTGGGTTCTCTGCTCTGTTCCATTGATATATGTGTCTGTTTTTGTGCAGGTAACATACTGTCTTGATGATTACAGCTTTGTAGTAGAGCTTGAAGTCTCGGATTGTGATGACACCAGTTTGGTTTTTCAGTTTTCATTTTCAACATTCCTTTGGCTATTTGGGGTCTTTTCTGGTTCTATACAAATTTTAGGATTATTTGTTCCGGTTCTGTGAAAAAAGTTGATGGTATTTTGATAGGGATTACATTGAATATATAGATGGCTCTAGGTAGCATTGACATTTTAACAATGTTTGTCCTTCCAATCCATGAGCATGGAACATTTTTCCATTTCTTTGTGTCTGCCTCAATTTCTTTTATGAGTGTTCTGTAGTTTTCCAAGTACAGATCCTTTGCCTCTTGGGTTAGGTTTATTCCTAGGTCTCTTACGGTTTTTGGTGCAATTGTAAGTGAGATCGACTCCTTAAATACTCTTTCTTTTGTCTCGTTGTTAGTGTATAGAAATGCAACTGATTTCTGAGCACTGATTTTATATCCTGCCACTTTGCTGAATTTCTGTATGAGTTCTAGCAATTTTGGGGTGGAGTTTTTTGGATTTTCCACGTAGAGTGTCATGTCATCTGCAAAGAGTGAGAGTTTGACTTCTTTGCTGATTTGGATGCCTTGTATTTCTTTCTGTTGTCTGATTGCTGAGGCTAGGACTTCTAGTACCATGTTGAAGAGCAGTGGTAAGAGTGGACATCTCTGCCATGTTCCTGACCTTAGGGGAAAAGCTCTCAGTTTTTCCCCATCGAGCATGATATTCACTGTGGGTTTTTCATAGATGGCTTTTATGATGTTGAGGTATGTACCCTCTATCCCTACACTGTGAAGAGTTTTAATCAAGAAAGGATGCTGTACTTTGTCAGATGCTTTTTCTGCATCTATTGAGAGGATCGTATGGTTCTTGTCCTTTCTTTTATTAATGTACTGTATCACATTGATTTGCGGATGTCGAGCCCAGAAATAAATCCCACTTGGTCGCGATGAATAAACCTTTTAATGTACTGGATCCCATTGACAGTATTTTGGTGAGAATTTTGGCGTCCGTGTTCTTCGGGGATATTGGTCTGTAATTCTTCTTTTTGGTGGGGTCTTTGTCTGGTTTTGGGATCAAGGTAATGCTGTCCTCATAAAAAGAGTTTGGAAGTTTTCTTTCCATTTTGATTTTTTGAAACAGCTTCAGAAGAATAGGTATAAATTCTTCTTTAAATGTTTGGTAGAATTCCCCTGGGAAGCCATCTGGGCCTGGGCTCTTGCTTATTGGGAGATTTTTGATTACTTGCTTCAATTTCCTTGCTGGTTATGGGTCTGTTCAGGTTTTCTGTTTCTTCCTGTTTCAGTTTTGGTAGTTTATACGTCTCTCGGAATGCATCCATTTCTTCCAGATTGTCTGATTTGTTGGCCTGTAGTTGCTCATGATACGTTCTTATAATTGTTTGTGTTTCTTTGGTGTTGGTTGTGATCTCTCCTCTTTCATTCATGATTTTATTTATTTGGGTCCCTTCTCTATTCTTTTGGATAGTCTGGCCGGGGATTTATCAGCGTTATTAATTCTTTCAAAGAACCAGCTCCTAGTTTTGTCAATCTGTTCTACTGTTCTTTTGGTTTCTAGTTCATTGATTTCTGCTCTAATCCTTATCATTTCTCTTCTCCTGCTGGCTTTAGGCTTTATTTGCTGTTCTTTCTCCTTCTCCTGTAGGTGTAGGGTTAGGTTGTGTATTTGAGACCTTTCTTGTTTCTTGAGAAAGGCTTGTAATGCTGTATACTTCCGTCTTAGGACTGCCTTTGCTGCATCCCAAAGGTTTTGAACAGTTGTGTTTTCATTTGTTTCCATGAATTTTTTAAATTCTTAATTTCCTGGTTGACCCATTCATTCCTTAGTAGGATGCTCTTTAGCGTCCATTTATTTGAACAAGTTCTTTCCAAATTTCCTCCTGTGATTGAGTTCGAATTTCAAAGCATTGTGGTCTGAAAATATGCAGGGAGTGATCTCAGTCTTTTGGTACCGGCTGAGACCTGATTTGTGACCCAGGATGGTCTGTTCTGGAGGATGTTCCATGTGCACTTGAGAAGAATATGTATTCCGTTGCTTTGGGATGGAATGTTCTGAATATACCTGTGAAGTCCATCTGGTCCAGTGTGTCATTCAAAGCCCTTGTTTCCTTGTTGAGCTTCTGCTTAGATGATCTGTCCATTGCAGTGAGGGGTTGTTAAAGTCCCCTATGATTATTGTATGATTATCAATGTGTTTCTTTAATTTTGTAAAAGAAATTGGTAAATTAATTGGTTTATATAATTGGCTGCTCCCATGTTAGGGGCACAAATATTTATAATTGTTAGATCTTCTTGGATAGCCCCTTAAGTATGATATAGTGTACTTCTTCATCTTTTTATTACAGTCTTTGGTTTAATACCTAATTTGTCTGATACAAGGATTGCCACCCCAGCTTTCTTTTGATGTCCATTAATGATAAATGGATTTCCACCTCCCCCGCACTTTCAATCTGGAGGTGTCTTTGGGTCTAAAATGAGTCTCTTGCAGACAGCATATCGATGGGTCTTGCTTTTTTATCCAATCTGATAACCTGTGTCTTTTGATTGTGGCATTTAGCTCATTTACCTGCAGAGTAGCTATTGGAAGATATGAATTTAGTGCCATTGTATTACCTGTAAAGTTACTGTTACTGCATATTGTCTCTGTTCTTTTCTGGCGTATGTTACTTTTGGTCTGTCTTTGCTTAAAGGATCCCTTTTAATTTTTCTTACAGGGCTGGTTTAGTGATCACAAATTCTTTTAGTTTCTGTTTGTCCTGGAAGCTTATTATCTCTCCTTCTATTTTTGACTGATATCCCAGCTGGGTAAAGTATTCTTGGTGGCATATTTTTCTCCTTTAGCACCTTGAATATATTATGCCAGTCCTTTCTGGCCTGTCAGGTCTCTGGATAGGTCTGCTGCCCGTCTGTTGTTTCTACCCTTGTAGGTTATGGACCTGTTCTCCACTATAATTTGCTCCAATATACCTTTGCCCCGCCACCCCTCCACCCCCGTCCTCTTCTTCTGGGATCCCAATTATTCTAATATTGTTTCATTTGATGGTATCACTTATGTCTCGGATTCTCCTCTCGTGATCCAGTAGTTTTTCTCTTTTTCAGCTTCTTTTTACTCTATCATTTTGCTTCTGTATCACAGATTCTCTCTTCTTCTTCCTCATTTATCCCAGCAGTTAAGGCCTCCATTTTTTATTGCATCTCATTGATAGCCTTTTTGATTTTGACTTGATTAGATTTTAGTTCTTTTATTTCTCCAGAAGGGGATTCTCTAGTGCCTTCTGTGTTTTTTTTCAAGCCCAGATAGTATCTTTATAATCATTATTCTGAACTCTAGTTCTGACCTCTTAGTTTTATATCCATACTGATTAGGTTCCTGGCAGTTAGTACTGCCTCTTGTTCTCTTTTTTGAGGTGAGTTTTTCCGTCTTGTCATTCTATCCAGAGAACAGAATACTAAAAGAGCATCAGTGACCCCGGAGAAATATATATTAAATCAGAAGAGACCCAAAACTGAATTAAAAAAAAAAAAAGTATAATCAGGCAGGTGAGCAGTACACTGGGTCCTGTTTGTATTTTGGTGTTTGTTAGAAAACTAGATCCCAGAATTTTAAGGAAAAAAAAAACCACATATGTAAATAAAATTAAGTACAATGAAATGATAGAATGTAACTGTAAAAGTGAAAATTTAAAAACAAAAACAAAAAAAGTTAACAGGTAGGTGACCAGAACAGAGCAATTCACTGTATCCTGAGTGTATTTTGGTCGGTTTTTTAGAAGAACTACATCTCAATATTGTAAAGAAAGAAAAACTTATATATATATACAAAAATAAAATTAAGTACATTGAAAGGATAGAATGTAACTGTAAAGATGAAAATAAAGACTTTAACCAAAAAAGGAAAGGGAAAAAAGAGAGAATATGATCAGACAGGGGAGGGGAACAGAGTCATACACTAGATTCTGGGTATATTTTGGTCTGTTTGGTAGAAGAAACTGCATTCCAGAATTGTAAAGAAAGAAAAACTTATATATATACAAAAATAAGATTAAATACAATGAAAGGATAGAATGTAATTGTAAAAATGAAAGTTAAAAAAATTTTAAAAAGTTCATGAAAGAAGAAATTGGTTAAAAAAGGAAAAAAAATTCGGGGCGCCTGAGTGGCTCAGTTGTTAAGCGTCTGCCTTCGGCTCAGGGCGTGATCCCGGAGTTCTGGGATCAAGCCCCACATCAGGCTCCTCCGCTAGGAGCCTGCTTCTTCCTCTCCCACTCCCCCTGTTTGTGTTCCCTCTCTCGCTGGCTGTCTCTCTGTCACATAAATAAAATCTTTAAAAAAAAAAATTAAAATTGAAAGACTAAAGAATCGTGGGGCAAAAACACGAATTCTATATACTCTTTTCCCGTAGTGCTTGAGTTTTGCAGTTCTCTATGATAGGTAAACTTGGTCTTGCTGATCTTCTGGGGGAGGGGCCTGGTGCGTTGATTCTCAAGTGTCTTTCCCCCAGGCAGAAATGCACCACTCTTGCCAGGGGGCCAGGCTAAGTAATCTGCTTCTGATTGCTCTGAGGCTTTTGTTCCCTGAGGGCTTTCTCTGAAGCTTCAAAGTGTGAATGTGAAAATGGTGGCTTCCTAACCTCTAGCAGAGCTCGGTGCACTGCTCCTCATTGCGCCTTGAGGGAAAAGCAGTTAGTCACTATGGTCTCCCTTGTCTCTGCTGCACTCCGTGCTCACCTGGCCAGTGACCCAGCATTTCTGTCTCAGTCATGTGACCCTACTTTGAGTCTCCAAACCCTGAATACTCCTGCCGTGCACACTCAGTGCCGCTCCTCCTGGGGGAGGGAGGGATGGTATCACCGCAGTTCTCCTGTGCCCGGGTTTGCAGTATATGGCAACCCTGAGCTGGGAGACGACTCCTGGACTCACTGATTATAGTCAGCTTCCCTGCTCTGATGCCTGGAATTTCGGCCACACTCCGGCACTCCCAGTCTTCCTGTGACCCTGAGGATCCTGAGACCACGCTCTCCCACTTAGTATTCCGCCCTGCTTCGCCACCTGAGCACCTTTCATGCAGGGATGTCTCTCACCTGAGTAGACTTCTAAAAGTTCTGATTTTGTGCTCCACTGCCATATCACTTTCCAGTAGCCAGCTTCTGGAGGCTCCTTCCCCCGCAGTTAGTTTATCTTCAGACATACGGCCTCGGATTTACTTCTCCGCACCTCCTATCTTGCAGAAAGTGGTTGCTTTTCTACTTGTAGAGATGCAGCTATTGTCTTAGGTCTCCAGTTGAGTTCACAGATGTTCAGAATGATTTGATGATAGCTGTCTAGCTGAATTCCTGGGGCCAGAAAAAACTAATTTTTCCTAATTCTCCACCATCTTGGGCTATCTCCTGAAAGCTGTTTTTAGTTCTTATTTTTAATGAACACTTGCATAATTACCATTGAATTAGTAACCTTGTTTTGTTTAAAGGGTTTAGTAGTTTCATTTCCCAGGATATTACAACTATGTGAGGAAAAAGGAGGTTGTTGGAACCAGTCAACACCATGGGTAGAACATTAAAGAGGTGTTGTTAAATATAGAATTTCTTAAATCTTAGGGAAAAAGTTTCCCCATTGTACCTGTGTTTCTCTTTTTATACATTTTATTTTACTGTGGTAAGAATACTTCAGATGAGATCTATCCTGTTAGATTTTTAAGCTTACAATATATTATTATTGTTTTTATGTATAGTGTTGGAGTGCAGATCTCTAGAGCTTATTCATTGTACTTAATGGAAACGTTATGCCTATTGATTATTAACTCCTTATTTTCCTCTATCCCCCCAGCCCTTGTCAATCACCATTCTACTCAGATTCAATGAATTTCTCTATTTTAGACACCTCATATAAGGGAATCATGCAGTACTTGTCTTTCTTTCCATCATTGGCTTTTCTCACATAGCATAATGTCCTCAGGATTAAACCATGTTGTTGTATCTTGCAAAATTTTGGTCTTTTTAAAGGTTGGATAGTATTTCATTGTATATATAGTACCACATTTTGTTTTACCATTCATCTGTCAGTAGACATTTTGATTGTTTCCGCACTTGGCTATTAAGAATAGTGTTGCAGTGAACACAGCAGTGCTAATATCTGAGATCCTGTTTTCAGTTCTTTTGGATAAATACCCAGAAGTGGAGTTGCTGGATCACATGTGGTAGTTCTATTTTTAATTTTTTTAGAAACCTCCATTATGGTTTCCCACAGTGGCTGGACCGTTTCATATCCCCACCAATTTTAAGTATAGAAGGGTTCCAGTTTCTTTACATTCTCAGCAACACTTCTTGTTTTTTGATAATAGCCATCTTGTCATGTGTGAAGTTGTGTCTCGTGGTTTTGATTTGCATTTCCCTGATGATGAGTGACCTTGAACATTTTTGCATATTCTAGCTGGCCATTTGTGTATCTTCTTGGAGAGATGTCTATTCAAGTCCGTAGGCCATTTTTAAATTATTAGTTTTTTTACTATTGAGCTTTAGGAATAGTAACCATTTTTAAATTTAAAGTTTTCCTATTTCAGATATTTTCTTTGTCCTTAAGAAAGAAGTAATTAAAATGAATCCTCCTATGGTCATGGACTTCACTTTTATGAAATAATTTAGAAAAATAATTGAAAGATATTTTTACTCATTGAAATCCATTTTGAGATTAATCTTTGCAAATTATATTTTATAAAGTACTAACACAATTTCATTTTTGTTGACTAACCTCAGCAACACCAACAAAGATCCCAACGGACACTAGCACTCCTCCCAGACCACATTTACCAGCTCATGAAAAGATGGCGCCGAGGAGGGCATCATTTAGTAGTCAGGTAAACTTTATCTGGGTAGTATTCTTTTGAATAAAGATTTATTAAAAGGGGGGCAAATCATGTAAATCTTTAGAAATTCATTAATTCATTACCCCTTTCTATAAAGATCAAAATAGCTGTTGATAAATAACACTCGAGATCTTTCCCTTTTTGTGAAATACTTCTCAGACATACTCCTTTTGATTATTTCCCAGGTAAAATATTAGATATTTCTTTTAATTAAGGAAAGTTAATAATTTAGAGCCATTTCGTATTTAGTTTCGAATACCAATGACTTTCATTTATGTCCATTTAACTTTATTGGGAGCCCATGCGAGGTAATGTGGCAGATGTCTTAGAAGATAAAAGGATGAATAGGGACTAGGCACATCCAGCGTAGAGGGGGAGACATGCGTGCCTGTACTCAGCTAAAAATGCTAGGAGTCAAATTGTAGTTCACTTATAAAGATACCATGGTGGTATTTCTGGTGGAAGTATTATGGATGGGAATAAAAGTGTTACTTTTTGTTTTGCTTCCTAGTCCATAAATTCCCAGACTGTTGGTCAGTCATTAACACAGCCAGCGATGTCACAAGCTGCAAATTTACCAATTCCACAAGGCATGTCCCAGGTATTTTTTGTTTGTTTGTTTGAGTTGAGTATTTTTAAATGATGAATTGTTTTTAAGCTAATAGAGATTTAAATATATACATACTTTTAGTGCAGTGAATCTCACCTGTTAGCATTTATAATGTCTGGGGGATGTTTTTGATCGTCAGTGATTGTGGAGTATCACTGGCCCTTAATAGGCAGGAGCCAGGGATGCTAGTTGTCTTTCAGGATGCATGACAGTTTTGCCCAACAAAGAATTATCCTGGTTTATATTCTATAACATCCCCTCGAGAGACACTATAGACAGAAAGATATTAAAGATGAAATATAGCTCTTCTTTTTATTCTTCCTATGAATATTGGAAAAATCAAGTAATTTTATTCATATATTCATTCATTCATATATGGGACATTTATTGGGATACTTGAGTTATTGCAAGTGCCGGCAATACAAATACACATATACTATGAGACTTTATTACATCTGGAAGGAATGACCTAGAACTACAATGTGGTATTTATTCTATAGTCAGTGCTCAAGGTGTATAGGCTGATACGTGAGCACATTAGATGGACCCCTGATGCAGCCTGAGGAAGACTTTCTGGAAGAATTGTTGCTTGGGCTGAGTCCTGAAGGAGGCCTAAATATAGAAATTAGCAGGAGAAAGGAGAGGTGTTACAAAAAGGAGAGGTGTTACAAAAGTGACACTAAGTTCCCAACTTAGAATTTTTGACTCTGCATTCATTCATTCAATGCCTCAAACACATTAAAAATACAAGATAGTGGTAAAAATAATCCAAACTGTTTTCTTTGGTTAAATAGACCTTGACTTAGCAGTATTTCAAATAATGATAGTTAACAATAGATAAAAATGGTCCTCTAAGAATACCTTTGTTTTTATATAGTTCTTATTTAAATTATACATATATAATTTTAGCCATTATATGACACCTGTACAAGTAGATTGACAATGTTGTAAATTACCTAAACATCATAATCTTGACTTCCAGCAACATATGATCAGTAAGGTGCTTAAATATTATCTGTAGTTGTAATAGTTTTTATCAACATTTGTTCTGAAGGTAACAGATTTTTTTAATGTAAATATTTAGACATACTTTCAATTATTAGTTCACTAATCTTAAGATACTGAATTAGTATTTCTTAACATTTTAAGGGGCTATTTTCATGAAATTAATAGTATCTACTGTGTCAAAAATGTTAATAAGTATTCAGATCTCATATTTCATTAAGTGATAAAGCCAAATACTTTGCCTTGTAGTTCTATGATTTTATTTCTTGTTATTCTGCCTTCTGTGTTTGTATCTATTATTTGCATTTAATAGAAATCCTTTAAGTGATGACAATGTAATGTTTACCCAAAGGTATAAATAACTTTTGTTAGGATAAAATACAACATTCTGAATATGTTTTAAAGGTATGAGGGAGCTGAGGTTGTAGTTTGTTGTAATGTTTTCTCATACTTAGTGTAATCTAATCTAAGATATGATCTTCAGAAGTCAGAGTTCTGTACTTTTTGAAAGGTAACATTCAGTATCCTCAACACAAACTTTTGAAGTTAAAGAAAAAAAAGCTTTTGGGAGGGCATTGCTCATTTTTAGATGCAGTTCACTGTAAGAGACTTTTTTTTTTTTTTTTTTTTTAGATTTTATTTATTTGAGAGAGGGCGTGTGAGAGAGTATGAGTTGGGGGGAGAAGCAGAGGCAGAGGGAGAAGTAGACTCCCTACTGAGCAGGGAGCCCAATGCGGGGCTCAATCCCAGGACCCTGGGATCATGACCTGAGCCAAAGGCAGATGCTTAATTGACTGAGCCACCCAGGTGCCCCTGTAGGAGACTATTTTAAGATCAAGACACATTTCCAATAAATTGGAATTATTTCTGCTGTACTATGTCCTGTGCTAAGTATTCATGGAAATAGTTAAACAAGCATGTATATGCTTAAGTGATGAATCACTAAGTGTGGCTAAATTTCAAGTAGTAGTAAATAGAAGCTGTTTATGACTCAAGTGAAACAGTGAAGTAAGATCGAAAATCCTGGAAGTAGAATAACTTTTCATTCATGTATGTATTTATTCATTTATAATGGCTTAGTCTATAAAAGCCTACATTTCATACTTGTCTGAGAACAGTTTCAGTTGAAAATAAGAGTAAAAATATGGCTAGTTATCGGTTAGATATAATCTTCTAATGATCTGTACAAAGAGGACATTCTAGGGATGACAGAATTTGATATGAATAACTCTAGGAGCAGGCTACTTTTTCATTTGCTAAATGATAGAAATTAAGTAACTTGTTCTAGGAAGTGGTAGAGCCACAATATGAGCTCTGATCTTTTTGTTGTTGTTATTTATTTTAGAGAGAGTGAGCGTGCATGTTCGTGGGCAGGGGAGGGGCAGAGGGAAATGGAGAAAGAGAAACTCAAGCCGACTTTGTGTTGAGTGCAGAGCCCGACTCAGGGCTCAATCTCAGGACCCAGAGACCGTGACCCGAGCCAAAATCAAGAGTTGCAGGCTTAACCAACTGAGCTCTAGTCTTCTAATGCCAGCGTGTACTTGTAATCAGTCAAGATCTAGTCAGAAGTCAGAAGCCATACCAGAAATTTGAAATAGGGGTAATAATAAAAAATTATTAACTGGTAACAGGGAATCCTAAATACTACAGAGATCATGGATGTAGAGAGCAGCCACCAACTGTGAGAGGGGGAGAACAGTATGCAAAGAAGGAACAACTTGGAAAACTCCGCCAACCGTCCTAAACTCTTCTTCCTCCAGGCCAGGTTGAAACTCAGTTCCCATTGTGGCTGGTGTGGCTGCAGCCACTGGATGAGAGGGAGGTTCACTGAGGTGCCACAGGTCAGGGCTGGAGAGCAGGAAGCCACCTGCTGGGGTACCAGCAAGATTTTCAGGGGAGCTTTCTATAAGGATGCCAGTAAGACTTGCTGGAAAGCCACCTCTTACAATATCCCTCCAGCTCCATCTACGGACATGACTAAGTGTGTGTCGGCTGACAAAGGAGAAATATTTACAGGGCCCAGCTCCAGTTGCACAAAGCCAAGCAAAGGTGGGCGAATTAGGACCTGAGAGGCAATACATTGAAAACTGGCATAACATTCTTAGCTCATGATATATACTGCTTATTTTCACACTGCACAATTACAAAGAGTAAGTGATTCTAAAATATGTTACACTTTTCCCATACATGGTACTTCAGTTTCAGTTTTCAGCTCAGTTAGGAGCCATGCAGCATCTAAAAGACCAATTAGAGCAACGGACACGGATGATAGAGGCAAATATTCATCGACAACAAGAAGAACTAAGAAAAATTCAAGAACAACTTCAAATGGTCCATGGTCAAGGGCTGCAGGTAGGTTATTATATTTGAATACAAGTAAAACATGCCATTCACATTTTGGTTTCTTAGGAAGATTGACTTTTCTTAATTAAAAATGAGATGCAAGAGATACACTTCATCAATTTAGTTCAGTAAATACACTCAGTATGATTGCATTTCCAGTCTGATTCATTCCTAAGAGTAGTTCCATCAACATCCTTGTTTCTCCAGATTAGAGTCCTCTTCTAGCAGTCTTCATTTTAGTAACTTAAACCCATAATTTAGTATTTTATATAGACTTTGGGGTACATGTAGGTACAGAGTTTATAAATCATCAATCATTGTTTTAGTAAATTTCCAGTAGATATATTTGAATTAGTCTTATTTGATCAACGGCAGGGCCACTGAAGTTGTCTCTCTCAGAAGAGACTAGAATTTTGGAGAAAGGAAACTTTAAGAGAGAAAAAAAAAAGCTACTTCTATCTAATGCTATACATTATAAACAATGAGTGATGCAGAACTGCCAGTCCACAGACCTTTGAGTAGCAATGAGTTGGGGTAATGCTAGCTGGTAGAACAAACAATGCCCAACATGTGAAATATTCAAACAAGTAGAGGTCTTGGAGTTTATCACCCCATTTCTGACAATTGGAAATATGATAGGGTTAGGACGACTGGAAGAACGAATAAGAATTACGTTTTATCCAGTAATTGTTTATTGCTAATTGTTCACTCAATCACTTAGCCATCCTGTTATTTGTTTTTAAACTTAATTTGTAGCTTGTTTTTGCTTTCTTTTTTAAAATTGTTCTCATTCTTCTTCGTTTTTAATCTACAAAGCTCATTTTAATGTAATCTTTATTTCTAAAGATGTTTTTACAACAGTCAACCCCTGGTTTGAGTTTTGGTTCTGTTCAACTTTCTTCTGGAAATTCATCTAACATCCAGCAACTCACACCTATAAATATGCAGGGCCAGGTTGTTCAAACTAATCAGATTCAAAGTGGAATGAATACTGGACACATTGGCACAACTCAACATATGATACCACAGCAGACTTTACAGAGTACATCAAGTCAGGTAACGGTATCAAGTGCAATGGATTCTGGAGGGTTGAGTGATTGAAATGTATACTATTGCAGAAACAAAAATGAAGGTCTGACTGAAATCCATATTTTAACCTTTAATAGTAATAATTAGAAGTTTAGTTTTGAGGGTGATCATTAAAATATTTTGTGCAAAATTGTTAAATTGCTGATATTCTAAATGCTTTCAGTATTTTGACATTTAAAAATTTTGCAGTTCATTTAAAATGAACATGCAGACTGCTTCTGTTTGTTAAAAAGGTTTGACTTACAAAAGAGGCTGGCCAGGAAACATGTTACTATATGTGAAGAATAAACTCTTACGGTAGTGATAGTTTAATCAGTATTCTAAGAAATTTAATGTAAATTCCTGGAAATGTGATGCAGGTAATTGGTATACGTCGGTGACTATAGATCCCAAGACTTCAAGTGAAATCTATAAAGATGTCTAATGTCAGTCACTCACTTTGGGCATTTAACAGAAGTTCTAAAGTTCACAGCTTATATTTCCAGCAAGATACTGAAGACTAATTCATTCTCAATTACTACAAGTCTTTTTCCTTTGTAGTTATATTTCTCCCAGAGTAATATGTCCGCTGCTGCTTTTCGGTCATATCAGCTATTGTTAGAGTGTTGAATAGTGGATGTGTATTTCCTGAAAAAAAAATTTTTCGTTTAATTCATTGTAATGTCTTCTGTTTTCTAGCAGAGTCAACAAAATGTACTGAGTGGGCACAGTCAGCAAACATCTCTTCCCAGTCAGACACCGAGCACTCTCACAGCCCCACTGTATAACACTATGGTGATCTCGCAGCCGGCGGCCGGAAGCATGGTCCAGATCCCATCTAGCGTGCCACAGAACAGTACCCAGAGTGCTGCAGTAACTACATTCACTCAGGACAGACAGATCAGGTAGTTGGCATATTTCAGTAGTCATTCCACAGTTGTAAAAATCGATTAATTAAAAAACAGTAATTCGACTTTTAAAAATATGATTTTAGTTTGTAGCTAACTCCCGCCAGTGTTCTTGAATTAGTAATAAAAATGCAGAGGGGCGTCTGGGTGGCTCAGTTGGTTAAACATCTGCCTTCGGCTCAGGTCATGATCTCAGGGTCCTAGGATCAAGCCCTGCATCAGGTTCCCTGCCCAGTGGGGAGTCTGCTTCTCCCTCTCCTCCCTGCTCGTTGCTACCTCTAGCGCTCTCTCTCTCAAATTAAAAAAAAAGAAAGAAAGAAAAATGCAGAGTATGTCCGTTGTTTAAGGACATTATAATAGAAGAATAACAACAAATTTTGTTTCCTGTCCAAAAATGTTCTACCAAATATTATAGAATCCAGTATCCGTAGCGCACTGTTACAGGAGTTTCATGACAGGCTTTGTGGTGACTGTGAAACTTTCGTTGTTTTAATACAAATTGATGAGTTTTCATGCAGTCACAATGGTTAAGGTTTATACTACCATAGTTTATATAGGTTATGGAATAAAAGTAGCTTACCTTTCTTGAGTTTGTTGAGTACTGTACTTGGTACTCAAAATACACGATCTCATTTAATTCTTTTTTATTTTTTTTAAATGTGTGTTGGGTCTTTTATTTCCCAGATAAGAAAAGAGTGAGTTTATAGTAATTATCTTAGGGGCTTATAGGTAGTTAAGGGGGTGGTGAGTAGTTTCTAAATTTAAGCCTGGGTATCTGATTTCAAAACTCAAGTGCTTAAATATATAGTACACTAAACTTTTGTGGGCCATTCTAGAGGAACAGCCATTTATGACTTATTTTAGTGGGCAGTCCAAATAGCTGACATAGAAACAAATATTTTGAAGAAATGCCACTATTTCATGTATCAGGAAGCTGTCTTTTAACAACTACAGGATCTCTGTGGTCTTAAAACTTCTATTTTAAGTATTTTTTAGTTTTTATTTATTTTACTACAATACAAGTAGGCTGCTTTTGTTGTTGTATCAAACTGCGTAATAGGTTTTATTAAAATCCTGTTAATTTCCAGAGAGTAAAGAAGCTGCAGGATCACAGAGGCAATGAGAGCACGAAGAACTCATTGCTTCTCTTTGGAACTCAGTTCCTCAAGTGAAGTCCAACTTTTCGCTCTGACATTCTGAAAGGAGGTATTATGAATGTGCTCCATAGAAATGTAGAGGGTTACTTTTAAAGCCCGAGGAAGATGCCATTAATCTAGAATGCTGATGTGCATTTTGGAGGATACAATTTAGCAACTATTTGTGGACCTCTTTTTTTTTTTTTTGGAGGGAAAATATATATTTCAGCAAACATTGAAGTGCCTGCTGAAGTGATTATGGCACATTCCTTGTCCCAAGAGAATGATCAGACTCGTAAGCTGTAGAGGGTTAAACAAATCGGTATTATTTGGTATGAGAAATACTTCTTCCTATGTCTTTAGAAAAAGGAAGTGAGCAGTTTTATGGGTTGAGGCAAACAAGTGAAGAGAGGAATGTGGTCAAGGTCAAGCTTCACAGAGGAAGTACTTGGCCTGAGTCTTAAACAGCCAGACTTTTTCATGTGACAGGGAGTCTCAGAAGGGTGCTGTGAGCGAAGGGAATGGTATATACAAAGTCACCGATGTGAGAGTTAAGCAAAAGTAGATTGAAGAACGTCTCTTGGTGCCAGAGATGGATGAAGTATTCTCATCACATTTTATCAGTGAGCAGTTTGGGCAATTTCTTTTAAGATTACAGAGAAATGAGTATTTAGTATTTCTGTGCCCAAGCCACTTTGTAAATGTTACTTTTTCGTTGGCCATCATTCTTGTTATGTGAATTTTTTAATTCTTTTATACATATTTTTTGCATTAAATAGTACATTCAGTCCTGAAGTATAAAAAATATTTTATTTTTAAGTTTTGGTATGGATTCAAAAATAGATTTATTTTGTCTTATGGACCACATAAATAATAAAATGCATTTCTACTAACTTTAATTCCATTATATATGTGACACAGTTTATAACTGCAGTATGTCATGCCCCATTCACAGTTGAGTCATAGCTCTGTAATGGCCAGTGTTAGAAACTGACTTCATCTCACAGAAGAGGCAAATAGAAATAATATTGTTCCCTGAACAGGTGTCATTTTGTTGTTGTTGTTTATTAAAATAGAAGATAGGTAGGTGGGGAGGGAGCGAATATTAATGAATTCTAATACAGTGGGTACTATGTTACATTGATGAATTTATAAATTGAGGGTACTTTTATTCACTGTTAGAAGGTTGTTTAATTTTGAGTTATGTTTATAAGATACAACTTGCGGTGAAAGTATCTTCTGTAAGCCTAGAGAGGCTTTTAAAAATCCCTTACGATAGCTTTAAGTTTATTCGTGATTAGCAAAATGAACACGTGCCGCATATAGCTGACTCCCAGGTACCTAATAATTTTATAAAAAGAAGATATTTTTTAACAGGTTTAAAACTTTTTTTCATTATGGTAAAATATACATGAAATTTACCATGTTAACTATTTCAACATGTACATTTCATTGGCATTGAATGCATTTATACTGTTGGGACCATCACTACCGTCAATCTCCACAACTTTTGCCTCAGTCAGTCCCAAACTGAAACTCCACACCCATTGAACAATTATTCCCCCATTCCTCCTCCTCTCTAGGTCCTGGAAGCCACCGTTCTGCTTTCTAAGCACATAAGTCTATGAATTTGACTACTCTAGATACTCTAGATACAAATGGAATCGTGCAATATGTGTGTCTTTTGTGGCTGGCTTATTTCACTTGACACAGTATCCTCAAGGTTTGTCCATGTTGGGGCATGTGTCAGAATTTTATTCCTTTTATTTTGAGATATTTATTTATTCGTTCAGAGAGTGAGAGTGGGGAGGGCCAACGAGAGAATCTTAAGCAGGCTCCACGTTCAGAGCCCAGTGTGGGGCTTGATCTCAGGACCCTGAGATCATGACCTGAGCCGAAATCAAGAGTTGGACACTTAACCTACTGAGCTACCCAGGTTCCCCAGTTTTATTTCTTTTTAAGGCTAAATAATACTTCATTATGTGAATATACCATGTTTTGTTTATTTGTTTATCGATGGACACTTGGGTTGCATCCTGTCTTTTGGCTACTGTGAACCATGCTGCTGTGAACCTGAGTGTACAAATATCTGAGATCCTGCTTTCTGTTCTTCTTGAGTATATACCCAGAAATGGAATTGTTGGATCATGGTAATTCTATATTTAATTTTTTGAGGAACAGTCCTACTGTTTTCCATAGGAGCTGCGCTGTTTTCATATTCCCACCAGCAGTGCATGGTTTCTCCATGTCTGCACCAACACTAGTTACTTTGTTTTATAATAGCCATCCTGATGGGTGTGATGTGGTATCTCATTGTGGTTTTTTTATTCGCATTTCCCTAATGATAGGTGATGTTGAGCATCTTTTCATTTGTTTATCGACCATTTGTATATCTTCTTTAGAAAAACATCTATTCAAGACCCTAGCCCATTTTTTAATCAGATTGTTTATTGTTATAGGATTGTTTTATATAATATATATCAGATATATGATCTGCAGATAATTTCTCCCACTCTGTGGGTTTCTTTTTCCCTGTGCTGATAGTGTCCTTTGATATATAGAAGTTTTTAATTTTGATGTCCAGTTTATTTTTTTCTCTTGTTGCCTGTGTTTTTAGTGTCATAGCCAAGAAATCACTGCCCAATCCAGTGTCATGAAACTTTCCCGTTTTTTCTAAGAGTTTCATAGTTGTAGCTCTTATGTTTAGTGCTTTAATCCATTCTGAGTTAATTTTTGTATGTGGTGAACGGTAAAGGTCCAACTTCATCTTTTCCATATAGATAACCAAAAAATTTACATTTTTGTTTGTGATCATTTCATTTTGCTATGTACATTTTTGTTTTACTGTATTCCCAAAAGAATCTTTAAAAATATGAAACATGAAACAAAATTGGAACATACAGCTTTTAAAAACCAAACCGGCAATATTGTTGGGTATTATCTTAGAGAAGTATTCAGCCCCACTGCCTTTTATAATGTGTACCTTATACTGCTGACTGCCCTTCTTCTCTTTCTTTCCTCTCCACAGATTTTCTCAAGGTCAGCAGCTTGTGACCAAATTAGTAACTGCTCCTGTGGCTTGTGGGGCGGTCATGGTACCTAGCACAATGCTCATGGGTCAGGTGGTGACCGCCTACCCTGCCTTTGCTCCGCACCAGCAGCCACCACAGACGCTGTCAGGCACGCAGCAGCAGCAGCAGCAGGGCTCCCAGGAACAGCAGCTCGCTTCGGTCCCGCACCCGTCTCAGGCTCAGCTGACCCAGCCACCGCAGCAGTTTTTACAGGTGATTCTCCCCACGGGGAGCCCTCCCAAACCCATGTACTTTCATATAGTGAAATTAGGCATTAAAAGAACAGTTTTGTAAATCATCCGAAAAATCCATAAAAGCTTATTGTACAAGTTAAATTTCTGGAAGGGCAGAAAGCTTGTCCCAGTTAGCTGTTTTTCCTTCCCTTGTTTGGTCTTTGGAAGACTTTTAGCTCTGCCATGGACACACCCAATTATATGAATGACTGGAAAGAAAAAGCTACTTGCCGTCCCCATCAAGGTACTTTACATAGAGCTCTCTCTGGCTGGGGTTTCTGGAATTCATACCCTTTCTTCCTTTTAGCAGCCCATCAAACATGTGCTGCTACAGGGCAGGGTATCAAAAGGGATTTTTGGAAAAATGAGTTACAGGCATTATCTTAAATTATGTTGGATTAAATTTTATGATTTTTTGGTTATAAGTTAGTGTTAGAGGAGAAATACTGTGGCAGGCTATGTATTGTCATCGTTGAGAGCGTGGGCTCTGAAGTCAGGCTGCCCTGAGACTGAGTCACTGCTCTACCACATACATGTGACCTTTGGTAGGTTACTTACTAAAATTCGGTTTCTTCATCTATAATATGGAGGTGCTAATAGTTCGTACCTCATGGGTAAACAATGCATGTAAGTCACTGAACATAGTTACAAAGCACAGAACTGGCTGTCATGTATGAGCACTGTCTTGATTAATGGAATAAACACTCAAATTAGCCAAAATGCAGACACATATTTCATCACATATTTCTCGTATCTCAGTAGATTGGATCTACTTATCTAAAGGATACAGAAGAAAATTACCTAGATTGGGGTTCTCAGCTAGGAATTGAGCAGGATACAGTTCTGGACCTCAGAACCCTCATTGGAATGCACCATAGCAGGTTATGACATCCAGAATTCCAGCTTTTTCCCTTCTGGCCTGTGCGAGCAATTCTGAATACAGGCCAGCCACATACATACCATATCATCAGTTTTAGAGTTACACAACAGATGGTATGATTAGAAAATTCAGTATTAGATTGTCTACTCAGGCATAAATACATTGTTAATTTATCACCGTTAGTGTTATGGTGCAAATAGAGTTCTTAACTTGGTGATAATGGAAAACTAAAACAGGTTAGTTGCCTAAATATCTCTGAGTCCTACTGACAGCCCCTTAGACCTGAAGCCATACTACAGTTATTAATGACTAGGTTAGCTGTTGTTATAAATGAATTAATAACAAGAATTTATGATAAATATAAACTGTTATCTAGAGGAAATAATACTCAATGAGAATTGAGCAAAACCTTAAAAAAGGAGAGAACTTGCCTTAAGATCTCAGTCTTCTAAATCAAGGAACAAGGGCCCTTAAAAGAACAAGCACTCTATTCTCTCTCACTTCTGAAAAAAAAATTCCAAAGATATGGGACCCCTAAAGAAATAAGATCGGCAGTATCGTTAGAAATACATTTCTGTATGGAGAGTTAATTACAATTTGGCTTTTCTGATTGTATAACGTCTAGTTCCAAATATGCCTCTGTTGTAATCCTGTAAGGCTCACAAATATCCTGAGTTCTTTATGTTACAAAAGCTTTTCCTAAATAACAGAAAAAGAAGTTTTGCCAGGTCTTTGGCAAAGCTTGAGGCTCAAGGATCTGTCCTTGTGTATGTTTATGTGTGTGCGTACATGCTTGTGCCCTTTAAACCCATTTGCAAAGATGTCCCTTCACACTCCCGTGTTTAGATTAGGAGCCCTGCATCAAGTTGTGTTGTCAGTGGTGAGGAAGAACATTCACTGTAAAAATTCACTTTCTTTGGGCTCATTTTCTTTGTATCACCAGAAATTGGAATCAAGTGAAAGAAACAGGCTCATGGAGTTGAGACTTGCCCGGGGTCACACAGTTGATAAATGGCAGAGCACAGCTCAAATCCAGGGCTTCCGGCTTCACATCCTGTGCCCTTGTTTGGTTTGGTTTTTTATTTTGTTGTTGTTGTTGTTGTTGTTGTTTTTTACACCACACTTCTACATATATAGGACTTAAGTCTCTAACTTTGCTCTCATTTTTGTGGTACTTCTAATAATAATGTTAATATTTAATCTTCATAAAAACCCAGTGTGGAGGCACTTTTATCTTTATTTTGTAAATGAAGAAACTGAGGCCCAGAGAAGTAAATAGTTTGAACAAGTCACACGGTCTAGGAAATGGCTTAGCCAGAGTTTGAACCCAGTGGCCCACGCTCTTGGCTTTTGAAATGCTGCTCTAACCAGCTGAACGAGCCTGTGCAGAAGGCATTGTCTAACTTCTCGGAGTACTTGTGTTTCGTGTGTTCTTAGCTGTGCTTACATTTTACTGTCTGTTTAAAATTGTGGTCTTAAAGGATCTGTAAGGAAAGAGTACGTGTGGTTTATCTCGAGACATAGATTGCTTTCTTTTTTTTTTTTTTTTTTTAAGATTATTTATTTATTTATTTGACAGAGAGAGACAGCCAGAGAGAGAGGGGACACAGGCAGGGCGAGTGGGAAAGGAAGAAGCAGGCTCCCAGCGGAGGAGCCCGATGTGGGGCTCAATCCCAGGACTCTGGGATCACGCCCTGAGCCTAAGGCAGACGCTTAACGACTGAGCCACCCAGGCGCCCCTAGATTGCTTTCTATACCAAAAAATATCTAGCTCAGATTCCTTAAAAAATAAACAAAAAAAGAAATTCTGCTATATTTTCAAAAAGAAGGGAAACCTCATATGCATTTTCCAAAACATTATTTTTAAGTGAGAAAATAAAACATGATATAGATTATGTGGAATTTAAAGGACTCCGTCCCTATCTGGAGTGGAAAACTTGAGTAACTCGTGATGTAGACAGCGTAACCGGGGTAAAGCAGCGTTGCGTAATGCGTTTGTCTTTTAGACTTCACGGTTGCTCCACGGGAATCCTTCAACTCAGCTTATCCTCTCCGCGGCATTTCCACTACAACAGAGCACTTGCCCTCAGTCACATCACCAGCAGCACCAGGCTCCGCGACAGCAGCGCCTGAATCGGCACAGGACTGACAGTCTGACCGATCCTTCCAAGGTTCAGCCACAGTAGCACACACGCTCCTCTCGGGCCTCAGGGGAGGAAGGAGTTGTCTGTAGCAGTTGCTCAGATGGTCTGAGGCCAGAAGGAAAAGTTCCAGCAGTTTCAGAAGATGCAGTGTCGAGCGTTGTAGTTTCTGGAATTAGCCAGCAGGGAAACCGCTGCCTAGTGCTACAGATGTACATTAAATACCAGCCAGCGGGAGATGGTCACGGGGCCACAGCCAGTTCTGACAGTGTTTTACTTGCCCAGCTCGTTTTGGATGGAGAGAGTATATTGCCAAATGTTACGGAGCTCAGCTAGGAAACATGACCTCCAGTCAATCAGAAGGGCACTGACAATGTTAGTAACTTTTAGTGGTTCTGTGCCTGTTTTCAAGCGCTACAGAGGACACACCACTGTCATGTCAGGGGTTGCTTACAACGATGCCATGAAGACAGTCCAGTAGACCCATAGGCCCCCCCTTCCCCATTCCCTCTCCCTTTTCAGATAATGATTGGATAGTAATTACAGAATGTTGTGTGGTTCAAATTCTCTATGTACAGATGCTGTAAAAAATTATGTATATGTCTGGATAAAAGGAGAGAAAGCAAAACATGTTGTAAGCTGCATGAAAGCATTATCTCCTCGTAGGTATATTTCCTTAGATTGACACCATGTGCAAACTAGTACGTTCTCTGTTTCCCCTTTCGTTTACAACACAGTAGTGTTCTACTCACTTTTCCGGGGCACAAAGCTTTTTGTTCATACTTTGGCTGTGATGTCACAGTTTGTTGAGTGAGGTATGATGTGCTGCTGGGAGTGGATATTTTTTTCCAGGTTAAATTATTGAAGCAACAGGATTTTCAAGTTACTCAGAAATATCCCTCATTTCATTACTTTTCATTTATGTTTGAAAATAGGATTCGCACTGCTTTATTTTAGATGGTTGCGAGTTTGGTCACATATTTTGATATAGTTCATAGTTGGAAGTAGTTGTTTAAACGGCTTCCAATAAGCCTGAAAGTCATTTCAAGAATGTTCCAGTTATAGGAGTAAAATTTGCACACAAAAGATTTTAGGCACTTTTTAACATTCTCACTGGTGGGAATTTTAACTTTTAGGATTTGTTGGAATCTTTTTATTATCCTTCACAATTTCAATGCTTCTTTTAGTCAGAAATGATTCAGGGTTATTTGAGAGAAAAAAAAACCCATAGTGCCTTGATTTTGATTCAGGTGATAACTCACCATCTTGAACTCATTGTCTGGTTTCAGTAGCAGTTTTGAAACCTTAGTACATTTTTAACAGCATGTGGGTGTCAGTGCCATTATGATTCTCCTAAGTTCCCAGGAAGACTGCTTTGAGTCTCTTGGACTAGAAGTACAAGTAACTTAGGAAAAAAAGGTGACATCCTAACACTAGCAGAGTCACTGATATGATCACAAAATTGTTTTCCTAAATCAACATCTTCCTTTCAAGCTAAACAGTTAAAAATTACCTGTAAGTATTTTCTCAATATGATCTTGATATTCCTACAAAGAAAAAAGCAAGGGTAGGAATTGGCTTTGCCTTCACTATAACACTAGAATATTGTAACTCACATGCTTTCTAAACATGAACTAAGATTTCATTTGGCAATATTAGATTCTAAAGGTAATAAATTCCAACAGCAATTACATAAAAAAGCATTTTATAGATTTTTATGGTACTAATAATTAAATTTCAACTACAGAGCAAAGGAAAATTAATGGAAATACCTTATTAGAATATCAAAAATTATCACTGAGGAAAGGGAGGATAGCAAGCTGTAATATATCAGAATTGACCTTCATAGAGAATGTGTACCGGAACTGAGGCTGCTCCACAGGAGGAGGCTGGAGCGGTGACGGTGGGTGACCTGCTGCGGAGTTGCTCTTACGCTCGGTTCGTAAGGCTTTTCTGTCCTCCACTTTGCTCTCATCCCGAAGGGATATACTTTGTCTTTCTATAGACAACTCTACTTGGCCACAGTTAAATTAGAAAGTTATATTGAAAAAGAAAATAACCAAAGAAAGTTGGTACCTACCCTTCTACAAAAGAAGCGTCACTAGATACCAATTAATAATTAACATATCAAGAAGCTCCTCTTCTAGCTACATGATCTGGATGAAGAGATTTCTGACTTTCTCATGAATGTCAAGGGTAGTTGTCCGCGTGTGTGTGTAACTGAGCAGAGGTACACGTAGACGAAATTGATGTTACGGAATACGGCGACAGTATTAATTTTCTCCCCTTTCAAATTGCCTTTCTCAACCTTATGCCATTCCATATATATCTGAGTTGTGCCTCATTTGTTTATTGGCGATATCTAGGGGTATGGGTAACAAAAGAGACGAAGAACTGTTAAGATTTGCCCTGAGTACCGTGCTTACGGGAAGGGCGCTCGGCTGTGGGTGCTGCGCACTCCGGTGAGCCAAGCCAAGCGCAGGACAAGCCGCAGGGTGGATGTGTACGCTATTCACGTTCTTCGCCGCCGGTTCCTTCCAGTGTTTTCTGTCCTCGCCAGTATTTGGGAAGGAGAATTAGATAAAATGTTGTTTTATAATTCCTGTTGTTCCTCACAGCTCATTTTTGCCCTTAGAATTGATTGCTGAATTTAAAGGAACGGCTAGCTGCTTTGCCTTTGCCGTCAGAAGAGCTAGTGAGCGCCAGCCGCCTCAGCGCCTTGTTTCCCTCCTGCTTTCCTTGAACTTGGGCTGCAGAGCTGTCCCGCCCCTGCCGCCTCTCCCCCGTCACTGAGAGTTGAGCGTTCTGATGACGATTTGGCAGTCGCCTGTTCTTCGTTTCTGGAGCCAAAGTTGTTCCTTAAAATCCCAAGTCTGCGTGATGAAAGAATACCAAATAGAGCACCTTTCAGCTACTTAAAAGTCCTTCCCTTCCCTCTGCTTTACTCTCAGAGATTCGATTTTTCTTAAAAATCTTATTCTGGGTGGCACTTTCTAGGTGAGAAGCTATTGAAACTGGGGAAATGTTAGCTGCTCTGCAGTCACCCTGCTTTGGACACTCAAGTGGGGACTGCGAGGATCAGTCAGGTTGCTGCGAAGAGTGGCGTCAGACCAGAACCTAGACACTCAAAAGTCACTCCAATTTTTGGGTAGAATGTATCGGAGAAAAAGCAAATATGAGGGATGGGGATCGCGCTTGAGCAAATTCTACCTTTCAGTCTCCAAACTCTGTCCTAAGCTGGGGGGGGGGGGTCATTTGCGTCCCATGCTCTACTTTGTCAAATTTGGTTTAGGAATGTACTAGAATTAAGAGGATGCTAGTGACTTTGAATAGTTGGATATAGAGTACTCAGTGCAGAATAGTGAAAATGTGATTTGGATTCTTCCGAAGCGCTAGAGTTTTTGGTCGTTGCCTTAAAGCGGTCTGCTTGCAGTTGGTTCGGGGCGCAGAGGCTCTCTGAGGGGCATCCTGCTGAAGGGAGACGAATCTTTGTTCCAGAAGCCTTAGAAAGGGGCCCCTTCAAATAGTACTCTTTCTGTGGCTCCACACAGGTGAAAATTATTTTAAACTGGAGATTACTTGTTTTCTGATGTTTCCATTACAGTGAGGTAAACCTTTTTTTTTCTTTTAAGGTAGAATGCAAATAGCATTTTACTCTAGTATTGCTCATTTCTCCCTTTTTCTTTTTCTCTAGTTCTTTGATGATTGAAAGTTTGTTGGTGAACATTTGTGTAAAACTCATTCAAGTCTATAACCTTTCCAATATCTGTGACCCTACTCTTCGTCCCTTGGGAGTCGATGTTGGAAGGTATAAACACTGGATATTACTATTGCTGAGTGAGTCTAGCCAAGAGTAAGCGGATTGGAACTTTCAAATGGTGGAAAAGAAACAGCACAAAGGCACTTGCCATTTTACTAGTGATTGGAGAGAGAGACCCTTTTAAGTTTGTTTGGGTTGGGTGAGCATTCCTCTGAAAGGAGCTTCTGAAATAAATGCAAAGGAAAAGAGTCGACTATTTTTATAGCATATTTAATATATTTGTATATAACTATGAATATAGTAGGAACCCTCCACATGCCTCCCACTTTTCTAATTTACTCCCCCTTTTGCCATAGCACTAGCATAGCCTCATCCGCATGGGGAACGTGCCTATTGTCAGCCTACCACGAGATAGTGCTGCTGCTTTCTGAGACAGGTGAGAGCGCCCAACTCTCATGCCCGGGGATCCTTTCTGTAGGAATAGCACACACTCTTCAAACAACATACCACAGTCTGAAAGCATCATTTTGAAACGTAATGAGCACTTTATTGCAACTATTCATTTTGATAAAGTTTATTATCTTAGGCATTACCATTTCTAAAGGATCCCCAAATCATCAGTTAGGTGAAATTTTAAAATGACACATTTCTGAGAAATGTTTAGATCCAGTGAACCGTAGCAGGTTTATGGGAGTGATTTCAAGGTAGCCAAATGAACTTTGACTTTGGTTTTGAATGTGGTGGAGTCAGGAGACTGTCGATGCCTAGTTCCATTTCGACACTATTGTAAACCTGTCTTGCCTATTGTGTGGACACCAAAAGAGACCAATGAGCCTGTTTATTTTCAGAGGTCTAGGAAAATTGCATCAGTGTGAATAGATGTATAGAACTAACCTAAAAGTGATTGGTAGTAATATTTTAGAATATGATAATTTCAAGAATTATTCTGGGTGTTTTAAATGTTGCTCTGAAATGTTGGCATGTCATTTCAGTGTTTCCATTTGAATTGCTCTTGTAATATTTTTGCACAAAAAGGACTGAGAAAAAGACTACTTCGGTTGAAGAAAAGTAGAATTTGGTCTTTTTAAATATGTCTCCTGTGGAAACACTGGGGATGAATTTTGTTGGTATAGTTATTAATTCAGGATATTTAAAGCAGTATTGAACAGCTCACAAGAAATAAGCAAACGTGGACGTTTAAAAATTAAAACTTTCTTTCCATGTGACTGTTTTTGCATATTTTTCCCCTTGTCGTAATTTAACACTACATTCCTTGTTTTTCGTAAATAAAATAATACTTTGCAGGTTCTGCTTTGAGTATTTAACAATATTTTGTAAGCTGCCTGGGTTTTCCTAGGGGAGCGGTCTTTAGTGGAATAGGATATAGTTTGTGAAGAGACTGTTTAAGTGGAATTCCATCACCACCACCAGCAAACACCGAGGTGCTGCATTAAGTGACAATCAAAATAGTGAGTATTTACGCAAGAATTCAGAAAGTGATTTTGAAGACACAGTTGCTTTGAAAGCAGTTCTTTGGGTTTCTTGAATGAAAATGGCTAAATGTATTTATTTATATTTTAAAATATCTTTGTGTTGTTTTCTCATCAGTGGTTTCACAGTGTCATGTATTTAAGTTGTGGACTGTTTTGTTTTGCTTCGTAATCTTTTACGTAAAGAACTGACTCTTCTTATCTGGGGCGCAGTCTCTGGCCGTCATGAGGACTCTCCCCGGGCCAGTGCAAATCTGTGTTACTTCAGGACAGCAGTGGAGGGCCCAGCGCCAGATGCCCTTGCACTGCCCTCCTGTTCTCAACTGAATTCAGAAAAAATAAAGGTAACTCCTCTCAAATCTGCTTGGTATAGCTCCAACCTTTTTCTAGTTTCACTTGCTGCCTTTTCTATTTTATGGGTACTTTTTATATGGTTACTTCCCCAACACAGCCAAAGGCCAGTATGACAGAACCGAGGGCACACATTGCGTGTGTTTTGCCCATTTGGGGAAATGTTAGTAAGACGATCAGCATCTTCTAACGGCCGTCACTATCATATCCATATTAAAATCCATTTAAAGTCCTTAAATATAAGTGGAACAATGTGTGTGCACTGTACTCTTCGACAAAAAATGTTTGCCATTTTTATATAGTGACTGTTGCTTGGTCCTTTAAAAACAAAACAAATCCTTCATACACAGCACTATCCACTGAAAGTAGTGTCTGAGCATTTGAAGCCTAGAAATTCTGAGGCTGCTTCTTACCTAGTATAGTGTTGGAACAGAATTCTCCCTGTTGGGGCTCCCCAAGTAGCTCTTGAGTCCCACAGGCCAGGGACAGGGCATACTGTCTAGCCTTTGGGACCCCTTCAAGAATGGTAATTAAAGCACGTCAACCATGAGTTGGATTTAATAATGTAAAAAATGTTTAACTCTGAGGGTTACATTGAAAATGTGATGTTTTCAAATGTTTGCTTTTAAATTTCTGAGGAAACAAACTGTGACATCGCTTTAAAAATGACATGCAAATGTTATACGTGTGTTTTGAGTTGGTCTGTCCTGGTGCAGATTCACTGCTGGCAATGGTTGTGCCAGCACTAAAGGGTTAAATTGGAGGGAAAGCTAGACCGTCCTTAGGTTGATGCATTATGTAACTAGACAATCAAGCAAAAAAGTTGGCCAGGAAATATCATTTTTTTTTTCATGTCAGCCAGAATAGCTGTACTTCTTAGACCATTCTAGAATAATTTTGAAATCTATGTTACTATGGCGTAAGTTGGCGAAGGGCCTCAGTAATGCACTTGCACATTCACTCTGTAGAGATTGAAGCCCAAAGATGAGTCATATTCAGTGCTGTATTGAAACCAGTTAGTGCAAAAAAAGTTTTATCTTTGTAAATTTTTAATTGTTAACATGAGTTAGTAGCTGTAAAAACAGACACCAAATTCTTTCTCATGTTCTGTGTGGTTTCTTGGTGTGCTACTCTTGACACTGCTGTCCTTACTGCTTGGTTCTTGGTTTTAAGTAAAAATTAGACGTAGCCCATTGTTCTTAACTTCCAAAAGGGTAGAGCTATAAATGGCTAACTGATCTTAAGAATAACCTGCTTTTCCTAAAGCAGACATTTAACTGAAATCCAAACTGATTTACAAAAATGAGACATTTTCTAGGTACCGTCTTCTGCCCAAATCCTAAATGCACAGAAGCACGAAGAGATAATGAATGGTTTCCATGGTGCTACATTAGGTTCTCTGATTCTCATGAGTTATGTTTGGAAGTAAACATTATATAAAATGTGGATCGTTCTGTTACCAACTTACTATTGACTGCCATTTCAATTTGGTGTTACAGTTGGTTACACTTGTTTTTCAGAGCTGTCCTTTGAGAAGTGGTAAAATGTTTTCTTAGCCTACCTCCACTCAGGCCTCTTGGTGTATGATCATTTCTCCAGGTTATGATGTGCATCGTTTTTTTAAAACTACATGTGCTATTATTATAATGCTCTTTCCCCGCAGACTTTTGTATTGTATTCAGAACCTAAAACCATAGCAAAAGAGCCAAGCAGTAGCATTGGTGGTGGTGGTGGTTGTTTTGTTTTGGTTTTTTTTTTGTAAATGTAAAACTTAGATCCAGACTTTGTTTCCTTATTCAATTTTAAAAATAAAAAATACCTCAGTGCTATGTTTTTCAGTATCACCTACATTTCTCAAAAAATAACAACTGCTTTATGTGGCACATAACTTGTAAGAATCACATTATTTTGGATTTTAAAGGAAGACTATTAAATATTTTAAAATCAGTAACAATGACATTTTCTTCTCTTTTATTCAGCAGTGGAGTCTGACAGTATTAGCAATTTTTACCTTGTCACTTCAAGTGTGAGCTACCAAATTCTGTGAGTAGTTATGTCCTGTTAAAGACTGTGGTGCCTCAGAAAGCTATGCTCTTATTCCGGTATCAGCTAGTCCGTGGGCCAGGCTGTGATGGTACCAGCTACTTCCCAACATGGATTATCCTTTCTGTTCTTGCAAAAGATATAATGTAATTACTTGTTGGCTCTGTTTATAATAATCTAAAGCTGTTATTAGGGGAATAATGGTGTAGTCTGGGGTCTTAGCCTGAAATTTCTCTGAAGTGTTTTATTTTCGCAGGTGGGCATTGTGTTTACTACCCTGTAACTGTACTTATTGTGGTGGCTAGGGAACTCTTTAAAAGTTTCCAAAAATGACTTTTTGACCAATATGTGCTATTGCTACTTTTAAGAGGCTATTAAATAGCAGGGCTGCTGCGCACGGGACCAGAACATAGCAGGCTGGGAGAGGCGGGGATGCTGTTTGGATAGAATAGTTAATAGAACAGACGGACATGACTGTGATTACTGAAGTTAGTGGGATAAAATGATTGGCGCTTACGGGCTCTAGAATGAAACTGTGTGGTTTGACACACTGCTCTACCATACAACTTTTTTTTTTTTTTAAACCCTTGTTAGTACCTACTATGTCCCAGAGCTGTTTGAGGGTTAAAGTGAGACAGGCTTTTAGAAGATGCCTGGCTCCTGTTTTCTAACATCAGTTTTAGGAACTAGTCTATAAATATTAATACTACTTTGATAAATTATTGTTACAAACTCACAAGGGAAAACAAGCTCTGGTCATATCACTTTTATTTACACTGTATCTATGTTACATTGTTTATTCAATATAGAAAAAATATGAATACACTCATAGTATTCTCTTTTAATTTAGTAATTCCACATTGTCAAATATTGACTGTTTTTATATTGGGTTTCTTACCCAATTAAAAAAAAAAGGGAGGGAGAATGGACCTCGCAAACAATTCTTGTCACGTCATAACAGTAATACATTACTCTTTAAAAAAAAAATTTTTTTTTTTTAAAGACTTGTGATTACAACTGCTTTCTGGCTTAAGGAAGTATTTTAAAAGCTAAAAATTCATTCCTACCCCAAGAAAAATTTTAAGGCAAATATCTTAAAACAGTGATCCAGGAGAAAATATATCTTCCTCATTTAAAGGGGTCAGTGCTGAAAGAAAATCAAAGACCCCATTGTACAATGGTTCTATGTATATACCCTCTCCTACCAAAAAAAAAAAAAAAACAAAAACCATAAATACTAAAAAAACCAGTGACCATATTAACATAATTGTGTTGGAGAAAAGAAAAATCCACACTTATAAGGATATCAGGTTTCTTTTAAAAATCCATGTTGCAAATAGAATCAATGATTATTTCTTTTGGACATAATACTTTCATTAAATGGGTCAAACTTGCAAATCAATGCTACAAAATACAGTCTTTCCGTCACTTTTAGTTATAATGTACACTATGTCCATAAACACAAGAGTCACCTATCTTAAATGAGATACAAATGAACAAATGGCTTGTTAAAAACCGGAATCGGGACTTATAAACAGTGCAGAAAATGCAAACGCCAAAAATACGATGCCTCCTATGATTGTCACTGTAAGAGAAGAGAAAATAAGTGAAATAAGGCAGAATTCCTCTATGGGGGAGCTAAGATGTTACCCATTACTCTTCCAATCTTGTGAGCTAACCTTGAAAAGAAATTAGAAACACTCAAACCCCACTTCCACAGCAAAGAGTGCTTAATACGCCTGACTGTACAGTAATAATCCACTGCTTCTCCAGCACTGTTTCAAGAAATGAGAGTATTAAAACTGAGACAGTGCTGACAGGCAACAACAGAATTATAACTCCTCTTAAAACCCAGTTATTAAAAAGAATGTTTAACAGCCTCTGACAGGCAGAGAAACTTCTCTTATTCCATTTTTAGGCCCTCTCAGCTACACAGGAAATTTTCAGTGGAATCCATAAACGGTCTCCACCTACAAATTCCAATCTTACAAAACACACTGTGAAGGCCAGGAAATTTTATTTCCAACATGATTTTTTTACTCAAATACATTGATAAAAAGCGACTATAAATCTGGTAAGGCTTTTAGATGAATTTGTATTTTACGAACATCTATGTATGTGAAAAACAGTCCATGTTTGCAGTAGCAGGGGCGATGAACCAGACCTCTAAGAGATCATCATTGCAGAGACCGAGTGTACTCCAGAAGTAAAAACTTAGCACGGACTCCCCCTTCTCTCATCTCTTAGTACTTCTAAAAGTTAAAACAGTATTTTCTTTGTAATTTAAAAAATAAAAGGGGTGCCTGGATGGCTCCGTCAGTTAAGCATCTGCTTGTTAGCTCACCTATCCATCTCAGGGTGAGTTCAAGCCCCGAATTGGGCTCCATGCTGGGCGTGGAGCCTACTTTAAAAAAAATAATAAAATTGAAAAAAATAAAAAACCAAAGACTTACCAGTTCTGACAGAGATTTTCTGTGCAATCATTCTTCCTCCAATCACTGCCAATCCAGTGCATAAGCAGTGGCCCACGGTCCCACCCACTGCTACACCATACGGGTCCTGGAAGCAAGTATAGCTAATGTTAACTTAAAAGCAGTTGAAACAGTTACCTGACGACTGTCACTGAAGATGCAGACTGACAACAACAAAGCCTAAAACAGTTAAAACTCAAGTGTCTAACTTACGAAAAGTGGAATAGCTGCTCGAAGGGATATGCTCCAGTTATATCTAGGAATAGAGCTAAAAGTAGCAGAAACATTTCTAAGATCAAAATAACCCTAATACGGCCTTTCAGCAGTTGTCGCGCTTCATTCACAGGTGATCTCTAGCTCTCATCACAGGTGATGAGACTCCACCTAGACCTCTCTCCCCTCGGGAAGTGTCCGCTCTGCTGAGGAAACAAGGCAAGCCTCTACAGTACAGACCCTGCCTGCCTTTTCCACGGTGTCCTCCGAGCTTTAACTCAGCGCAGGAACACAGTATTCATTCACTAAGTGCTTGCTACCAGCACAAACTGGAGGTGCTCAGACTGGGAAGACCAGTGAGAGTTTTCCAGAAAAGAAAGCCCTGAAGAACGAGCAGGACGATCTGACTTTGTTTTGTGGAGGAGAGAACATACTAGAAGGCAGCAGGCCCCCAATAAGAGACAACTGCAGAATATGTTAACATAGAACGTAACATGGTGGAGGTCAGCTCATGAAGGACCGGGTCTATAAGCTTAGAATTTAGACTTTAAGACACTGGTTGGTTTTTAGCTGGAGAGTCACAGAACAGGTTTATGCTTTAAAAGTCTAGCGTAGAGAATGAACTGGAAGGGAACAAAATTAAAGGCAAGGTGGTCAAGGGGAGAGGCTATGGCCTGGATTGGGGTGGGAGACTGGAAGCCGAGAAAAGCAGGTAGGTTGGGGAAATTATGGAGGCATAATGGATAAACCTTAGCGATAAGTGAGTGTTAGGTGTTAAGGAAGAGAAAAATCAGGCATGCCAACCGTATTTCTCACCCATAATTCTCTGGATGAATTGTTAATACCAACATGACTTAAAAAGTTAGAAGTGAAGAAAGGGTTTATGGGTGCTGACAGGAGTTAAAAGTGGAGAAGTTCAGGAGTCCGTTGAGTTCAATGGTGAATAAACTATGGGACTGAAGAGAATGACCCCCGAGAGAGAATGCAGACGAAAGAAAGCAACCCCCAAGGGAAGACAGAGGCAGAGGAGCCCCGAGAAGACCGCGAAGGCAGCCAGGCAACGAGCCTGCCAAGACGAGCACTGTGGGGCCGGTCGGTGGCTGCAGCTAGCGCATAGCCCCACGTCAGCAGTTCTGGTGAGATCAGAAAATAGGGGTCAGAAAAAATGGACAAACTCCCATTTCCTATCAGAGCCGAGCCTTTTGAGACTGGGGGAAGGGGAGGGAGAGGGTGGCATCTGGCAGAGAAGTGGAATTGAGGGAAGGGGTAAAACTCTTTTAGATGAGAAAAACTCACGCCTGCGAAAATTCTTCTTCACAGAACTGGGCTGAGAGGGGCTAAGATTGAAGCCACCGAGTGAGGGGGACATAGAGGGGCGGGGATTTGGAATGCAGCAGGGACAGCACTGCCACCGAGAGGGGGCAATGAGAAGTGGAGCCCTGCTCCCCTGTGAAGTGGGGGATAAGGAGGTCGCTGTGGGGACCAGGAAACGTCCACGGCGACAGAGCGGGACTGCGCCGTCCAGACTCTGTATTCGAACTTCCAAGCTGGCATCCTGGAGGATAGGGCCATCGTATTTGAGAGTGACGCTTGAAAAATCACTGGATTAAGTAAAATTAAATAGTTCCTTTAATACAGAAGTTTTCAGTCTTTGTTATTTGCAAAATTTATTTGACCCTGGAACCTCATACCCCCCCCTTTTTTTTTTTTTTGCTTAGTACCTAATTAACATCTCAAAGGACACAGTGTTGGAAGCAGAAATAAAGTTCAGACTAAGACGAACGGAACTTCATTTTAGCATGGTTTACATAAAAAAATACCCCAAAAATTAGGAACATTAAGGGAACAAATCAGACAACCCGTATTTCTGACCCTGAAGAGCTCACTACGCACCCACACGATGCTGGTAGCCCGGCGAGCGGCTACGGTGCTGTGGGGGCCCCCCACGTGCATTACCGGCTTCATCCACACAACCGCCCCCGAAGCAGGTCAATGCCCCATTTTCAGATGAAACGGCACAGTAACCTGGTCCCACAGCACGAGACTCAAGCCTGGTGAGCACACAGCACCCTGCCAGAAGGCGGCAGGACCAAGGGGACGCAGGACAGTGGACCCGGACCTTTCACAAGTCACTCTGTGCCACACAGATGACAGTATTAAGAAAAACGCAGTGATTTCTACCATCATGGCAGCTCACTCTGGCAGAACCACCCCTATTATCGCCATCACCACCACCACCAAAAGGTCACTTACTTTCAAGTCCCAATCCTGCAATCTGAAAGCCAATAAAAAAGGCTAGAAATCAAGAAAAATAGAGGGCACAGCCATTACGGTGACATTTAAGTGGCATCTGACAACTATAAAGATACAGAAGAAAATGCTACAAGGCAGAGAGCCTCCGCTTCTAGTCCTTGCCCCTGCTACCAACTAGCTTAGCTTTGGACAAGTCGCCCAGTGTCTGCGCCTCGGGTTCTGTATCTTTAGAGCAAATCAGAAATCTCTTCTAGCTTACCATTCTAGGTCTTAGTATTCAGGGACTAAGAGCGGCGAAACTGTGTGCCCAGAAGCAAGTCAGCGGTAACCGCACTACCCAGAGACAAGCGCGGTGAACATTTCGATTTCCTGAAGTCTTCTGTCTGCCGAGGAGTGAACATTCCCAGAGCTACACAGAAATCTGTGAGTGAACTAACTGCTCCCACACTGGATGGCCGGGCTGTTGGTGATTCGCCACTGATGATTTTGTAAAGTAACCCCCGCCACACTAACGCTCTAAGACCAAACCGAGTCAAGAAGACGGCCGCGGTATCATTTCGGCAAAACTGAAGGGAACAGGAGTCAACAAGAGAAATCTAAAGACGCCAATTCAGTTGGGACACAGGATGCCACCTGACTGTAGAAAGTGGAGACAGGCCATTTTAAAGAGAATCAGGATTATGAGGTCTAGAACAGTGTAGCATATGAAGCTTGGCCCAGACTGTCCAGGGTCCTCTGGAGCGAAGTAACATTGTTACGCTTGGTTTTACTATTAATACAGAAGCAGCTGTACTCACCTCTCTAGCTGCCAAAACAATTGTAGTTAGTTGTGAGCGATCACCCCATTCTGCTAAGAACGTTAATGTAAGAGCTTGAACAAAGATGGGAGAGATAAAATGCAGCCATCTTTTCTGAGGTATCGTTGTGCTTGCACCCGTTTCAACATCTCCTGGTCCATTTAAGAGTTTGGTTCGTTGAAACTAAATTTTTAAAAAAAGGTGGGGGGAAGAGAGAGACATTAATTCCAGGAAGCAAATCAAAATAGTACAAAATTACTTAATCTTTCTTTTAAAAAGTGTTTAAATCTTATGGACTATGCTCCAAGAAACTAAAATTATGTGACCCCAAACTTTTCTTTTGAACTACTCTCCCACAACAACACACACTCTATTCTCAATTCTTCCATTCCTCCGCAACAAAATCAGTATTTACTGCTCACTCTCCTACACGCTGGGGGGAGAAGCGGAAGATCCCAAGTACAGCTCCTGCTTCGCGGGCGCTCATAGTCACGACCTCAGGAGCTGGTCTCGCGAGGTCCGCCCGAGCCCGGCGTCCTTCCCCACCGCGTGGCCCTCACCCGGAGTCCGACCACACACAGCTCTAAGAACGCACACCAGGCACGACGTTGCTTTTTTCGCGGCCCACACACATCACACGGCTAGGGATGGCCACCGAGAACCTCTGATGGTGCCGAATCTTAGCTGAGTGCTTTCCTGGTCCCGGTATTAATACTGCCATACTTACTTCTTCATCTTTTTTCTTTAATTCCGCCTGAACTTCTTCCAGTTCCTCTTGACCTTCATCTGGACTCATCTTTAAGCCTTCTCGCAGCATTCTAATGCCAAAAATGGCAAATAACGCAGTTGAAACATAGTACGTATACACCCTGGGGATGACTGTGGTGGCGTAGCCGAACAAAACTGGAAGAAAATGCGGCAGTGCCTGGTTAATCCGCGCGCATCACAACAGCCCGCAGACTGTCCTCGGGGTGGCTCAGTCAGGTGAGCGGCCAGCTCTTAAATTCGGCTCAGGTCGTGATATCAGGGTCCCGGGACCAAGCCCCGTGTCTAGCTCTGCTCAGCGCGGAGTCTGCTTCAGATTCTCTCTCTCCCTCTGCTCCTCCCCCACCCGTGTGCGCGCTCTCGCTCTCTCTCAAATACATCTTAAAAACAACATGGTTCTAAAGGAAAAATGGTTCACATGAGAAGCTAATCTAATACATATGAAACCTTAAATAATTCCACTTCTTTCCCTCCATCAACTTTGGGTCCTTCTATCAAGCCAATGGTCTAATATAATGAATTCGATGGTCCAGCTGAAGACGGCACGTACTCCACAGGGAGATCGCGAACTCCTCTCCGGACAGTCAGCCAGGGGCTGGCTTGCCACAGGTCACGCAGGGCACAGTACTTTAGGTAGAAAGTTAACGTCGATGCCCTCTAAGGATCCTGAGATCTTATAACCTGGAAGCTATACCACTTTCGTAAGTGATATTTCATCACAAATCTTTAAATTACGAACTTCTATAGTGAAGAATCATGAAAGATTCTCATGATATGTAGGATTCAAACTCTGTTAGTTTTCAACTACTTCAAGTAAGTATACCTGATATAAGAAAATAATTCCTATACATATATTAAAATAACATTTACAACAGACTCAAATTTATTCAGTACCATTCTTTCCCTTTGTTACAAAGAGGACAACTGTATTAGTTATACAAAAAACTATACTTAGAACCATATCAAGAACTCAAATCCTAACTGTGAAAACACACTTATACCAGTATTATCAGTTAGTTCAGTATTTAAATCTTAACTAAGGAAAGGCCAGAGGACATTTCCATATACATAATAAATGCAACTACTCTTCACTTCACATGCTCTTTTTATAAAACGAGTACACTTAAAATCTGCCTGAACATCAAATGTACAACCACATCAGATGTATTCCCAAGTTGCTACATTACGAAATTGAAGATTTTAAAATCATGTTTAGGAAGACATAAATCTATGCTTGTGTGTTTGTGTTCTAATGGTATGTGTGAACATGTATGTCTGCATATATGCGTGTGCACACACACGACAGATTTGCTAGCTCTCGCCACTGAGAAGGCCATGAAGTAAAGACATCTCAGTAACGAGCCCACTTTCCATGCAGATCTTGGTTTCTAACAGCATTCCTCCTGAAAAGGCTCCTCAGGAGAACAGCTAGTTCCAGGGTTGGGCAGATGGGGCTGGAAAGTAAGCAAGAGCAGAACAACGATGGGAGCATGACACAAGGACCGGGAGCCAGCTTGCAGGGGCTCCCACCAGCCAAATCTGGGACAATTTAAGCAATATAGTTAAGTAAGTAATTAAAACCCACGGAAAAAATGAATTCCCCTGTTTATATTGACCACACATAGACAAGCCTGTGGCATGGGAAGGAGCTCTTTGTTAGTGCGGTGTGCCAGGGCCCATGGGAAACGGGGATGGGGCCCCAGAACCAGAAAGTCATCCTTCTGCAGTCACGAAGGCAACACCGAGATCAGGTGAGAATCATCCACTCTAAACATCAGGGACAGAGTATCTGCATTGTCTTACAGCGTCTTTGTAAAGACTGCATATTGGGGCGCCTGGGTGGCACGGTGGTTAAGCATCTGCCTTCGGCTCAGGGCGTGATCCCGGCGTTATGGGATCGAGCCCCACATCAGGCTCCTCTGCTAGGAGCCTGCTTCTTCCTCTCCCACTCCCCCTGCTTGTGTTCCCTCTCTTGCTGGCTGTCTCTATCTCTGTCGAATGAATAAATAAAATCTTAAAAAAAAAAAAGACTGCATATTNNNTGCAGGGAAAGAGACCACATACAAGAGAAATCTTGACATCAGTGAGGGACAGATGGACATCATGTTCTTCCAGACATGACAGTCTCAGAGGGACAAACACCACCTATGCAGTATTCTAGTCAAGAATCCACCACCTTAATCTAATCACGAGAAAACAAACTGAGGAGCAATCCATTAAAGGGGGAGGGGCTGTATTCTTTTAAAAAAAAATGTTAATATTGTAAAACACAAGAAAAGGCTGTGGTACTTCGGATTAAAAGACTAAAAAGAACCAAATGTAATACCTGACCTAGAGTCGCTCCTCTACGGGAGGGGAAAACTGCTACAGAGGATATCAGGTCCACTGACAAAACTAAAATAGTAATGGTAAAGCATGTATCACTTCATCCGTGTATATAAATATACATATATTTAGATACATAAAAGGTTATGTATATACGTACGTACTTAATGTATCTACAGATACAGCATGGATATGTCACATGTATCTATAAATATATAAATCATGCATGTACATCCACATGCATAATTTTATTTAGATACAGGTCACAAACGCTAAAGCAAATGAGGTAAAATGTTAACAGTGAATCTAGATAAAAAGGTATATGGGTGTTCTTTGTACTGTTCCATTTTTGCAACTTTGTAAATTTAAAATATTTTCCGTAAAAAGGTTTAAATTTAAAAATGGAATGTAGCAAACCTCTTTTAAATCTCCTAAACTCGGTTTTCCTTCTATCTTCAGATAATCTAAAAAAAAAACCTTGATACTTAACGGACATTTACAATGCCATCTTTTCTGCCTCACATCTCCAGAGAGAGCAAAAACTACCTGGCATTGTAACTTCTTCTTCTTCTGGTTACAGTCCCTCTATTTTCTCTTTCTTTAGAAACTTTCCCTCATAATCAAGCACTTTTGCTCTGGGAACAGTGAGATGTTACTTCTCTTTAAACAAGGACTTTGCAACAAGTCAGAAGGCAGCTGCACATGTCCTGGTCCTTCTACATCTTGGCACTGTAGAAGTTCCAAGAAAAATCACCTGAAGTGAAGACAGATTTGGGACTCACTTTCGGGTAATTAAACTGAGAACACTCAGCATAAGGACATTAGCGTGAAGGGGGAGAAATGGGCCAAGAATAAAACTGTGGGGAATATGAATATTCAATGGCACAAAATTTTTTCCCAGAGAGACAGAAACAGAACTATAAACACGGGGGTCACAGAAGCCAAGAGAATAAAAAGGTGGGAATGCCCAAGAATGTGTTCTGAGGGGGCTCGCTGAAATGGAAACTGAATTCTAATCAAAGGAAAGCTGATTACTGAAGCCTTTCCAAAGTGTCAGAAGCAGAAATCAGATTACAAGTGACGAAGGAGTGAAATGGGAGAAAGGCAATGAGGAGGAGGAGCAGTAGAAGGAAGCTCCAAAGTACCCGGGACTGTCATTGACGGACGGCACACGACTGTCACTGTCGGACGACACAGAAAGGCTAAGCGAAGCCCCGGCGACGTGAGGGGCCTGCCTAGCATACTGAGCCCTCCGCCAGCGTCTCAGTGGGGCAAGACCACAAGCGCGCCATCTCCAAACTGCGGCTGATGGACTCCCAGGGATATACAAACACTTCACAAGGGGACCCGGATGAATACTTTGTAAAGAAATCCATTTCCCAGTTCGACTTCCATCGGTACTCTTTCCTAAAACTCATCTGCCTGAAAACGTGCTTGTGGTTAAGGAGTCAGTCAGGCTCCCCCCTTTCTCACATCCCTTCTTCGGTTGCCTTTTGTCCCCTTTACAAGGATGCGCCTTTTACCCAGCTTTCCACGGTGCATTTCCCCATTGTGGAAAAATATGTTTATCCTCGGGCAGCAAAGAAGGGGTCTAAAATACTGGGGTCCTCAATCAAGGCATCATAAACTTGCTCTGTACTTGAAGAACTAGCTTCCGTGAGAGGTCGGAGAGATGCGGAGAGGTTAAAGACTGAGCACCCGAAACACTTCACACAGACCGAGACCCTACGAGGGAAGCAGGCATTATCGGCTCCATTCCACAGATGGGGACGCTGAGGCTCCAGGTGAAGGAACTTAGCAGTAGGCCATAGGCCACCGTGCGGCAGTCAGGTTCCCACCCAAGTCTGACTCTCAGAGGAAAGCTCCGTTTTCCACCCAGCTAGGTGGCTTGCGGTGGCTCCTGAATCAGACTCAACTATGCTTCATTATTTAGTGTTAGGTTTACCTTCCCATGGTCTAATTCTTTGAAAAACTGAAGCCTATACAACAGTAACACTAACTGGGAATCTAAGAACATTTCTTCCCTTTATTATAAGGGGTAAGAACAGCTTAATCAAACACAACAAACCGAAAGTGACTCTTCATTTACTGATTACCAAATGTCCTTCAACAGTTAATGCTTTCAAACACGTCCTTGAAATGTCCTTCAATCTATAATCCTCTGTTGCGACTTGAGTCCTATTTCTAAGAGATCAGATAGAAGGTTGTCTGGACTGAAAAGAGAAAAAGCCAGGGTATACACAGCCAAACCAAGGATTAAAAAAACTAGTGAATAAATGAGGAGTATGGATCTTGGCTGTGAATGGCTGAAATTTTAACTTTAAAAGTACAACATGGTTTTTAGTAATGTATGTAACTGCCACCATCTTCTGTTTTACTAAATTCTGGAACTCTGTCAATGGAAGTATACCTAACTAGCTAGCTCAATGAGTCAGTGACTCAATGCCCCACACCATGCTTTCTCCTTAATTCAGTAAAGCCCTGAGGAGGAAAAGCACACTCACCTGATAAGCACGTCATTAGGCCCAAGGCGAGCATAGCCCCAGCCAAGACCGTCAGCCGGTTATAGCGCATTGCCATGATGGCAGCTATAAAAAATGTCTTATCACCCAGTTCAGACACGATGATAACGGATATGGCAGCGACAAATGCGTGGATAAATCCCAAATTCGTTTGGGCAGCTGGATCTTCTTTATTGCTATGAACCGGGGCAGCTGGTGTAAATCCTTTCTGAAATAAAAAATAAATAAATCTGTATCAGCTATTTTTTGGAAAAAATCATTACTTAAAATTCTTTTATTTTTGAGTGTGAATTAAGAGTTTTTCTGTCATGGTCATTAGACTCACCGTCTAAGGACTGTGTAACGACCAGAACCTCTAATTGGTGGGTGCTACAATGCAGATCCACGTACAATTCTACAAAATAATTTTTTAAAAAAAGAGTAGAGCAACCACATATTAAAACTTCTTTATTTTCTAAGTATTTGTGATTTGAGATTTAATTCTCAGCTATGTCTCAAATTTTTATTTGTAACTTGAGTGGAAGAGCCAGATATGTTTATCAAACATTCAAGTAACAGAAAGCCAAGAGAAGTTCCTTTAACATTTTATAGGCCAAAATAGGATCCAGAAAGTTCTCAACAGGCTAGAGCAAGAAATGGCTCTAGCTAAGATGAGATTTAACATAGCTGGATATAAAAATATGTAAAGAATTTATACAACACCAAAAAACCCTAATAATCTCATTAAAAATGGGCAGAGGGGGGTGCCTGGGTGGCGCAGCGGTTAAGCGTCTGCCTTCGGCTCAGGGCGTGATCCCGGCGTTCTGGGATCGAGCCCCACATCAGGCTCCAACGCTGGGAGCCTGCTTCTTCCTCTCCCACTCCCCCTGCTTGTGTTCCCTCTCTCGCTGGCTGTCTCTATCTCTGTCGAATAAATAAATAAAATCTTTAAAAAAAAAAAGGGCAGAGAACCCAAACAGATATTTTCCCAAAGACGTCCAGGTAGCCAACAGCCACACAGAACAATGCTCCACATCACTTGTCATCAGGGAAACGCAAATCAGAACCATCCTGAGGTATCATCTTAAACCTGTCAGAACCGCTAGAATCAAAAAGATAAACGAGTGTTGGTGAGGATGTAGAGAAAAAGGAACCCTCGTGCACCTGGTGGAAATGTAAACTGAGGCAGCCACTGTGGAAAACAGTACAGGGGATGCCTCAAAAACTTACAAATAGAACTACCCTATGATCCAGCACAGGGCATCTACCCAAAGAAACCAAAAACACTAATTTGAAAAGATCTATGCACTCCTATGTTTACTGCAGAATTATTTACAATAGCCAAATAGGGAAGCAACCTAAGTGTCCATCAACAGAAGGATGAATAAAGATGTGGTACGCGCGCGCGCACACACACACACACAGAATATTACTCAGCCATAAAAAAAAAATTGAGATCCTGGGGCGCCTGGGTGGCTCAATCGGTTAAGTGTCTGCCTTGGGCTCAGGTCCTGGGATCGAGGGCCCCTCGTCAGGCTCCGTGCTCAGCGGGGAGCCTGCTTCTCCCTCTGCCCCTCCCCCCTGCTTGTGTGCTCTCTCTTGTTCTCAAATAATAAAATCTTTCCAAAAAAATGAGATCTTGCCATGTGCAATAACATGGATGGACCTAGAGGGTATTATGCTAAGTGAAATCAGAGAAAGACAATTACATATGGTTTCACTTTTATGTGGAATCTAAAAAACAAAACAAATAAACAAAAAGCAGGAACAGACTCATAATTACAGAGAATGGATGGTTACCAGAGGGGTGGGGGTAGGATGATGGGGGAAGGGGAGCGGGGATACAGGCTTCTGGTTGCAGAGTACATCATGGGAATGAAAGGGACAGCACAGGGGACACAGCCAACAGTACCGCAGCGGCGCTGTATGGGGACAGTAGCCACACGTGTGCTGTATGGGGACAGCACACACACAGAGCTGTCGCATCACCATGCTGTACACCTGAAACGTAACACTGTCAAATACACTTCAATAAAAAAAATTAGGGGCGCCTGGGTGGCACAGCGGTTAAGCATCTGCCTTCGGCTCAGGGCATGATCCCAGCATTCTGGGATCAAGCCCCACATCAGGCTCCTCCGCTAGGAGCCTGCTTCTTTCTCTCCCACTCCCCCTGCTTGTGTTCCCTCTCTCGCTGGCTGTCTGTCAAATAAATAAAATAAAATCTTAAAAAAAAAAAATTAGAACTTAAAAAAAAAAAAAAATATATATATATATATATATAGCTGGATATATAGATGGTCCTATGCTAAGTCTAAAAATACCCTAGGGGGTGTCATGTGGTCTAATAAAGACAAACTGAAGTCTTGGTTGGCATTAAGGTCATTTTAAGCTGAAAATGTAACCATGCTCAAACAAGCAAAAAGCACTTTAAGTATTTTTAACAGTTAGTGACAAGTCCATTATTCTGTGCTGCTCAGCGTTCTTCTCCAAAGTTCTGTACAGTTCCGGGGCACCACCGTGGAGAAGGCTCTGCCCCCTGAAGATCTTCCTAGACAGAAGAGGCTCTAAAACCAGGGATTGGCAGGCTGCCGTGAGGCCACGACCAGCCTGGGTCAGCTGAGAATGTTTTTTACATTTTTAAGGGGTTGCAAAAAACAAAAAGGATCGGAAGGGGGAGGGATGGAAGAAGGAAGGGAAATTATACAATGGAGACCTTAAAAACCTAAATTTTAACTGGCCCGTTAAAAAAAAAAGTTTGCCAACTCAGGCTGTAAAAAACAATTAAATAGGGGCGCCTGGGTGGCACAGCGGTTAAGCGTCTGCCTTCGGCTCAGGGTGTGATCCCGGCGTTATGGGATCGAGCCCCACATCAGGCTCTTCAGCTATGAGCCTGCTTCTTCCTCTCCCACTCCCCATGCTTGTGTTCCCTCTCTCGCTGGCTGTCTCTATCTCTGTCGAATAAATAAAATCTTTAAAAAAAAAATTGTGAAAACTGTAAAGATAAACGAATTCTAATTAAATTCTTATTGAAAATCACTTATCTTGGTATACCTAAATACCCTAGGCTTATTGAAAGATTATTGAAAATAACCTATTTTGATAATACATTACTTAATACCCTAAGTTGACAGGGGACACTGAAACTGAATGTGCTCCTTTGTTGCCACTGACACTGTCTGTTGGTATGATTGTTTTTAAGAGCAACATGGCAGTATGTAGGAACAGTTATAAAGATTCCCATATTCTTTGGCCCTGTATTTCCACCCTTAGGAAATTATTCCAAGAGAACAATTCATTGAAGATGAAAGGTTATTGTAACATTGAGCCTGCTTCTTCCTCTCCCACTCCCCAGGCTTGTGTTCCCTCTCTCGCTGGCTGTCTCTATCTCTGTCGAATAAATAAATAAAATCTTAAAAAAAAAAAAAACAACAAATAAGGGCCTGGGAAGGACTGGGTGCCTACGTTCCCATGACTGCGACGGTCCGTCTGTGGGTATCTCCGCTGTGGGTCCCAACACGTAGAACTATAAAGTCACGGGTGTTGGTTTAGGTGGCAGATTGTAGCTCACCCGGACAAAAGATTGTTTCCGCCAAGAGAGCCACGTGAAGCCGAACGGGACCGCCAGAGAAGGCAGTCCGTTTCCTCCTCCACGCCCGAGTTCCGGAGAAGAGAACCTGCGCTTAGAGGCACGCGCTGCGTCGGAGGGCTGCAGCCTGGGCCATTCTGTGTCTCGGGGGTCTCTAGGCACTATCCAGTCATTGGGTGTCCCAGCTGAAGGTGAACGACCGGCATCTGGCAGGTGGAAGCCACAGGTGTGGCTATGGACATGCACCGTGCGCAGGACCGCCCCCCAACCCCCACAGCAAAGAATTCCCGAATCCAACACCTCACTAGTTCCCAGGCTGGGAAACTGGGCTAGCCAAATCACTTCTAAATGTCTCCTCCAAGCCTAACCGCCATTCTTGAATTAACTTTTAAGGCCTGTGAATCGCTAGAAACCTAAGAAATAAAAAAGAGAAAGAAACCCCCAAACACATGTGATATCTGACAGGGTAAAAACAGAAGTACTTTGATTTACAAAGGTCCTAGTCAGAGATGTCAGAGATATGAATAAAATCCTAAATTCTTAGTGCGCATGTCATTCCTCAACTCACAACATAAACTTGAGTCCCAATTCCACAGTAAAGATCAGCAAGATTTAAGCATTTATCAGACGAGACCTTTGAGCTAAAAATCGGGGAAATTTAACATTTTAGAAAATATCTGGTGTTAGGATTAAGTCAAAGGGACGGCCTTGGAAGCCAGCTCTTGATAAAGCAGGTACCATTTTAAGAAATTCTTGCTTTCTCTCCATGACCATTTTAGTTCCGTCTACACTGATGTTCCTTTAAAGATGGGCTTCCTTTCTCATCAAATACTCTATGATCATTAAGCATCATAAAAAAATACAAGCATTTCAACTCAGCTCTCGTTAATGCAACCATTTTCCTCTCAGGTACACCTTTTGTATGAAGGAATTTCACTGTAAAGTATTTAGGATCTGAAATCCAAGAAAATGTTTAGGAATGAATATACACCATTTATGATCAATTAGCTCCAAGCTCAAAAACAGAAAATGTTTACTTTTAAAAACACAACAGGAATCAAAACTACATGTTCTCATGGCTTTATAATTTCCAGCTATAAAGCCCTGGCCACATTACTCGGCCTGGCTGTTTCTCTGTGAAATGAGGACAAAATAAAACTTGCCTTTCGAGCACAACAAAACAAAAAACTACATATTATTAAAAACTTGCTATACACAGAACACAAGAACATGACCTTGCAGCTTCTACCGTATAGGAGGCTGGTCCTGGATATCCAAACCGAGTGTTAAACCACCAACCACTGTGCTAAGAATTTAAAACCAAAGCAGCAGGGTATTAAGGAGATCAATTTTTAAAACTTAAAGTGCTAATAACAGGGTCAGAAAATGATCATCGGTTGTCAAGGGCCTAAGTGCTTACTGTGTGCAAGGAGCATGTCCTTTTTCTCATTCACCTTCAGGGTGACTCTGGTTGACTGCAAGCCGTCCAGGGCCAAGGCCTTCCCACTTACTCTATGACCTCGGGCAGGAAAACCTCCCCGGGACTCGAGCTGCGGGCCCCTGTGAAGTTAACTACATGAGCTACCACACAGAAAGCTGCTACGGTGACGCTAGCGAGCAGTCACCACAGCGCACCACAACACGACCCGTTACATCTTTATAAAACGAGGTTAGTTCGTCATGTTACCTCACTGTTGAACAATGAGCCACAGCAGCTCTGGCCACTAGAAAGTAATGCAGGCCACAGAATTTACATTTCCTGGTAGCCACGTTTTAAAAAGTAAAAACAGATAAAATTATTTTTAATAATATTCTGTTTAACCCGATATATCCAAAATACTACTCTGGGAACAGCACCCTTTCTTCCACGCGGCGGCCGTCTGCTCAGCACACCCAGCTCCGCGCGGCTCCATCCGGCCCAGCCGCGTCTCCAGGGCGCGGCGCCACCGGCTCAGGCCTACAGCTCGGCGCAGTGCGACGCAAGAGCCTCCGCCCCTGGGAACCACCAGCTCAATCGTGCAGTCCTACTGCCCTTCCCACCTCCTTTTTCTGATTCTCCTTGATTCCTCAAGATCCGACTTACACAGAACCTCGTAAGCAAGGCCGAGCTCAACGACGCCCGCCCCCCACGATCCTGCCATCCTCGAGCGAAAGTGAACGCATACCGTGGGCATGGCAGGTACAGAATTGAAACAAAGCTTAAGACAGGGACACTGCAGAGTTCATCTTTTTGTATCAGAAGCATATATAAATGTAATGCTGTCGTCTGTAATAACAAAAGACAAAATAAATGTCGGGCAACGGGGAACTGGTTAAATAGTCGCTCTGTGTATCAGAATATTATACTCTAAAATATAAGTAAAAAATAGAATGTTTTATTTATACCAATAAAGAAAAATCAGTAAGATATTTTTAAGTTGGAAAAAAGCACCTATTACACGTGTAGTCATCGGACGTATGTGTGGAGGGGCGTGGGAGGGAGGGAGGTTTACGGTTTAGTGCCGTTGTCAATGCGTGCCAGCTCTCAGCAAAGAGTGAACTGTTTGATGTTCACAGGGAAGAAACCAGGATGACTACAACAGAAGTCGGCAAACTTCTTCTTAAAGGGCCAAATATTTAACCTCACGTGACAGACTCAGACGCCGTAGCTGGGCAGAGCCACAGGTAATACCTGAATGAACGGCACGGCTCTGCTCTGATAAAAAACTGTTTTACAAAAACAAGCAGCCAGTGGTAAGATGCAGTTTGCTGACCCCTGAACCAGAATACAAGAAAAGGAGGAGACAAACTGTTTCTCTCTACGTTCTCTGTACTTTTGGTTTCTTGTTTTTACCACGCGCATGATTACAGACACCTGTTGTGCACTGCTTCAAAAATCTCTTGGCCTAATCTCGTGCTCTACTTATAGAGAACCAATTCCTTGAAGGCTATTAATTGGTTTCAGGCAGGTCCAACCACAAAGTAAGGGCTCTGTACTCCTTCACTACCCGGAAGTATGGAGGAGTTAACGCCTGTGGGGCAACCTTTGACCAAGGGTGAGGTCGGCTCTGAAATTCATCTCATAAGCCTCCCTGAAGCCTCAGCAGGATTTGGTGCGAGCCACCCACACACTGGACTAACTTCAAAATGCACTGGGGTACATGCCCTTATGTCATTCCCAAGACTGACAACTGGAAAGAATACAGGCATCTTCTGAGAACAGGGAGTAAACTCATCAGATGAATGGCTGGGGTAAAATGCGAAAAATAAATTGAGCCCGGACTGAAAATCCTGTCTGTTCTGACCAGCAAGAAGCCCTTAAAAGTTTCTGAGCAGAAGGCACAAATATGATTAAGGCACTGTGGCTAACAGATCAGGGCAGAAAGTAAAGAAGGCCAGCCAGTGGACCAATTAATGAGGTCAGCTGCATTAAGACCAATGTTGAAGACAATTCAGAGAAGGGAAAATTCTGCACATCATGGAAAGGGAAAATATCAACAGAACTTTAAAAATCGCAGTGGAGGAGAATGGATCAAAGATGATGGTAAGGTTTTCTGCTGGGTTTACTGGAATATTTATATTCCTACAAAATATTTGGACAAGTAGGAAAAGAAATAGGTTTGGCTTCAGATACGTTCGCTGTGAGGCAGTAAAAAGCATTTCAAATGAAGGTTTCCAAGAGGCCATGTGAGTTGAGGCCAGGAAAGTCTCAAGGTATGTGTCTGGCTGCTGGCAACCTACACTGATCAGCCAGAGCTTTGCAAGTAAACAGTATTTCCAAGGGAAAGGGAGATTAGATTAAGATGAAAAAATGAGCCTTAGAGAAGGTATTTACCTAGGGAAGGGGGTGGAGAGGGAAAAAAGACCACCACCACCACAACTGTCTTTGAAATACTCAGCCAGGCAGGCGAGCACAGCAGACGGTCAAGTTAGGGGCAGGCACCATTTGCTAAACTACTAACTAGTAGATGCCAAGTATTTTCACACACGCGGTTTAACCAGCTACTCAAAAAACCTGAGGACTGTTATCTTGACTTGAGAGACTGAAACTTATTAAGACTCAAGATCATCCAGCCCAGATGGGGTAGGGCTCTTAAAGAGGAGGGTGAACGGTGTGAAATGAGAGCTGAAAACGACCCCAGGATGTAGCAAGTTGGTGGGTTTTAGGTATCCTTCAAAACCCAAATTTCAGTGAAAGGACAACGATTGAAGCCAAATAAGGGAAGCCTAAAGTGAAGCAAAAGAGCAGTGAATTCCCGAATTCCCAGTTAGAAATCTGGTCTAGGGACGCCTGGGTGGCTCAGTCAGTTAAGCATCTGCCTTTGGCTCAGGTCATGATCCCAGGGTGCTGGGATTCGGTCCCACATCGGGCTCCTTGCTCAGCACTGAGCCTGCATCTCCCTCTGCCTGCCCCCGACAAATAAATAAAATCTCAAAAACAAAAAAAAGAAATCTCGTCTATAAAACTGAAGAAATAGAAATGAATACATCAAGCAGTTAAATTATTGGTCTTTTTTATTCCCCCCTTTCCCAAAAAGGAGAAGCCCATGGGCACGTGTCAGCAGACAGAACGGAGCCAACGAAAGGGCGAGCATAAAGACTCCGAGGAGGGAAAGTAGCGGAGGTCAGAAGAGAACAGGGACACAGAGAGGAGGCACGGGGATGGCAGTCTCGCCCCACACACGGGGAGAGGCAGAAAGTGTAGGTGCTACAGGCGGGTCAAAGGCAGGGACAGTAACACAACTCTGCTACCCCACTATCCAGTTACACCGTGTCCTACCGGTCAGTCGTGAAACACCCGTGCCTGCCTTCGTACAAATACCACCATTTCAGTATTTTAATTTGAGTGTCAGATGCAAATTATTTACATCCTGAGAGGTTAAAAAAAATTGCTGAATAAAACTCATCTTTAAAAAAATTGCTGAATGGGGCGCCTGGGTGGCTCAGTCCGTTAAGGGCCTGATTCGGCTCTAGGATCGAACCCCACGTGGGGCTCCCAGCTCAGCGGGGAGCCTGCCTCTCCTTCTCCCTCTGCCTGGCGCTCTGCCTACCTGTGCGCGCTTTCTCTCTCTCTCAAATAAATAAATAAATCTTTTTTTTTTAATTGCTGAATAAAACATCTTTTACTCAATTAAAATTAGTTCCAAACTGAAAAACAGTGCGGCGGCGGGGAGCAAGTGCCCTGTGTGCTCTCATGATCTTCAAGAGAAGGATGCAAACGCCAACAGGACCAACAGAACTCCCACTCGCGTCCTAGAGCCCAGACACAGCGGGCGGCAGTGACCCGACGGAAAGCTGCGTGGGGACCCCGCCGCACCACACGCGGCCGCCCGGCAGAGCCAGAGAAGACGCCGAGGCCCCTGCGAAACAGGAGCCACAACCAGCGAGCCGGGAAAGGGCCGGGCTCCCCGCAAGAAAACAGCAATAAAGCCGCTCAACGAAAGGCATCAGAGGTGAAATCTGGAGGTAAAGGAGTCTAGAGGAAAATGCTTAGAGCTGGCTTAGAACGGTCTCCTCACCATTCCTTTACTGAATCAAGTCAGAAAAGCCTTTCCCACAAAGTGGAAAATGTGCACAAAAATATATGTGCAACTTAATTAAGACACCATGGAAAAACCTGGCTTTAAAAGATTTTGTAAAGGGTGACTGGGTGGCCCAGTCAGTTAAGCGTCGGACTCCTGATTTTGGCTCAGGTCGTGATCTCAGAGTGCTGAGATCCACCCCTGGGTCCTGTGTCGGGCTCCAGGTTCAGCNGCGAGTCTGCTTGAAATGCTCTCTCTCCCTCTGCCCCGGCTTGTGCACGCCCTCTAAATAAAATGTTTAAAATAAATACATAAATAAAAAATGAGATTGTATTTAAAGATAAAATTGTATTTTATTACAAATTTTCACTATCCTGTCCTTTCATTTGTGAATGGTTAGGTTTGTTGTTTTTTATTGCTACTTGTTAATTCGTATTAGAATACTATATATTTAACAATTAGATTTTTACAAATACATTTTATTTTAATGAGTTAAACAACTTTATTTTTATAAATGTTACTGTTTTGTAATGTATTTATAAACTGAGATTTGAAATGTATTAAACGTATTTCACTTCACTGATTTTTTAATTGCTTTGATGGTAGAATACCACCAAATTCAGTAACATAATGATCACTTCATTCTGACACACCAATCATGAGTAAGACAGGAGTCACCTGACAGCCTCTATCTTTGCTATAAAGAGGCTAGAACTGGGAGGTTGGGCTGAATGGAGCAGGAGTGCAACCTCATGAAAATGGAAAAAAAGTTTAAAATATCATACAGAAGGTCTTCTCACAGTTCAAAGATAATAAATAAAAGAAATGCCAAGAAACAGTAAAGCAGAAAGACAATAACAAGAATTTGTACTGGGTGAGGTAATAGGCTTTTGTGGCTTTATCAACCATGCTACGCGGCCAGAGCAGTTCTTCGGACTTCCAGAATACACAGTGAATGATAAACTGCCTTTATTAAATCTGTCTGATCTCCCTCAACTAAATGGACTTAATGCTTCTTGTATTATGTGCTCTGCCTGGGGAAGGAATAAGAAAACAACTGAGTAAGTCACTAGAAGCATAAACTGCATAAATGAAAAGATCCAAGTGGTCAACAACTACTCTTTCCAGGATTTGTAAACTGGGGTTTATTTGTAATTGTAAGTACAGAGTGAACCCCCCCCCAACTTTTTTAGCTGATTATAGAAAAAAAAAAAACAACCCAATGTAGAAAGCCCTGTCAGAAGTTATCTTGTTTCAAAGTACCCTGAGATATAACATTTGTATAATACATCTTACATGTGAATGTCTACCAGTGAAGGAGAGACTCTTCCCCCTCCAGTTTCAGAAGTCCACTGTCACACAGTGGCACGAAAAAAGTTTAAATTTCCTATCCTTTTAAAATATACTGGATGTAGCTGCAAAGCAAATCAGTTGAAACTTCCAGATATCCAGCAACATTCAGCCCTTACTTATATGATTATTAAATTGAACCCTGACCATATCTTACTTTTAACAATGGGACAAAAAAAGCAAATGATACTTATATTACATAGTTTAGAAAACATGAAAGAAAAATCTCTTCCAACATACTGTAGCACCATAGAGAAAAAACCTGAGCCTTATCAAAACATTAGATGAAAATATAATTAAAACAAGATAATTAGATTCTACTACAATATAGAACAATTTAGAATAAATTCCTATCTTGGGACGCCTGGGTGGCTCAGTGGGTTAAGCGTCTGCCTTCGGCTCAGGTTATAATCCCAGGACACTGGAATGGAGTCCTGCACTGGGCTCCTTGCTCAGCAGCGAGTCTGCTTCTCTCCCTCTGCCTGCCGCCTCCCCTGCCTGTGCTCACTCTCTCTCTGACAAATAAATAATCTCTTAAAAAAAAAAAAAAAAAAAGAATAAATTCCTATCTTAAAAGAAGCACCGGGGCGCCTGGGTGGCACAGCGGTTAAGCATCTGCCTTCGGCTCAGGGCGTGATCCCGGCGTTCTGGGATCGAGCCCCACATCAGGCTCCTCCGCTGGGAGCCTGCTTCTTCCTCTCCCACTCCCCCTGCTTGTGTTCTCTCTCTCGCTGGCTGTCTCTATCTCTGTCGAATAAATAAATAAAATCTTTAAAAAAAAAAAAAAGAAGCACCAAGAAGACAGCTGACCCCTGAACAATATGGGGTTAGGGGCCCCGCACAGTGGGAAATCTGCTTATATCTTTGGGCTCCCCCAAAACTTTACTAATAGCCTACTGTTGACAGGAAGGCTTATTGATAACATACACTGATATCGATTAACACATATTTTGCATGTTATATGTATTATATACTGTGTTCCTAAAGTAAGCTAGAGAAAAGAAATGTTAAAATCATAAGAGAAAATACATTTACAGTACTGTATTGAAAAAAAATCCACACGTAAGTGGACCCATGCACTTCAAACCTGTTGTTCAAGGGTCAACTGTATATCAAAATATTAAAGACAAAAACCATATTATATTGTGCCTGTTCCTTCCCTTCCCATCTCCAGTTTTAAAGACAAGAATCCTTAAGTCCACTTAAATATAGTCACTGCACACTGCTGCTTTATTTTACAAGGCTAGATTTTTCCTCACTGCCTAAAAAGGTATTATTAATAGCCACACCTACCACTATTTATATCTCAAAAATCTCTATATGACTAAAACTCTTGATAAAGGCCTGGAACGTTACATTCAAAATCTCTCACAAAATTACTTAACCAAAAGTAGTTTCGTTTGAAAATAATGAGGTAATGACAGATAATGAGTTTATATGACAGAAGGTTAAAGGATAAACACTAAAAATACATTTCATGAATCAGCATTTTAGTTCAATTTCAGAAGTGAAAATGGCTAGCAGAGTCAGCTGAGCTCAGGAGTGACAGGCAAGAGAGAAATCACTTTCAACCAGGAAGTTTTAGGGAAGTCTTCAAAGTGTAGGTATCTGCTGGCTCTTGAAAGGTGGGTAGGGTTTTGACCAGTGGGCTCCAAGCTCACCGAAGCCTTTTTAGGGAGGCTGCCTGCTGGGGAGGCTAGCCACAGAGTACATGGCACATCTCCTGTTTGAGTGGTTTGAGTATTGCGTAGGAGCAAGGGAGCGGTGTCGAAAAAGCCTGGAGGCCGGCTGGGACCAAATCAGGAAGAAATCTCAACATCCGGCAGAAGAGGATGGCCTGAAGTCAGTATGCAGGGGCAACTCACTGAGGATTTCGGAGCAGTGAAAAGGAATTCAATTTCAGAACGATGAGTTAGGTGGTGACTGGCTAAATGTAGCCTGGGTGGGAGTGGAGGCCTAGGAAAGGCTGAGCGCTAAACCTCTCCCACTAGAAGAGATCCCAGAGGCCTCAATTCAGGAGTCCTAATTGGAAATGAGGAGAAAGCTTCCCTGGTACAGGGAAGGCCTTTAAAAATGCCGCCGAGGTTCTGCATACAAGTGACTAAGTGATTCTATTAACATAAATTTAGATGTTAATAAGACCAAAGGAACAAGTTCTGGTAGCTTATGAATTTAGTTTTGGCATCCCACACCGCTGCAGCACTCTGTACTGCCAAAGACTGATTATTCCTCTGCGTTCCTGAGGGCTACTTCCTGCAAGCCAGAGCACGTTTTTAAAAAGTGAGAGTCACGCTTCATAATCCATATACATTTGGCAAAACACACAGGCCGTGCAAAGCTGAGTTTGGGTAAGCAGTTTGGGACGAGCGGTTTCAACAATGAAATGTCCTATGCTGTTATCCTCAGAGAACACGAAAAGCCTCCCACTGTCCTGTGTTAAAAACTTTCTACGCGGGATGAGTATCTGCCGCTCTTTAGGACACGTCCGATCATCACGAAGCCCATGCCTCGGCAGCATCCCGGTGCTCCGGGACTGGACAGTTACAGCGGACGCCGGGCTGGGCGCTCCCTTCCCCTCCCCCCGTAAGGAGCCAGGCGGGGCCGGGCGCGACCCGGGAAGAAGCGCCCTCCACCGTCTCCACCCCCAAGGAGCCGGGGCGGGCTCCCCTCCCCCTCGCCGGCCGCAGTGGCCGAGCGCCGGGCTCCGGGCGGCCACGAGCCTGGTACCCGGGGCACCGGCTGCCCAGCACGTCCTGCTCACCTCGGCCCGGGCTGGCTCGGGGCCCTGCACGGCCGCGGGCTGCAGCTGCTGGGCAGGCGCCTGCGGCTCCTTGTTCCGGTGGCTAAGGTCTTCGTCGGGGACAGCGCGTACGCCGGTCGGGGCCCACAGGAGCGCGAGCAGCAGGAGCAGAGGCAGCCGGGGCGCCGATGCGCGGCCACTCCCCCGGGCCGCCGACGCCGCCGCCATCCCGGCGGCCGAGACGGCCACGCACGGGCGCCGCAGGAGGAAGTGCGGGCGACGGGAAGCGTCGACCCCGAGCCGCGCCCGCCGTGCGTCCCTCACGCCTCGCCGCCGCCGCCGCCGCTGCCGCTTAGTGAGAAGTCGGCACCATGCGGGAAGTGGCAAGGGCGGGCGAAAGGCTTAGCGCAGGCCGGCGTCCGCAGCGGCCGGCTCGGTCCTCCCCCTCTCCCGCGGCGGCCAGAGACTCAGCCAACTGTCTCGCTGCGGCCCAGCCCAATTCCTTGGGGCCCCGCCCCTGCCGGTGACAGCCTCCCATTGGCCCGGCGTCCTCCTCGGCGTCGTGACGTCCTCGGGCAGGTTGAGGTGCGGCTCGCGCCCTCTTCCCATTGGACCCCGCGCTCCTGGGAGGTACCGGGCGGCGCGTGACGTTCCTTTCCTCGCATCCTTTTCGCGCTCCATGCGCTCCTTCCTCCCCGGTGTCTGTCCACCCGCGCGGGACAGCACGGTGCTTTGCTTCTGCTCCCACCCGAGTCTTCTGCCCTCATATCCGGGCCGGTCTACGCTGCCCGTAGCCTGTCCTAGATGTCAAATTAGTTGGAGCGCGGTGGTTACGTGGCACTCGTTGTGGGATCCGCTACACCTAGCCGAGTTCCGCGCTTCCTCACGATTCTCGGTGCCGCCTTGAACGTGCGGCCATCTATTGAGGGCGGTGTTCTTGGAGAGTCAAATGCGAGTGTTTAAAACAAATTTCTGAAATGGGACTTCGGAAATAACACACGAAAATCCTCAAAACTTGTTTTAGATATTACTTGTTTGCCTATAATTATCCTCAGACCAGAAACATTTGAAGCATTTCTATTTTGGATGTTTTATACTGCACCTATCTTAGACTGGTCTCTTAACATGTTTGGCTTTTGAAATTAAGTGTTTGGGGGTGCTCGGGTGGCTCAGTGTCAGCATCCAACTCTTGATTGTGTCTCAGGTCATGACCTCAGGGTCCGGAGATCCAGCCTCTGGTGGGGCTCCAAGCTGCTTAAGATTCCCTCTCTCCTTCTCCCTCTATCAATAATAATAATAATTAATAATAATAATAAAAGAAATTGAGTGTTTAGGATTTTTGAAGGATTTTTGAAGAGTAGAAAACAGGAAAGGACGGTTGTTGGTTGGGCTTGAAAGTATTTGCGCATCTTATACAAAAAAAGTCGAGCTATTTAGTTATCAGAAATTTGACTAAGAGTGCTAACCATGTGCCAAGCAATAATCTAAATACTTAACATAAATGCATTTACATTAAACTTGTACTTTGTGAAGAGCTATGGAAGTTATCTATTAAATAATGGAACAAGAAATGAATCCACCAAAACAATTTGTGGCAAGGTGGGCAAACCTACGTTGAGTTCACTGAGGATACCACGTTCTGTCGTCAGGTAGTAAAGTTTTTGTGCATGCTGTTCTTCCTGTCTGATTAACTTCCTCTGTTCTACCGCTCTAAACTCCTACTCATACTTCTAAAACCTGTTCAGGCCTGACCTCTCAGAAGTCTTCCTCCAACACCTCCTCTGACAGAATTCATCATCCCTGGCATCGTGCTGCTGTAGGTCATGCACACTTCTCTTGGCACGTAAGTAACCAGGATGCCTCCTACGTAGTTTGGGGTACAAGTGTTGTGCCTCTCAGTTTATCCCTAAAGTGTAAATGCTCGAGCCCTCACAGACCAGTCATAGATACCCAGAAGTCCAAACTCTCCTACTTCCAATGCCCTCTCCTTAATGCATACAGAATTTTCTGTGCTTGAGAGGTACCTGAAAGGGAGTCCTGTGACTCAGTCTAATGGCTGAGGCAGAAGGGTAAATGTGGCAAAACTGGCCATGTGTCCCTGATTCCTGGAAGGTGCTTGGCTTATTTTCTGGGGGGAGCTGCCCACACTCCAGAACTCTCTAACGGGAAGTGCTCCTGGCCAAATTCTCAGCGAGATAAGGCAGTGAGGATTAATGGATTACAGCTACAGGAAGCCTAGGCATAGCTGCTGCATGTGAGGTGGCTCAGGGGTAAGACAGCAAAGCTATTTACAGAACTAAAGTAAACAGACAACACCTTGTCCTCATGGGGAACCTGCCCAGCAGGGTCAGTGCAGTGTCAGAATCTGAGCCTGAGTAGGGCCCGTCCAGCCTGTCCCAGTGTCACCTGAATCCCATGGACCTCAAGCTCTGCCAGTTTAGGCCCCAGGTGTCAGATTTCAAAGTAATGAGTTCTTTGCATGATCAGGGGGGCTAATCAGAACCCTGGCTTCCCCACTCTGAGGATTTACAGCCATCATTGCTCTAACCTCACTGGTGATTACCTCCCTTTAAAAAAAAAAAAAAGTCTAAAAACATAGATTTCCTGAAACATTTCTTGGCAAACAAATGGAGCTACTTACTTGACCCCCTATCCAGTAAGGATGTGAGAGACTCAACAATTCCAAGATGTTTTGTAGGTTTTTTTGTTTTTTTTGTCCCGGCCTACATACATAGAGTCTCACTACAGTCTATCACTGGCAGGCATCCTTCTGGTGAAGAAACCCTACCACATATGTGTTACACTGTCTTTTAATGTTTTTTGATTCCTACCTCCTTCCTGAGTCTTGAGTTTCTAGACGGTAAGATGTCTTTTATCTCTATATCCCTAGCACCTAGCAGATTTTCCTAACGTGGTAATAGTGGTAGCCATCATTACAGTAATAATAGTAGTAATAAGTCACTATCGAGTGCTTATTCTGATCCAGGCAGTGCGCTGAATATGTTTCATGAATGATCTTACAAGGTAGGTACCAGTATCCTCATTTTTACAAATGAGAAATGTGAGACGTAGGTCAAGAAACTTTCCCAAAATTACACAGCTAATAAGTGGCAGAATTGTGCTTGATACCTCTTTGTCGAATTTAACTGTACCATACTCACTGAAAATCGAAATATATAAAACGAACCAATTAATGGTGAACATTTCCATTATCCGTCAGAGGAAAATGCCCTCTCTCTGCTCCAGGTTCCCATGGGGAGGACTGTTTCCTGGCTCTCTCAGAGATGTAACCATTTTACCACTGATCTTATAAACTAAATTTGGCAGAGTAATCTAGTATACTGGGTTTAGCTCTGCCTTCTTTTTCCTCTGAGGAGATGCAGCCCACAGGGAGAATTATCTCTGCTCCTCCCCTCCCCGGGGTGGGGGGCGGCAGGGGCGGGGAAGCCTGTCTGCTCTGAGCTCAGTGCTGCTTGCAAGTGGATGGAGACAGGTTTTGATTCTAGAATTCAGTATTAGCCCAGCACACCTGGCTACCAGACCTAAAGTCCCTCCTTCCAGCATAACCACCTGTCTCACACTTTGTTTTCCCCCTCAGCTTTTCAAAAGTAGTGAAGAGGCAAGCTATTTCCTGCTCCTTTAGAGAACTCTCCTGCACTCCCAAATCATCAAGGGGTGGATTAAAGCTTTTTACTTTAAACAGTCCACAGAGTAAAGGCTGGCTAGAGAAGCCAGAACAGGGAGTGATGAGAAAGAAGCAGAAACCAGAAACTTCATGCCAAGAGTCAGCTGAAGATTACTCAAAATTAAAGAGAAGGCACTTGGCAAATTGATATGTAGGTAAATGACAAATAACAATTTACAACTTGCTTGACCTCCTCGACTCTTGACGCATTTCCACTATGTGAAATGAAGCATCCTGCTACCCACGGGCATGCCAAACCCTTCAGATGATAGGGATCTGGGCCTTGTAGGGGACCTCCACTGGTCCAGAGGAAAGAGGGATGCCCTTCCAGGCCCATTCTCAGACTTTCCTAGATTTCTGCAAACAGGCTGACAATTCAGGAAGACCACCAACGACCTGCTTCATTCCCACTTCTCAAGCTATCTGCTTGCTGTCTCCATCTGGGTGTATCACAGGCATTTCAAACAAAGCATGATCAAAACAGGTCTCTTGATTTCCTTCCAAAGACCTGTTCCTTTCCCAGTCTTCCCATCTCAGTAAATGGAACCAGCACCTCCCTGTTAGATTCCACTAATTTCCTCCTACCTCACATTCAATCCATTAGCAAGTTCTGTTGTCTCTGCCTCTAAAATAGATCCTGAGTCTGTTCACCTCCTTCTAGCTCCTTGTCCAAAGTAACCCCCTTGTCCAAAGTAGGTGTTATTTCTCACCCAGACTCTTAAAAGAGACTTTTAATGTAATAGCCTCCCTGCTTCTGCTCTTGCCAATATGTAATCTAACCAACAGCCAGGTGAGCTTTCAAAATGGAAACAAGTCATTTCATTCCCCTGCTTAACATTATTTAATGGCTTCTAAATGCCCTTAGAATAAAGTCCAAAGTCCCTCTCTCTCTGAATTAAAGTTCTGTGTCATCTAACCCCTGCCTTCTGTGTGACTTCATCCCTTGGCTTTCTCTACCTCATGTGCCATGTCCAACCAAGCCTGTTTCAACCTCAAGACCTTTGTCCAGTACTTGTTACTCTTCTTGGGTCACTCCTTCTTCAGATCTTCTGGTCACGTAGGGTAAATATCACCTCCTCGAGGGAGACCTTCCTGTCCATCCATCTGAAGTAGGTAGACCTCTCCCTCCCCTCCACCAGTCACTCTGTCTCACCTTCTTCTTCTTTTTTTTTTCTTAGCTTTTTCATTTTTTCATAGTACTTATTACTATATGAACTTATCTTGATTTTCTAATTGTTTACTCATTATATTTATTATTTGTATTCGTCAACCAAAACGTAAGCTCCATCAGGGCAGAAATCCTACCTGTTTTGCTCATTGTATTTCCAAGGTCTAAAATAGTGCCTGGCCATAGAACACTCTCTGATATGAATGAAACATTAGTTTAATGAAATTAAGTGTTTGAAAAGACAAAGACAAATCTAGACATAGACATATGTCTCAGAAACACAGATTTTTGATCTTGTCATAGCTTCATCTTTGAAGGTCAGCCTCATTCCACACTCATACGTTCCTCCCACATGGCCTGAGCAGCTCTGAAGGGTCTTCTACGCCTTCTTTGTCTTTGGCCTGATTCTGAGAGACAGAGTTCATCCTACTTTCTGCTTACATCCTAGTGGCCTGAGTTCATTCACAGCCAAAGACAAGAATCAGCCTTTAACTCACCAAGAACTCTTCAACCCAGAATACCCCTTCTCCCCAAATGATTGCCTGGTCCATTTAAGCCTGACAGTGACTGAGACTCCAGCCTCTACCCCTCAGCCCCTGCCCCAGATTAGGGACATCCTCTCAGGCCCAACTCCCTCCATTGTCAAGTTAATAGAAGAAGTTTGGTGATGCTATCCAGGGCAGAGAGCCGTTTGGAAATTGGGTGGGGGCAATGCTCTTTCACTAAAAAATTTGAGTATTAGTAAGATATTAGGTCAAAATTGTGTGGACTAAAGGAATACAAATTTATTTGACTAGATGAAATAAATGAGAAATAGGTTCATAGCCAGGGAATGGAAGATCCTGTGTTTCTCTCCTGTCCTGCCTTGACAGCAGAGCTTGAAAGCCATGCCATGAAAAATCTGTGGACACTGAGACCTGTCCCTCCGACCACAGGCAAGCCTGCAGGACCGCTACTAATGTGGCATCTCAAGGGTGAAGGAATGCCTCACTTCCACCAGCATCAGAAACACCTTCCTTTGTGGACTACACCAATTTGAGAATGTTCTTGTGGAAAACGATGCAGATTTTTTATGCAAAATTTCCTGGTTTTTGAATTAGGATTACATTCCACTAACTATAACAGAAAATCCAAAACAGCATCTAGGGTAAATTAGATAGGAATGTTTTTCTCTTGTGAGAGGCAGTTGAGAACAATCCAGCAGCTCCATGGTGATCAGGGATCCGGGTTCTTTACAGGTTTCTGCTCTATCATTCCTAGGCTGTGCCTTTATCTCCATGACCCCGTCTGGCAGCTAGAGCTCTAGCAGCCTGTTTCAGGAAGCAGGATGGAGGATTGGCTGGAGAAAGAAGAGGACACAAGGTATGTGTCTTTTAAGGAAGCTGCCACAAAGCACATCTGCTTACATCTGGGTGAGAACCTAACCCCATGGTCACAGTTAATTGCAATGGAAGTTGGGAAATATCACAAATACGTGTGTGTGTGTGTGTGTACAGAGAGAGAGAGAAATTTATCTTAAGGAGTTGGCTCAGGTGATGGGGGGTGCTGGTGAGGCTGAAATGCTTCTGGCAGGCCAGCAGGCTGGAAACTTGGGCAATATTTTTATATTACAGTTCTGGGGCAGAATTCCTTCTCCAGGAAACCTCAGAGTTTGCTCTCAAGGCCTTCAGTTTATTAGATGAGGCCCACCTACATCATTGAGGGTAATCTTCACTTAAAATGATCACAGATGTTGGGGGGCCTGGCGGGCTCAGTCGGTAGGGCATGCGACCCTTGATCTTGGGGTTGTGAGTTCAAGCCCCACGTTGGAGATGGAGACTACTTAAAAGATATATTTAAAAAATGATTGTAGGTGTTAATCACATCTACCAAATATCTTCACAGCAAAATCTAGATTAGTGTTTGACCAAATAAGCACCATAGCCTAGCTGAGTTGACACGTAAAATTAACTATTACAGTCACTAATTCAAAATTTTTAAAAAACACCTATCTGTGCATTGGGTTTGGCTGGCAGCCTGCCTGTTTGTGATCCCTCCTCTACGTGCTGGGGCAGGAAGCTTGGTCCTTTAGAGACCCACAGTATGGAAGTACTCGAGCTGGATACCCTCGGTATAACCGGGATCACACATGTGTGGTAACAAGAAGCCTGCAGTGAACGTGCCAAAGTTCCACCCTTTCAGGGAGACTATACCTAAATAAATAGCTAGTCTCGTGTGTGTGTGTGTGTGTGTGTGTGTGTGTGTGTGTACCACTGTGTTGGTGAGATGCTGTATGGTAAACAACATGATTTCCTCTCTGACCCCTTTCTAACTCATTAAGTTATTTTCACTATAAAATCCAGGCTCTGGTGCTGGGTAGTCCTTTAGCGAGGCAAAGGAGGGAGGGGTGAGAAGGGAAATAGGGAGCTGGGGCTGACGAAAGCCCCATGGCTTTTTGGTCTATGATCACTGGCCACTCACCCAGTACCAGGGAGACAGGAAGGCCACTCTTCTCCACACACTCTTCAGACAGCTCTTTCTGACTTGTTTTTGTCTTTCAAAGTTAACTTTGATACAGTCAGCCGTGAAAGCGGAGGCATGCTGCAAAATCATTTTGTCACTTACTCGTAAGATACATTTATATACAAGATATATCTTATAAGATATATGTACCTCTCACAAATCTGTATTATGCATGTTTATTTTCTGATTCTTATATGTATTGCAATGTTCTTCCTAATTTTTAAACAGTGATGATACCTTTCACCATAATTCTGTGCACGCATGCACGTTTTCTCAGTCTATTTTAAGAAGACAAGCATTAGAAATGGGGCTGAAATGGGCCCAATAAAAGCATTGACATACAAATTATACCACTTAGAAATCCATTATGTTATTAAAAGGCAAAAAGATAGAACTAAAATTGTTTTGGGTAAATATGCATCTTTTCTATGTTTCTTAATTCCTGTAATAGTTTTATACAATAATCATTGTACAAAAATTAGAACAATTATAATTAAGTGGGTCTTTTTTAGCTTTATGGGAAGCAAATTTGGTTTATTTGGTGTAAGTTCTATTGCTTGTTGTTTCATTCTCAAATGTTAGTCATCTCTATTGTGATTTTGTTTCTCAGGCAGTTACTAGAAGGGGTCATTTCGAAAGAAACCAAGAATAGAAGGGGGACCCTTACTGTGGTGACCATTTCTCAGATCTTTGGAAAAATAGCTTTCCATACTTAGAAATCAGAGAATCAGGCTTACATTTAATGATGTACCTGAGTTTCACCTTCATTTGAAAGGGTGTTTGTCCTTGTTAAACTCATTCTTTTAGATGGCAGAAATCATATTTAATGAGTATGCCAACCCGTTGGAGGCATTGTCCTAAATTGTTCTTCCATGACATCTGTTTTGGATTAAATATAAACAGATTTTTCCTTATGCAAAATTCTGCACTCCAGCTCATACTATTACATTGTTTCACTCTTAACATAGATTAAATGTCTACTAGCTGCTAGATTTTCTATGGAACACATTAAGAACATGCATTTTCTTGCATTTTGTGCTCTTTTCTACACTTTTTAAGCATTCATAGCCACGGACTATCTTCAGTAATGGCTTATGACAAAAACCTTTTATACTCTTATCTGTGGTCAAGGCTGGCTACATAACTTGTTGGGCCCAGTGCAAAATGAAAATGTGGGACCTCTGTTCAAAAAGCAGGGAAAGAGGAGCCTGGGTGGCTCAGTCAGTTAAGCGTCCCACTCTTGATTTTGGCTCAAGTCATGATCTCAGGGTCGTGAGATGGAGTCCTGCTTAGGATTGTCTCCCTCTCTTGATGCAGAAAAAGCATTTGACAAAATACAGCATCCTTTCCTGATTAAAACCCTTCAGAGTGTAGGAATAGAGGGTACATTTCTCAATCTCATAAAAGCCATCTATGAAAAGCCTACAGCAAATATTATACTCAATGGGGAAAAGCTGGAAGCCTTTCCCTTAAGATCAGGAACTCGACAAGGATGCCCACTCTCGCCACTATTATTCAACATAGTACTAGAAGTCCTTGCAACAGCAATCAGACAACAAAAAGGGATCAAAGGTATTCAAATCGGCAAAGAAGAAGTCAAAATGTCTCTCTTTGCAGATGGCATGATACTCTATATGGAAAACCCAAACAAATCCACTCCCAAAGTATTAGAAGTTATAGAGCAATTCAGTAACGTGGCGGGATACAAAATCAATGCTCAGAAATCAGTTGCATTTCTATACACGAACAATGAGACTGAAGAAAGAGAAATTAGGGAATCCATCCCATTTACAATAGCACCAAAAACCATACGTTACCTTGGAATTAACTTAACCAGAGACGTAAAGGACCTATATTCTAGAAACTATAAATCACTCTTGAAAGACATTGAGGAAGACATAAAAAGATGGAAAGATATTCCATGCTCATGGATTGGAAGAATTAACATAGTTAAAATGTCCATGCTACCCAGAGCAATCTACACTTTCAATGCTATCCCGATCAAAATACCGAGGAAATTTTTCAAAGAACTGGAACAAATAGTCCTTAAATTTGTATGGAACCAGAAAAGGCCCCGAATCTCCAAGGAACTGTTGAAAAGGAAAAACAAAGCTGGGGGCATCACAATGCCGGATTTCGAGCTGTACTACAAAGCTGTGATCACAAAGACAGCATGGTACTGGCACAAAAACAGACACATAGACCAATGGAACAGAATAGAGAGCCCAGAAATGGACCCTCGGCTCTTTGGGCAACTAATATTTGATAAAGCAGGAAAAAACATCCGGTGGGAAAAAGACAGTCTCTTCAATAAATGGTGCTGGGAAAATTGGACAGCTACATGCAAAAGAATGAAACTTGACCACTATCTCACACCATACACAAAAATAAACTCCAAATGGATGAAAGACCTCGATGTGAGACAGGAATCCATCAAAATTCTAGAGGAGAACATAGGCAGCAACCTCTACGACATCGGCCAAAGCAACCTTTTTCATGACACATCCCCAAAGGCAAGAGAAACAAAAGATAAAATGAACTTATGGGACTTCATCAAGATTAAAAGTTTCTGCACAGCCAAGGAAACAGTCAGAAAAACTAAGAGGCAGCCCACGGAATGGGAGAAGATATTTGCAAATGACACTACAGATAAAGGACTGGTATCCAAGATCTACAAAGAACTTCTCAAACTCAATACACGAGAAACAAATAAACAAATCAAAAAATGGGCAGAAGATATGAACAGACACTTTTCCAATGAAGACATACAAATGGCTAACAGACACATGAAAAAATGTTCAAAATCATTAGCCATCAGGGAAATTCAAATCAAAACCACACTGAGATACCACCTTACGCCAGTTAGAATGGCAAAAATAGACAAGGCAAGAAACAACAATTGTTGGAGAGGATGTGGAGAAAGGGGATCCCTCCTACACTGTTGGTGGGAATGCAAGTTGGTACAGCTACTCTGGAAAACAGTGTGGAGGTCCCTTAAAAAGTTAAAAATTGAGCTACCCTATGATCCAGCCATTGCACTACTGGGTATTTACCCCAAAGATACAGACGTAGTGAAGAGAAGGGCCATATGCACCCCAATGTTCATAGCAGCAATGTCCACAATAGCTAAATCGTGGAAGGAGCCGAGATGCCCTTCAACAGATGACTGGATTAAGAAGTTGTGGTCCATATATACAATGGAATATTACTCAGCTATCAGAAAGAACGAGTTCTCAACATTTGCTACAACATGGACAGCACTGGAGGAGATAATGCTAAGTGAAATAAGTCAAGCAGAGAAAGACAACTATCATATGATTTCTCTCATCTATGGAACATAAGAACTAGAATGATCAGTAGGGGAAGAAAGGGATAAAGAAAGGGGGGTAATCAGAAGGGGGAATGAAACATGAGAGACTATGGACTATGAGAAACAAACTGAGGACTTCAGAGGGGAGGAGGGTGGGGGAATGGGATAAGCTGGGATTGTCTCCCTCTCCCTCTGCCCCTCCCTCCCCACTCACTCTTGCTCTCTCTTAAAAAAAAAATAAAAGCAGGGGAAAAAGTGCAGTTAATTAAAGGTGGTAATGTGATACAGGAGTAACAACATGAACTTAAAAACTGCAAAATAATATGTAATAATATGTCATAATACAATAAATTATAATAGTTCATTAATGTGATATCTTGATTGATTATGAAAATTTTCTGGCTTACTTGTCTGCAAATTCACCAAGACTTGTCCTGTCATTTTATTTTCATTTTCCATAGATAAGAAATTCATTTCATGCAGTTTCTTTTGCAGTAGATATGACTGAAAGCAACACCTGTCACTCTTGGCAAATGCAAGATCTCAAGAAGATCATTGTCATTTTGGAAAAGATCTGTTGATGCAACTGTTAAGAATGTTTTATAGGTTGTGACAACACTATGATAATTTCTAATAAATCATTTCGAAATATAAATTTGGTACTTCTAGAGTGTTGATTCTTGTGGAACAGTTTCTCCCAGCAGATTTAATTCCTCATATGAATTAGTTTTATGTAAATCTGAACTTAATTGTAAGTATAAATTCATACAATGGCATTTTAATGTTTCCTCACACACGAGGCAATGTTTCCTGAAACCTGTGGAAGTCATGCAAGCAACTGAAGTGGCTTCATGATTTGACTATAATTCAGAGGGCCTGTTTATGCAAGTGGGACACGAAGGAAGGAGTGGGATTTCTAACTGTGCCCATAACTTTTAATTAAAGACTGTCTCCTTTACTAGGCAAGTCACGGTGCTATGGCTCCATCAAGTAGCAGAAGTACATGCCTTGAGGTCCTTCTTGTTTCACTTACTATAAAAGTTTGGATTTTACGGTCATGAAGACAGACCTTGTCAAGCCATGAAAATGAAAGGTAGGCCTGGATATTGTAAGGCAATACAATGCCCAATCTGTAGGTAACCATGCCCTTGTGAACTTCTACTAACCAGGTTTAAGGTCTATCCATATCCCCAAATGCCTTTTCATCGTGATAAGTCAATGCCCTATTAATGAGTGAAATTTATTAGCATGCATGCCCAAAATGGCATACTCAGATGCTTATTCATTTCTGAGATTTTCTCATGCTATCAGGTGCTTCTGAATTTAAACCGCCACCCCCTGATAAAGATGTAGTCCAGTGAATCAAGTAAAACTCATCCGAGTTAAAAGCTCATGCCCCTCTTGTATAAAACAACAGTAAGAACAACAACAAAATTTAACAACTTGACAATCTGGAGAGTTGTTCTGAGAAGGGAAAAACATTACAGCACATAATATCATGAATGTGGATACGGTATACTGATTTGTTCTACACATTCTGGAATTCTACAATGGAAAAACAAATTTTCGAAGAATGAAAGAGAGAGTTTTATAAAAGACAAAAGTTGTGTAATAAAGTTAGAGGATACAGATCACCAAAGCTATTACTGAGATTATGAACAAGAGGCGCAAATGGATTTAGGTAAATTTGTAATAGATTAACACATTATTTAGAAAAATCAAGCATTTTGAGGTCTTTTCCATCTCCAGGTTTCTGAGCTTGATTTCATGGAAGGCCCTCATCCACTAACAAATTTTACTCTCAGAATTGTAATCCCTGGAGTATGGAAGAGAAGGAAGGGGATCCATCCCTATTTCATTGCCCCTCACCTATTGCTGTAGTCCTGAATTGGATGATTACTCTGAAATCTAAAGTTTTCTTCCATGTCTTAAAGCAAAATCATGGAAGGAGACTCCAATAGATAATTATAGATGGGTAGGGAGAAAGATGAATTGGAAATGCAATTTAGCCAAAATTAGGTGGGAATGAGAAATGGGATATTGAACTAATGTTCACCCTTTTCAATCATTAGCATGGGCCATATTTTGCGCTAAAAATGACTTATTCTCACCATTTCATAAGCATAGAATTGGGGGTACCTGCCTGGTTCAGTTGGTTGAGCATAAGACTCTTGATCTCAGAGTTCTAAGTTCGAGCCCCACGTTGGGTGTAGAGATTACTCACAAATAAAATCTTAAAAAAAAAAATAAGCTCAGAATTGAAGGCGTATTACAGAGGAACAGATTAAGTTCTTTCCAATTTATTGAATTATATACTTCTGCTGGTGTGGGTTTTTGTTTTTTCTTTAAATCTCAAAGATTTTATCTTAAACACATGTTCAAAAAATGATGGTCATAGTTAGTCATAGCCTGCCACAGAGTAATAGGTCTAGAGGTCAAGAAGAAAAAAAATCTCAAAGTGCTGATTTTTTCTTTTAAAGTGTAGGGTAGGAACAAGAATTAGATACAGGCATCAAGTTGAAGAGTAATCACTTTCCTCTTCACTAAATAGGCTTTAATCTTCATATTTTGAAGAATAAATGTATTTATTCCAATTTCCCATAAATGCTGCATTTCTTTTATAAAACCTGATAAGAACTATGGGGGTGGGATTGTAACAATTTATAGATTCCTAAGCATTTCTTTGACTGAACTTCATTTTATTTCCTCTTTACCATAATTGTTACTGTTTTCTGGGTGGTATGAATGCACAATTGGATCACTGCTTTTCATGCTCATGAATATGAATGATGCTCAGTGCTCACAAGGTATTATTGCAACTCTGCAACGAAGTGAAGGCAGGAAGTTAGTGCTTATGCAGAAAATGGTGACAATAGGAGCATTCTCTAGATGAATATTTATTGAGTGTCTATTATGTACCAGACACTCTTCTCCTGCTGGGGATACATCTGCAAGCAAAACAAAACAAAACAGAAAACCTCAAAACAACATTTTACAGTCCAGTGAGGAGAGACAGACAATGAAATAATAAGCACAAGTGAAAAGGCACGTTGTAGAGTTGTTTTTAGAAGAGAGTGCATCAGTTAGCTATTGCTATTTAACAAAACCACCTCAAAATGAAGGGGCTCAAAACAGTAAGCGTTTGTTAATGCTCATAAGAGCAAAGGGGGTTGGAAATGAGAGAGGGCTAAGCTGCAACTTTAAGTGAGGAGGTCACTTCATTGAGAAGGTGACTGTAGTAAACAGGCTCTTGGATGGCCCCCCTTAGCCACACCTCCTGGCCATCCTGCCTTTGTATAATTACCTTCCTTTGAGTGTGGACTGGACCAGGGACTGCCTTCCAACAAAGAGAATAATATAGCAAGAGCAATGGGATGTCATTTCCAAGATCAGGTTGCAAAGAGTTGGTGTTCTCGTCTTGCACAGCCCTGCCTGCTTGCTCTGATGGGACCTGGGTACTGTGCTATGAGCTGCTCTATGGCTGGAATCCTGCATGGCAGGGAACCAAGGGAGGCTCCTGGCCCTTAGTTCAATAGCTCACAAGGAACTGAATCCTGCTAACAACTAAGAGCAAGTTGGGAGGTGGGTCCTCCTTCAGTGGAGCTTCCGGATGAGATCTCAGCCCCGGTGCCACCTTGACTGCAGTGAATCCTTGGGGTGAAGACACCCAGCTCTGTTGCGCCTGAAATCCTGATGCACGGAAGCTATCAGATGTTTGCTGTTTCAAGCTGATAAAATTTGGTGTACTTTGTTATACAGTAATAGATAACTAATATAGTGACTTGAAGGATGTGAGGGAGTTCACCATGAGGCAGCTGTCTAGGGGAAAAGCATTCCAGGCAGAGGGCACAGCCAGTGCAAAGGCCTACCAGAGGAACAGGACTGACATGTATAAGGAAGGGCAAGGAGGCCACTGTGTGGGAGGAGTGGATGAGGACACAAGTAGGAGATGAGGTAAGAGAGGTGACTGGAGGCCAGATCATGTGGGGGCTAGGAGGTTATCATAGGAACTTTTGCCTTTATCTGAGAGAAAGGGGGAACTGTTACAGGTTCTGAAAGAGTACGACACGAGCTGATACAGATTTTTGAAAGATCTCTAGCTTGTGTTGAAAATCAGCTGTGAGGAATTAAGGGAGAAAGCAGGGAGACCAATTAGAGTCTGTTGCAGTAAATGAGGCAAGACATGATGGCAGCTCAGATCAAGATGGTAAGTCAGTAGAGTTATGATGACAGAGACGGATTCTGGATGTACTCTGAGGGTAGAACCACAGATCGGTTTGTGGGGTGTGAAAGGAGGAGAAGAGTCAAGGAAGATGCCATCATTTTTGGTTTGAGAAAGTAAAAAATGCTAAGACTGTAGGTGGATCAGGTGTGGTGGATGGAAAGTCAGAAACTAACTTTTAATCATGTCAAAACTTGAGACATCTATTATACATCAAGGAGAGATGCTGAGTAGACAACTGGGTGTATGAGCCTGGAGTGCAGGAGTGATGTTTAGGCCGGGTATATAAACGCAGGCGTTGTCAGCATATAAACAGTATTTAAGGTCCTGAGACCGGATAAGATCACCAAGTACAGAGAGAGAAAGGGTCCAGGAACTGCGAATTGGTGCACTCCAAGCATCCGGAAGTCAGGAAAGAGGGAAGGAGTCAGTAGAGAAATCTGGGTGGGAGCAGCCAGGGGGCTAGGAGGAGAATCCAGGGGTGTGGTGTCTTGGAGACAATTAGGGCAAGTGACCAGGTGCTGCTGCTGTGTTGGGACCGATACTGAGAAGCCACCACCAGATTTAGTAGGGTCGTTGGAGATCTTTCCCGGAGCAGTTTCACTGGAGTCATGAGGTACAGAGTGAGGAAAGTGGGCTTGACAGTGGGAGAAGAACCAAAGCTAGTAAGAATATAATAAATCTTTATAGTTTTGCTGCAAAAAAACCAAAACCAGAACCAAACCAACCAAACAAAACCCCCAGAAATGGGCTTGTTATCTGATGAGGGAAATGGAGTTAGAGTATTTGTCTGCTTTTAGAAATGTTGAGGAAAGGGCAAACATGTAATGATCTAGCAGGAGGAACGGCCAAGCATTCTCCTTAGGTAGAATGTCGTGCTCAAGTAGGGGACCTAGCTTTGGGAAGAAATCCAGAGAGATTGTTTATAGTTTCAGGAAAAAATTGTAATGACTTTGAAGTGAGCAAAAAATATTACTGGTGTCCTTTCTAGCACACTCTTTGCGTTCTCTACCCCTAGTCTTTGAGCTATTTTACAACTCAGACAATTGATAGGAATGCAAATAATTTTCATAGACATACAAATGAATTTTGTCTGATGGAGGCACAATTGCTTTACCTCCCATGCTGTAGACGCTAGTTTTGCAACTATTGAGCAATTAATTTGCATCTATTACATTCGTTTTGGCATGCCTTGTTATCCATATATGTGCCTTTTAGGAATTCTTCTTTGAACTGGTTCTAACATTTACTGGTTCCTCCCTTACTTAATGAGTAAAGTAAAATTGTTGACACATGTCCATTTTATATTTGTATGAGAATCATGAGTTTACATTAAAAAAAAAAGTATCCTTCAATAATAGAAGCGAGGGAAAGTAGCATACGGAGGAACAGATGTCTTAGGTGGGTGGAGGAGGTGGTGATAACTTGTGGGGGATTCTCTTCCAGTAGCTTCATTCTCCTGGGGACAGAGATGTAACATAGTCAGCAGAGTGGGAGAGTGAACGGACTAGAGAATTTTAGTATGATTGCAGCATGAAAGACCACTTGAGCGGTCATGAATTTGAAGTGGGCTGTCCATGGACTGTATTTCTCTAGCCACTGTTCAGTTGCATGGGCATACACACCACACACCCAGGCGAAGAGCTGACTCTAATCGGGGTTGTGGCTTTGCTAAATCAGTAGGAAGAGGCAATGGAAGAGGCAAGAGTTGAAGATACACATGAAGGAATGATGACAGTGATTTCTTGGAATTTAAGCAGGGTAAGGAGATTAGAGAAGACTTATGGGTGAAGGACAATAAAAATGCCATGAGAGCAATAGATTAGAGATCTCAATAGGGTGGCAAGACTGTTGGAGTTGCAGTTCTAGAACAATGAGCTGGAAAGACAGGAGTCGGTAGTCAGAAAGTAAGCAAAATATTTTCTCTATTTGGGGCTGGAATTCTGGCGTCCAAACCGACATTCCACTGTTTGAGGGTCACTCACCTGTTGTCCATCAGATTCCCCTTTCTATAAGTGGAAGCACAGATGTTTTGCACGAACTGCTTAATTCCACCTTCTCCTAGTTTTATTCTTCTTTCTCAATGAGATGATTCCATGAAATCAAGTCCTGATTTTTCAAGAGTGAACAGAATCTGCAGAGATAGGCAGCGCAGTGAACCTGGTCTCTATGCTGTGGAACGTTGTGCGGTTGGAACACTGCACAAAGGACACCAGGCACAAAGGGTGAGCGGGGCTGAGATTCAGCCTGAGCTCTGCTCACTGAGTGGCAGTCCCATCACCAGCGGCCTTCTGTGCCCACAAAGGTTCATGCTCTGCTATTATGGGGATGTTCTCAGTGATATCTTTTCTAATTCCCAGAAAGGTGTTGTATAGGCCAAGGAGCCCTGATAAAAACTGCACACATGCCACAAAGTTTTACCAGAGGGCTGGACTCAGGAGGCAAGTTTGTCTTTCTGCTGAGAAATCCCTTGTGTTCTTTTGTCCTCTACATGCTTCAAGAATTGAGAATCTTTTCCTTCCTTCGTTCCTTCTTTTCTTCCTCCCTCCCTTCCTCTTTCCCTTCTTTCTTTCTTTCCTTCTTTCTTTCTTTCACAGAGAGAGAGCACACCCACAAGCACAGGGGAGGAGCAGAGGCAGAGGGAGAAGCAGACTCCCCACTGAGCATGCAGCCTGATGTGGGGCTCGATCCCTGGACCCTGGGATCATGACCTGAGCTGAAGGCAAATGCTCAACCGATTGAGCCATCCAGGTGCCCTGAGAATCTTTTTCAAGGAAGAGACTCAAACTAAACTTTCTCAATTATGTGCATACAGTAGCTCTTTATCATTCAGTTTTTACTTGGATAATTAAATGTTGCTTTCCCTAAAATCAATACCTGGCTTTCTAGGTCACTGGTATTTGAGAAACATGATGAAGTATGTGTAGCATGAATTATTTGTGGATCACTGCCAGCTCCCCTGTTTCTGTCCATTTATTAGAAAAATCTTAGAAGGTTAGACTAATACATGTAATTTATAAAACCAATTAAATGACTTTTTTCCCCTGATAAGCAACATGAAAGAGTGGGCAGAAATTACTTTAGACAGGTGTAAAAAACTTCTACTTGCCCATTTACTATTTGAAGATCTTTTTTAAAACATTGGTTCACTTTTAAAACAATGGTTCACAACATTGGTACATTACTTATCAATGTCCTGGCATTCTCAGGTAGCTATACAAAAATTTAGTCTCCTTAAACTATTAAGTGTCATGTAAAAATATCTGAAAAGGCCCCCTCTTTTTTGGTAGGAATTCTAGCAATAATCACTCATTATATTAAAAACATAACATAGGACACGGCTCTGTGGAGACAAAATGATCCATACTCACTAACAGCAAATGTTAGTATAGGGGGTGAGCTACAACTTGGAGACTTAACAAAAACAAAGGCTATTTTCAGCACACTTTTACAGCCGGTAGTTAGTCCAGGGAATGCTGTTGGGAGGTAGTCGGGTGCCGTTTCTCCTTAGTAGCAACAGAATGACAGGTTGAGGCTATGCGACTAGGGTGGCAGGAGGATCAAGAGCCTCCACCCCCAACCTATTTCTGGCTTCTGCACGGGACGGGTTTGCCCCCTCTCTGCTTGGGCGCACAGAGCATTTCCACTACCATGCAGAGCAAAGCCGGTCGTGATCTCGCAAGCACAGCACAATTCTCAGCTATTCTCCAGATTTAAGCTCTCATCAAAGAGCACGCTATTTTGTTCTGAAACCCTTTGAGGACATCACTACTTCCTCTTTAGCCTTCACCTGGAAATGCAGTATTTGGGCAAGAAGGGAGACAGAAAGTAAAAGACATGGAAGTAAGTGTGAGGGATAGTAGGGGACAGTAGGGGGTGGCGGGCTTGAGATGAGGACACTGGAGACTGGGAATGCCTTCTAACAGCCCCTGATAGGGCTCTTCACAGGGGATATCATCATTTTACTTAAAAGAACAATGAAATTCCAGAACATCATTCGAATTCCTAGACTAACCTAGGTATGAAATGACTTGCTAAAGCAAAATACATTTTTCCCTCAAATAGTTTGCCATTAAAATTTATTAGTGCCATTTGTGTGGAAATTAAGACCAAACTGCAATATGCTTTCCATTTAAAGTGTGGAAAGTTTTGTTCCTGAGTCCGGGTCCTTAGGATGGTGCACCTAAATGATAAATGAAATAAGTATGTCATTTACTGTAATAGACTGAGCAACTCTGCCCTAGTCGCATAGCCTCAACCTGTCATTCTGTTGCTTCTAAGGGGAAATGACACCCGACTACCTCCCAACAACATTCCCTGGACTAACTAGATTGAAGTGGTATTTGATGGATGGGAAAGAAAATGCTACAGCAGAATTATTTTAAAAACCATAGAATGTGCTTTCATATGCCTATATTGAAAGTTTAGATTAAGAAGCAGCTCAGTCTAACAGCTTTGGGTTACTACTCCAGGGATGAGGGTGGGAGGAGGTTCTTAGACTGCATTTGATTATGCGGCTGATTAATAATGAGATTCTTTCTCCCATAGCAAGGTACCCATTAGTACAAAACTTTGGTAGCTAGACTATAATGTGACACCTGCACAAAAGCCATCAAGTTAATACCTCAGTCACTGATCCAGTAAACCTTACGCTGCACAATGTGCAGTTTTTACAGCGCTGCTTAGGCTGTAGTGGTACTTTTCTTCAAGTTCTTGTTTTCCTTTTAAACCATACATTTATTTCCCTTTGATTTAATCATGGGTATTTTCTTGAACGTAAACTGTTTTAGTGTAAAATTTATTCCTAAAAATCTTCAGATTCACTTTATTAAAATAGTTCAATAGTTAAACTCAGGCAAACCTTATTCCAGTGTGAGTCACTCCATATGAACGAGGGACAGCACTAGGCCATCTGCAGTGAAGGTCGGTCCATTCATGGAGGCTCTTTACACATAAATATAAAAATATTTTATTTTCAGATGCTTTCACTTTTAAGGTACTTCCTTGAAAGTCATGTCAAAAAAAGTATTAAATAAAAGAGGTTTCCTATGATTTGAGGGGGAGATGAGTGGAAACCACTCTTGCTGGTTACATAACTGGAAATCTTTGTGGCCGTATGTGAAAGCATAAACTATCGCCAACAAACTCATTTTCCCCTGACTCTGTTGGTGTGAAATTACATATTGTTATTTTAAAAGCTCTTCTGCTTTTATTGAAATGCAACAGTTACTGAGCACCTACTATATTGGTTACTATGTGGTCCAGCTCATTTGTCCCTGACAAAAAGCCACGGATGGTCTCCTCTCTTTCTCGGGGGATGTACGTGCATGTGTGAAGCCATTTGCATATTCTTGGTTAGTGTGCTTGTGGGGCAGCTTGGAGAAGTCTCATCTACTTGTTAGCAGTTGGTTGGTTTGATAAAGCGTTTCGGAAGGCAGACGCAGCACTCCCAGGCCTGCCAGAAGTATTTCTTCTTTGAAGATTCATTTTCTTGAGGGGTCTTGCTTTGCTAATTCAGTGAAGACTTTTGGGTGTAAAAACGGAACACAGGATTTCAAACAGTTCTGCAGAAACTGTGCTTTGGTCCCTAGACTTTGTTGTCCTGAGGAATTGAACCTGTCATCTGGTTTGCATGCTTCATGACTGAGGTTATCTTAAAACAGGAAAGGTAGGAAAGCTTTCCTATGCTTTGGATAGGAGACAAATTTGCTTTTGTAGAATTTGTGGCTGAGGAAAGCAGACAGGGCCTGGCTGAAGAAAACATACGTCACCACTAGCCACCAAGTTAAGTTATGGAATCCAAAGGTGACAGCCATGGAAACGTAGATCATCAGCTCTGCTAAGTAGTTTGGGGAAGAAACGTATTCAAACCAGTCTCCAAAAGGGATTCGGTGGTTACAGTGAATGACCACCCCTGAAACAGAAACAGAAGACTTCCTGAACAAATGAAGTTGTGGAAAGAGAGTTTACCACCTCAGGTCCCAAGTCATTTACAAAAACTCTTATTTAAAAAAGAGGCTTGCTGACCCATGTGCAAACCCACTTCCTGTCACACCTCCATTGCCAACCTACTATGTATTAAAAAGTTACATGCTTAGGTTACACTATCAGCTGAAAATAAGCACAGAGGAAAGCCTGTTTCTCCACCAGGCCTCCAAGCTAGTCATTAAGAGCTCAGACTGCAGAGTCAGACTGCTTGAGTTCAAATCCTGACTCTACCACTTGCATGCTGTGGAACTTTAGAGAAGTTGCTTCACATCTCTGTACCTTAGTTTCCACATTTGTAAAGGGATGATGAGACTGTCCCCACCTCAACTAAGCACTATGAGGCTATATGTAAAGCTCCAGGAACAGGGCCTGGCACAGAATAAGCACTTGATAAATGTTGAATAATATTATTCCATTTTTAATATTTAAAAAACCTAATAAAAACTGTACCTGTGATAAGTCAACACAAGCTAACTAAAAAGTCAAATTCGTTTTTGCTGTGGCTGGAATGACACTAACTCAGCATGGTAATATGAATGCTCACGTGCTGGTTAGGCACGTATCTGCCGTGCAGGCCCCCAGATGTGGGCACAGAATAGAATCACAGAGTGTCAGGGGCCGGGGAAATCTTTTAGCATATCGCTCTCATTTTACAAAGGGGAAGATCAAGACCCAGAGAGGTGTCTTGTCAAAAATAAGCATTTGATAGATGAATCAATTAATTTAGGGCCGGAGGGGAAAAAATAAAGGAACAAGGACAACTAATTTCCGAGGGTTAAAATCCACATGCAGTGGCTCTGAAAGACCTCTCACCTGCTTTATTTTTCCTGAGATTGCCGAGAATGACATGGCACTTGTACTGATGGACAGACGACCAGATAAACATCAGCATTCCGAGGATATGGAACCACCGAGCTTGCATCAAGAGATTTTTCCCTATCACATAGGCTACAGAAAAAAGAATTAGCTTATTAGCCAGCCTACAAAATTTCAGAGGCTCAGGGGATGATAGTTAGTAGACTTGTACAGTTAGCAGAACACAATTATCCACTTATTCTGTTCCTCATGACTAGAAAATTATCCTGACATAATTTACCAAGTCCAGAAGGGTGAGCACTGTCCGGTGTGTGAAGGCATATGCTACTCAGCTGAGGGCAGCTTCAGTGGCCCCTGACAGAGAGTGCCCCATAGACACATTCTGCTCCCTGCTCCCTCTTCAAATGCTTCAAGCACAGAGGTCGGCTCTGTCTCCTCCTCTTGTGATGTACTCTTATGCGGTGAGACTGCTTCGTGTTTATAATTCTCAGCCCAGTTTTATGTCTTCTTTCTTACAGTCTACTGTCAGGAAAACACTTCCTAAAGGAATCTCACCCTGAGCTGCCACCCTAAGCCATTCAGGGGAGACCCTGAATGCAGAATACTGACTTGACTGGCTCCAGCCGATGAAAAGCACTGGAAGTGAAGGCTCATGATGGAGCTTCTCAAAAGAGAAGAAATGTAAACTGCAAGATGAAAACACAAACAATATCCCTTTCTGATTAGAGAGAACCATGTTGGATTTCGTTCAGAAGTAGAAACACTCACAGTATCATCTTCCTCTTTCTTCTCTAGCTACCAAGAAGACAGGAAGAATGCAGGACTTCTGAGGACTGGCGTCAGAAAAGCAAATTAAGGACTTCCTTATGATCAGCAGGAAGCAGTCAGGCTAGGTAGGAACTTGACTGAAGAAACAAAGCTGTCCATTGACTGTGGACTGACTGTGGGGAAGAGCCTGAGGGTCTGGAACGAAGAGACAGCCCCTACAGAGTTGATTCAGGTATGAGAACCGAGAATCATGTGATTCCATAAAGGCACCTGGAGGTGGGACTCAGGTGATGAATGCTAATGACTAATGAGAGTCCACCGATGTCTACCTGTGTTAATTTCTTTTAAAAACTTGCCCTATATAAACAGTTCACTGTAGACTCTTAATGTTTCCTAGACTTCACCATTTAACGAACAAGTTACATTTTTAAAGGTTAAAGATAAACAAAATATGAAAAATAGCTTTAAATTGGAGGGCCCTAAGAGCAAGTCATTTTAGGATTAAAAACTGAAGCAAGTGTTTGAGAGTTCCCATCACTGCCAAGTCACCTACTCTGAATCAGAGAAAGTACCTATGAGGGAAAGATTCCTAAGAATAAGATGGAATTATAATACAGGAAAGGGGAGGCAAGTGGAGGCTGACAGTCCAATCTGCGTAGTGTTTAACTCTTTGTTTATCCATTAATTACTGATTGAGTGTCTACTGAGCCTGGCATCTTGCACAAGGGATAAAGCAGAGTAAGTAAGGCAAGATCTCAGTCCTCAGGAACCCACGTTCCAGTGGCAAGGGACAGACAGAAACAAGTAGGCAAATCGATAACCAAGACAAGCTCAGGTAGAGACAGCACTCTGGAGAAAATAAAATACAACAGTGTAATGGAGAGTGGCTGGAGGAAGACCCTCTAGACTTTGAAGACAAGGAGACGAGAAGGTCTGGGCAGCTTACAGACATTCTTTCTCTTCCTTTTCACAAGAACTCTCTGAAATCGGGATATGTCTCTGTTAGAGATGAAGGTTCTGAGGTTCAGGGTGGTTAAGTAAGCTGGAATTCAGACTCAGGCCCCCCTGACTGCCAAGCCCAGGCTATTCCTATCAGACCCCACAGCTGGCAAATGTCCCAATATGTTCTCTCTCAATGAACTCCTGAAACCAGTTCTCCCCATATTGTCCCAAATGCCTGCATACGACCTCATGAAAGACAAGTCGGTGCTTCAGAAAGGAGTGTCTAGAAAGCGATTTTGTTGGGTATCTCAGCTGCCTTTTCTTGACTGTTTCTATGGGAGGGAGAGCAGAAGCTGAGGTGGAGCTAGCAGACGAAGCTCTAGAAGAGATTATGTAATGCCAACAGAGGCCAACAGACTGAAAGCTAGCCGGTTAGCCGCATGCTTCAGAAAGCTCCTTTGGGTGGAAATCCTAGCACTGTTCACCACAAGTAAGAGTTCAAACCTTGATATCGGCTGCACATGAATGCCACAGCAGAGAGCTCAGGGGGGAAACACTGACTTGATTAAATTCAGTGGCATCAGATGGAGAGATGTTAGCTGAGTGGTTGGAGCCAATCAATAATTCAGGAATTAAGAGAGATCATTACTAAGTCGTACTCTAAAAGCATTCCACATATTGCATGGTGCACTAGGTGTTATACACAAATAATGAATCATGGAACACTACATTAGAAACTAAGGATATACTGTATGATGACTAACATAACATAATAAAAAATTATTAAAAAAATAATAAAAAATAAAAGCATTCCTCAAGCCATAGAGGCCTCGGGTTGTACTACAGCAACAGAGAGAGGACATTCGAGGGGCTATTCTGATGCTGAAAACAAACCTGAGGAGAAAGCTCACTCACTGAGTATTGGAAACATCTAGACTTTGGTCTCTATTTACACGGATGGCTAGGAAACATGAAGACTTGAACTTAGAGAAAACAGTCATGAATGGTCTGACCCACAGTGTCTGGGCGGATGGACACCAAAGGTCCAGGGTGAAGTTAGCCTCAGCACTAAAAACTAATGTCAGTCACCCCAAATGACTCGAGTTCTGTATAATAAGCATGCATTGTTTTTACAAAAATGATAGTCCTATATGTTAGATCTCCAGCCTTCCCCCCCCCCCCAACACACTTCATTTCCTCCTCATAAACAAAGGTCAAGATTTTGCTTCCCTCTTCCTGGCTAGTGGGAGCTCAAAAATGTTCAGACACAATTCTGACTCATCACAGTACTCTTTTGTCCTCTCCCCTCAGGCTGCCTCCCTTGAAGAAAAGCTTTGTTATAATCGGAATCATCCTAAGAAATAATGACCACAAAATGGCTCTCTACTCCCTCTTCAAATCACAACTGTTCACCACTGGCCTAGGTCACCCCTTCCTCCTCCGGTTTTCTGAGATTTAATCCTGCACCAACCTTCCCCTTCCACACACGCACCCCAGGAAGACTGAACCTTCGGTGGAGCAACTTTCTTTGCTGATCTTTTCTCCTGTTCCTGGGTGTCCCCTGCTTCCTGCGCTACTCTTGACCATACTCCCTCTTTCTTTCCAGAGTAACGCCGCTTGAGTTCACAGACTTCAATCCCACCAAGGCAGACCCACATCCCAATTCTTTGCCCTTCCACCAAGCCTCCTGAACATCTGGTACTTTACTATCTTTACCATGGGCATGAGTGCTTATGTTGGTATCTTTCAGGCTTTAGCAATTTTGTAATAGTTGGTGTATACACTCTTGAGCATGTTGACTTTTTCTAAGGGCTAGCAGAGTTCAAACTCTTCAAATGCAAAGTGGGTTGGACTGGTCTACTTTCAAACTTCTGTCATGCTGGACTGCTTTGCCTGAAGAGCCCCTCATGTGCCCAGTGACTCAGCTAATAGACCCCAGGGATGACTCACCATTCCTGCCGTCCATTGGCACTTGACTCAGCACAGTTAGGCCGGTGAGGACATAGTAGACAAGTCCAAAACAGTACTGCACGATATGAATCACAGTATTGGAGAAGACACTGACATAGAAGCATTCGAAGAGCCTTCGCAAGCTGTGTAGCCACAGAAATACTAATACCAAGAATGCGGACAGCGCCAGCTCACCCCCTGTAATTCAAAATGCAACGTTAGCATCTCTCTTCCCAGCACTAATACAAAGTTAGATTTTTTCCCTGCTGTTCAACAGAGTATTGAATTTAAGACTAGAACTAGGAGAGGGCCCTAAAAATCATCTAGCCTACAAGTTGTTTTTTTTTTTTTTTTTTTTAGTCATGAGGAAGTGGGCCAAGTGAAATTAAGGAATTTGGCCAGTGACAAACTCAGGTCTCTGGACTCTCCTCCGTCATGTGAAAGCCTTCTGGTTACATGTATGTCACTGTGAAGGAGGCTGTGCACTCAGAACCTGTCTGTGGATCTCCACTTCCTGGCACTAGCAGCCAGCTGAAGATGGTCAGGAAGAATGCCCGGATGACCTCTAACAACCCACCCCCCCGCCCCGGTGGGATCCCTGGGTCAGAGGAGATGAGACACAGGCACCCGGACAGGCAGAAAAGGGGACAGGAACAGAAACAGAGGGAACTACGCATTTCTTTCCATATTAAAAAAACAACAACAACAAAAAGAGAATTACACTTTCAGGGGACTGTGAGCCTTGAGATCTATCTTCCTACCTGCCTCTCATCCCTCTGCCAAAAGAATTCGGAAGAAATGCTGGTTTTTAAAATGACATAACACCTAGATGTTTTTTAAATGAGTGTCACATGTACACACACACAGATACATACACACACATAAGAACATAATAAGGATACAGTTTAACAAATTTTTACAAACTAAACCAACCTATTCTACCCATATACCCAGCACCCAGATCAAAAAACAGAACACAACCAGCACTCCCTTGTCTCCCCTCCAGGCACTGCCTCCCCCCACAAGGGTAAGAACTATCCAGACTTCTATCAGTACAGAATAGCTTTGACGGTTTTTCTATTTTAAATACGGTAAATCCTAGTTTTAATTCTTTAGGAATAGGTTAAAGCAAATAAACAAATAAAACTCACAACCAACCTTCCAAATTCCAGAACCCCAGCTAGCCCCACAGTAAACAAAGGGAGAGATGAAGTTTTAATGGGTGAAGTGGGATCTGCTGCGGTCTCCACCCCTCCCAAATAGGATCTGCAGAGTCTTCCCTCTGGCTGTCATCTTTTGTAACAAGTTCCTCTGGTTATACAGAAAAGGATTGTTCCCAGGGAGCCAGTGGTTTGGCTGCTGGAACAAAGGACAGAGAGAGCACGAGTAAATTTGTTTCTAATTCTGCCCTCACCCTCTCCCTGACACTGAGGCCACCTTATGGTTTTCACCTTCAACTCCTGGTTTTTAAAATTGTTCCACGTATCCTTTATCCAAGGTATAGTGAGGTGAATTTAAAGGCTATTTTATAAACCTCTAGTCAACAACTCTTTAGGGTCAATTTTATTACCTGACTAAAGCTTACAGTATAACAAAAACATCTTTAACTGGTGATCAAAAAGTAATTTTCTATTATGTGTCTGGGGTTCTGAGACATGACTTCGGTTCAACTACAGAAATGACAAATGTTTCAAGGCAAACCTGATGCATCCTAAGAGCTTTTCCACTGAAGTGTAAAGACTTCTGTATAAATTTATCGATAGTACTAAAAATATCAGAGGGGGAACAGCCAGTCCTGTACACAGCCTAGCACTTGCTGGGAAGGCAGGGACGAAGAGCTCACTCTCGGTCTGCTGTAATCTCAGTGAAGGACATGGAGACATCCCGTGGCCACCAGGCTAGGAACCATGCAGAACTCTTTTTTTGCCCTCACCCTCCACTTCCTAGGCCCACAGAGGAGCCTCGGGGTGGCTGCGAAATACCAGGAACAGCTCACTGCAGGCAGGAAAGGCGGGAACAGGATGAAACGGTTGTAACTAACCAGCAGAGTCGTACCTTGGAACTGGGAAGCCCCGAGAATTCTGAGCAGACCATGAAGCCAGATTGGAAAAGGCACTCCCAGGAACAGAGACTGAGTAAGGTGCCAAAGCAGGAAGCCATTCCACAGCACTGAGATGATGTAGAAGTGAGAAAAATACCTGCAAGGTTAAACGAGTTAGGCAATCATCAGAGGAGGTCCACTTTGAAGCATTAGGCAGGAAGACTATTTTTAGGCTCTGGAGCCTCTTTCCCCCTTTCCCAAAGTACAGTTTTTTGTTTTTGTTTTTTAATAGAACCCGAATCCTGCAGGCATTCAGACTTTTAAAATTTCCTTTCAAATGATGGGACTGGTTAACTCAGGAAAAACAGGCCTCCTGAGGTTAACGAGAACATGATTGACCTTGTTAAACCTGGAAAGAGGGTCAATTAGCAATCTCTCTTATCTCTGGGTAACAGGATTGGCTCAAGTTCCAAAGGGGGGCACCAGACCCTGGCATAGAGAACCTAGATTGTGCCAACAGAAGCCAAATGTGTGAAAGATTTCTAAATCCTGAGCCATGTTGCTGCAATAGCCATACAACTGTTGCACAAGATTTGCAAAACCACAAGCTCTCAGTGCTTCCAGAAACCTTAAAGGTCTTCTGATTCAATGTTTTCCTAAATTGTGTTGACCTAAATTACTTTTATAATAACACGACAAATATTAACTCATAAAACAAGGGATCCCTCCTGATGGTTAAAGCTCTCATTAAGTTCAGTGCGTATTTTGCAATCAGCACAGCTATAAATGAAATACAAATAAGACCAGAGCCAATGGACATTGAAATTAGCAAGGATACTTTAATGTGAAAGAGGATGCTGGCTTACTGAAATGAAATCACCTACTATGGCACAAAGGCCTAACACAGGTTCTTTTGAGGTCCCTTTACCTAACCTTCTATTTTTCTTTATTTAAATCAATTTAAAAAAAATCTTTGACTCTGCAGGGGGTCCTCCCTGGTCTTCAACACATCACTTTGTATTAAGCCTCCTCCCCATAGCAATAAAGTACATTGAACTCAGGGATTCTTCTCCTAGATGATCCAGAATATGTTTGTACCAGAATTTATAGCTCCCCCCAAGACCATGCCCACAACCCCGTCTGACAAATACTGATCTAATCTGATCATTCCAAAGCAACCCTCTTAATTCTCCCAACTACTGTTAAAAATTCTATCACTGGATCTGCCCTTGCTGATCTAGGCTGTTGTTTCTGATTCCGATCTTCTCTGGGCTCCAGAGCTTCGTTTCCTCAAAAGTTCACCCGTGTAACTTCCAATACCCCCTCCCCCACCTGGCCACTGGTTTTTGGTTGCCTTCCAGGGTCTTTCTTAAAGCACACTTCCTAAAACTGAGCCCAGGTATGGTCTGAGCTGTAGGAGTGGAGCAGAATGTCAGCAGCACCCTGCCCTGAAGGCTTCCATGCAAAGGGGAGGTGCTGACTTTTGAAAAGCATCTTCTGGGCCAGCCACTATACCTACTTCATTTCTTCAAAAATATTTATTGAGAACGTAGAATATGCCGGGCAATGTTCTAGGATCTGGGAACTCAGCAGGGAGCAAACAGACCAGGTCTCCGCCTTGATGTTTACCTTTCAGCATATGGTCAACAAATGAACCTATAGATATCTAGCATAATATTGGGTTAGGGGCCAGAAAGGGTGCAGAAGGGAGGCCATTCTGGATGGGTGGTCAGGATGGTCTCTCTGGAAGTGATATTTGGCTAGAATGAAAAACCCCAGCGAACTTCTAGGGTTAAGAATTTTCTAGGCAGAGGAAATGACAACCACAAAGGCTCTGAGGAACAATAAAGGACACTTGTGTGGAGAAGCAGATGCTATAGGGTCTTAGAAGGACACCAGCTTTTATTCAGTGTGATGGGGAGCCATTTGTGCAGAGCGACTTAAATAAGTTATGTTTTAAAATCCTTCTGGCTGATAGAAAAGTTCTGGAAATTGATAGTGCTGATGGCTGCACAACAATGTGAATGTATTCAAAACCAATGAACTCCACACCTGAAAAGGGTTAAAATGTTAAGTGTTATGTATAGTTTAACACACACACACACACACACACACACACACACACACATTGCTTATTCATTTCACTCTTTTTAAAGTTAAAAAGAAATCCCTCTGGTAAGTAGGAAGAAACAATCCTGTAAAGTTGATTTGGCTATCTTCATGTGGCAGATGAGAAAATGAAAGGTCAGATGTTAAGTTACACAGCCAAGGTCACACAGTAAGTGGCAGCATTTAGCTCCAGACTCAGCCTAGATGACTCTAAAGTTAAAAATCACACTTTTCTTTTTTTTTTTTAAAGTAGGCTCCACGCCCAACGTAGGGCTTGAACTCAACAACCCTGAGACCAAGACCCAAGCTGAGAACAATATTCGGACACTTAACCAGCTGAGCCACCCAGATGCCCCTACACCGCTGCACTTGTAATTCATGCAACCTACACCCGCCTGAACCTGAACTTTTCTATTACATGTGCCAATTTATACCAAGCTTGAAGTCAACCAATCACTCCAATGGGTTTGGTATAACCTGCTAAGCCACACTTACTATGCCCTACTGTGCCCTGATGTTGCTAATTCACAGGCAGACTGCTGTTCTTATTCCTACGTTTTATACATTCTATCTCTTGTTTTGCTTGCCTGATTTCCCTCTATGAGAAACACCTTCTACTCTATAAATCTCTTGCTTTTTACAAAGACCCAGCTTTAGCCTCAAACAACAGATCTAAGGACTCTACTTTTTGTTTTAGACATTCTCCCTCTTTTTCCTCCATTGGCACTTTGCTTAATTGTAGCACTATTTTCCAAGCCCGTGGGAAAACAGATAAGGAGACCCTTATGGTAACACAGGACTTGGCACCAAACAAGCACTCCTTTAATAAATATTTCAGTTTTAATTAGAAGCTAGGGACTGCTCTAGGGATACAGCAATAAAAACAACAGTTAATTCCGGCCCTCATGGCACTTACACTCACACACAAAAGTAAAATTTATAGCATGCCAGCAGGTGGTAATTGTCACTGAGAAAATGAAAGCCAGGAAGAAGGAATAACGGGGGATGGCTGAATTTTACTTTTAAACAGGGTGGATAGGCAATACCTCATTGAGTAGGTAATATCTGAGTAGAATTATAGGAAGTAAGAACAAAAACCATGTATGTGGCTACGTGGGGGAAGAGCTTTTAGGTAGAGGGAATAGGTATTGCAAAGGCCCTGAGGTAGGAAAAAAGAGTAGCAGAAAGGACTACAAAACTGGATTGGCACCCACATGGGGGGCTAACTATAGGACACAAAGTCAGTGAGGTGGTGGGAACAAAACTATATAGGGTCTTGGGCTCTTCCTGTGAGTGAGCTGGAAGCCACTGGATACTTTTGAGCCAGGAGGCAAGATCTAATAATACATATTTGCTGATGGCTGGAACTGATCCAAGGCCCCATTAGGGGAGTAATGTTTACTGAGTTCTGACTAGGTGCCTAGCCTGTGCTAAGTGCTTTAATGTCATCACCACCTATATGACAGGGGAGTATTACTATATGAGCACTCTAATCCATACCACTGCCTTTTGCCTGGACCATTATAATAGCCTCTTATTAGGTCTTCTCCACACAATGGCTAGTCATCCCTTCAAAACATGAATCACATCATGCCATGCCTTCTTCCCTATCCTAAAGCCATCAAAGGCTTTCCATACACTCAGAATAAAATCTCATCTCCACCATGGCCCTGGTGAGCCAACCCTGCCTCCCCCAGTGAGCTCATCTCCTGCCCCACCCCTCCCTGACCATCCTCTCCAGTGTTGTCACTGTCATGGCCATCCCATTTTGCTCATGATCAAGTAATCCTGCTGGATTTCCTCTGAAGCACTTATTACCATCCAAAATTATCTTGTTTTGTAAGATTTGTTTACATATTTACTGCCTGTCTTATAAGAACGAAAGCTCTTGGCACATAAGTACTCTATAAACACTGGTTCCGCAGTTAATCAACAAACCAACTAAACCTAAACCCTCTTTTTCTTAAATTCATTCAAAACATAGTGATCAAGGACCTTATTATTTGTCAGGTACTGAACCAGGGATATGGTAACAAACAAGACAAATGTAAACTTATGGCCAGTTTATAGTCTAGAGCAGGGGTTCTTAACATTTTTCTTCCACGGACTCCACTGGCAGTCCGGTGAAGGCTACTGGACACTTCTCAAAATGTTACTTCAATTATAAAACACATAGGGATTACCAAGGAAACCAATTATATTGAAATACAGGTACCACAACTACTAAAAAAAGAAATTTGTGATATAGTAATACAAGTGCTTAAATACTGTATCAAATAACAAGACCTAGGGATTTATTCTTGTGGTGATGAAAATGTTTTGATGTCTTTTCAATATTTTCAAAGTGATATTAAAAAAACCTGTCACAATATTGCAAGTACTGCTAATTCTACTGTGGTTTATTGATTACATTTATCACTAAGGAAATGCTGAATTTTGGCTAGAGGTTAGTGAAATAAAGACATAATTTTTTCTAATCCAGGTTTGCACTGAATTCTGTCCATAGGTCCCTCAGACCTCTGGATAGGACTGCTGAACCCCTGGAGAAAAGTCTGGATGGCTCTTTGCCTCCAGAGCTCAATTCAACTGTAATGCTTTGATACCATTTTGAAATTTAGAAGCAGAAGTACTTCCACACACATTACACAAGTCAAGATCATTGTGACTCATGTTGGACATCGCCTATTTATTCAGATTTTCTGGGAAATCAATAATCTATGAATCAAAAGGAAAACAAGAAAACCATCATCACCTTAATTTAGGAAAAAACCCTACCCAACAGCGGTAATGGAACTGAACATGCCATGAACTGATTTAAGGTTTTATTCTTGCCTCCTTAGGAAAAAATAACCCCAAACAAAATTACCTAAGCACCATTTTAGATGCAGAAATGTGATTTGCAGCTGCCTCTAAGTGTAAAAATTACAGGCTTATTTTTGCTTTTAAGAGTACGATTGAATTTTCTGCAAGGAAAAGTATTTAAATATAGTATCTAGGCATATTTGTCTTTATTTCTTGGCGTGGACTTGCTCTATCTTCTTTCAATACTAAAATAAATGGTTTAAATTTAGAAAAAAAAAACAAAACAAAACATCACTTGGACATCATGGGAGGTTCTACTTTAGAATTCTTGAAGACAAAGGTGTAAATTATGGGAGAAATTACAACAAGCCCAAAGAGTAGTAAGGAATAAAGGAAAGGTACCAAGTCTGTTTCTTAGCTGTCATATAATCATCTGCTTGAGCACTAACAGCTGGGGAATGTGTCCTTTAATCTAGGGACACCAATACCTTTTTCAGAATTCAGAAAACAAATTGTTAGAATTCACACTAAGAAATATTTTTTCTTTACTTTATAACATTAAAAAATGGTAATCTGGGAATGCCATTGCTATAAAGCAGAAAAGGATGCACTGTAATCAAACTTAATTAAAAATAGGATGATGGGGGCGCCTGGATGGCTCAGTCGTTAAGCGTCTGCCTTTGGCTCAGGGCGTGATCCTGGTGTTCTGAGATCGAGCCCCACATCAGGCTCCTCTACTGGGAGCCTGCTTCTTCCTCTCCCACTCCTTATGCTTGTGTTCCCTCTCTCGCAGGCTGTCTCTCTGTCAAATAAATAAATAAAATCTTAAAAAAAATAAGTAAAAAAATAAAAATAGGATGATGGATAATTTTTACTTAAAAAGAGCTTCTAATATATAGGGGGTTTGACTAATTTGTCCTCAATACTTCTGTCTCTTCTCAGGGCCTCATTCCCTTTCCTCTTTCTGTGAATGACCTAGTTCTTCCTTCTCAGTGTTAACACCTGATGAATCTTTCTCCAACAGACAAAAGTGGGGGCGGGGTGTTACCCAGTTTCAGAAGCCAAGTTACTCTCAACTGCCTTCTTGTCTGTGGACCTGGGACACTCTCTCAGAGAGGTTCAAGCGATAACCCTGGTGTTTTAATACATTGAAACCTTACCACGTTCCTCCAGATTCCTTCCTAAATATCAACTTTAGATGCACCTTAAGGACAGAAAAGCCACAGCTATTTCCCTACCGTCTAGAAGTGTTTGGCTGACTCTTCCAAGCTATGTTCTGAATTCAAAGTAAAAAAGCAAACAAAAAACCTCCAAACAAAAGCAAACTATAACAAGTCTTTACCCATTTCTGAAAGACTCCTACTTAAGCCCTAACAATGTCATCTTTCATTGAACTTGGTTATGAAATCTGTTGAAAGTCAAAGCTTCGGGGTCGGGCTTGCCAAAAATGTGCACTCTTGGGCCACTTTCTCCAGGGGCACCCGCCAAGGTGTTAGTTAGGACGGTCGGTGCGGCGGAAGGAGGTGGCGCCCGCGTGGTGACGAGCGGCTAGCCCCTCATCGGGACTTCGAGGGTCAGAGAGACTAATTGGGGAAACAGAGGAGCGAAGCGCCGGCCTGCCTTCACGTCTACAAGTGAGTGACCTCAGATTATGAGCCCTAGAGTGCAGGGGTGGCGAAAAAGAATTTGGGGCCAAAAGGCTTTAACCTGCCACCTGGTGACCAGGCCTACATTCGGAAGCGCTGCCATTTCCCCCAAGGAAAGACTCAGTGCGGGCCACAAGTTCACGTTCACCCGCGGCTCAGCATCCTCAGTGTCCGCAGGCCCTCGGGGCATTCCGCCCTCTGGGCCACGACGCGGACGCGGCAGAACCCTGCGGCCCAGCCGAGGCAGCGGCGCACCCGGAGACCCGTCAGGGTCGCCCGGGTCCGGGCCGCGCCGGCCCCGCGCCCGCCTCTGCTGCCCCCTGCCGGCTGCCCGAATCGGGCGCTCCGGGCTCTCCGCGCCTCGGCTTCCCGGGCTCGAGCCGGGGCGCGGTTACCTCTTGGGGACATCAAAGACCCGGCAGACTGCCGGGCGCGACTGCCCCTCACGCTTGGTTTTCCCATAGCGGATCAGGTCCTGGAAAAGCGCGCAGCCCGGGAGCAGGCCAGGCGGCACTAGCTGCAGCAGCAGGGTCAGCAGGAAGGCGGCGGTCAGCGTGAGCCACAGAGCGCGCAGCGGGTTCAGCGCCCACAGCTGGGCCCCAGCCCAGGGAGCCATAGCCAACGCGCCAGGCTTCCGCGCCCCACGGCCCGAAACACCCGCCCTCACTACAGCGGCCGCTCGCGCGCCGCACGCTTGGCTCAGCTGGGCGGGGCGTCGGTGACGCAGTGCGGAACGGGAACGTGCGCGGCCCCGCCCAGAACCCGCCTCGGGGGCGGGGTCACGCTGACGCTCCTTGGTCGTCTTCAGTCCCTAATGTGACTCAGGGACCTGCAGGCGGAACCCCAGAGTATGATTCATCAATATGATTCGAAGAACTGCAAGCCTGAGTGCTGCATTATTTTCAATGGAAAAATGGAAACAACCCTGAATGGTTCACTTTAAGGTACTTAGTTAAATTATGTTACAATAACACGTTGTGATATGCAGACAACATGGTAATGATGAAGACTGTAGAAACACGGAACGCCGTTTATGATAGCTGAAGCAGTAGGTTAAGTGAAAATCAGTTGACTATAAAATTCATAGCTGTCATTGCAAACAACCATACTAATACAAATACATGTAAATATTGATGAAGAAGGCAGGTCATACACAAAAATGAGTAGTTGCATTAGAATGTTGGGAATATGTATAATTTAAACCTGTGAAATAGAAAATCATCAAGGCAATTGCATAAAACCCAAAAGTGAAAGTGGTAAAGATCGTATTTGAAAAACAGCATTCCTTTCCTTAGGGTTCTACTCCTTAGAGGCAGTTTTTAACTCTATGTAATAACAATGCTATTGACTCATCAATTTTAAACTTTTAAAATTTGGATTTAATAAATTTAAATCAATAAGTTCAATCACTTTAAATACTGATTTTCAGTTACAATAAATGAAAATTTAACTCTTTTAGATAATTTTTTAAAAACCTTTAAAATGTCAATTCCAAAAAATACTGTATGCCTATTACATGACAAGCACCATTCCGGACAGTGAGGACAGAGAAGTTTACAGGACAATGTCACTGCGTTTTTGGAGCTTACATTCTGTGATTTGAGTGTCAGGTGAGAGGTGAGAAGGGGAGAAGCAGTTGGCTTATCACTTTTACCACAACGAGATACCCTACATGTGTGTTGAATAAACATCAAGCAACTGGGTGGGTAGGTTAATGTGACTTTGACAATCCAAAGGATTATTAGAGTTTTGCTTCTTTGTGCAAGAATACTTAAGGCTTTACCAGTACCCTGAGAGCCATGTGATAAAGGATCATCTAATTGACCTTCTAGCTGGGACAATGAGGCCTTTTTGTATGACTCAGGATCTCTTCAGCAGGAGTCACCCCTTCATTTTTCTTCATTGTTTTTAGGTCAACACCACAGAAGTGCAGCTGGTCTTTCTAGGACATCTTTCCAGACTACTTCCGGGACCAAGTTTCCTGGGTGAGTGAGATTCTCTTTTAATTATTTGACTTGGGAAAGATTGCAAAACAAGATAGGTGTGTGTGTGTGAGAGAGAGAGAGAGAGAGAGAAAGAGTGTGTGTGTGTGTGTGTGTGTGTGTGT
>NW_024426996.1:40047684-40194638 GCF_017311325.1 Ursus maritimus
GTGTGTGTGTGTGTGTGTGTGTGTGTGTAATAAAATAGGAAAGATTGAGGCTAGAGGGACAAGTTATTTCTCTCTCCTTTTTGATTCAGATTTTAATCAGAGTGTACAGCTTATATTCAGGCAAACCCCCTGTAGAGGGCAGTGGCTGAAGAGGAAGTCACAAGTCAAGCCCTATGGAGAGCAATTTGTATTTGTTTAAATCCTTCCTGGAGTGAATTATTTCAGAAGTGGAAAACCATGCTAAAGTCTGTTCAAGAGATCATTACCAAAAAGTAAAAGCCAGTTTTTATCTTTCTTCATTTAATTACCAGCACTATATGATCAACAAATCTCTGGCCTTGCCTTCACTAAATGACAATGCCATTCTTCCAGTTGTTCAGGCCAAAAACCTTGAACTCAACCTTGATTCCACTCTTTCTTGCACAGCCTAACTACAATTAGTCAGCAAATCCTGCTGGTTGTGCTTCAAAATATGAAACCCAAATTCAACCAATTCAATGAAACCTTTGGAGTCAGTGCTTTACTAAAGACCCTAGCCAGGTCAATAAATAAGAAAAAGAAAGGAAAGTTCTAAGGCCTGCAAAACAAGAAGCAAACTGTCATTATTTGGAGATAATCAGAAACTCCAATAGAGTCTAAGATAAGATATTAGAACTAATTGGAGAGTTTGGTAAGGTTGCTGGATACAAAAATCAATTTATAAATATTGATCATTTTATTTCCCAGCAAAACCAGAAGATTCGATTTTAAATGGCATAAAATATTACATTTAGTACTAAATCTCATAAAAGATATGTAAGTCTTTTTCAAAGAAAATGAAATCATACTGGTATTAAGAAAGACATATCTAAAATGAGAGCTATACTAAGCTCACAGACTGGTTAAGATGATAATTCTCCCCAGGCTGATTTATGGAATAAATGTAATCCTGATTAAATCCCAACTTTTTGTGGAACTTAACAAGTTGATTCTAAAATTTATACGGAAGGGGCACCTGTGTGGCTCAGTCAGTTGAGCATCAGACTCTTGGTTTCGGCTCAGGTCATAATCCCGGGGTCATGAGATTGAGCCCCGCCTTGGGCTCTGTGCTCAGTGGGGTGTCTGCTTGAGATTCTCTCCCTCTCCCTCTACCCCTCCCTCTGCTCTCACTCTCTTGCTCTCTCTCTATATCAAGTAAATAAATCTTTTTAAAAAATTTGTATTGAAGTAGGAAGGGTTAAAGATGGCCAAGGCACTCTTGAAGATGAAGGAGAAGGTTGGAGGGCTTGCTCTATGAGACACCAAGGCAACACAGAGCTGTAGTAATGATGTCAGTGTGGTATGGAAGTAGGGATAGACAATAGACAATGGAGCATGGTAGAGAGCCCAGAAACAAATCCCCATGTATACAAACACTTGATGTATGATTGAGGTTCCATGATACATCAGTTGGGAAAGGATGTACTTTATAATAAGTGAGTCTAGGACAAATGAGTAAATCTCAGGAGATAAACATGGGTAGTGACAGATAAGGAAAAGAGAGAAAAAAATGGGACGTCTTCCTCACTCCATTAGTAAAAAAATCAATTCCAGGTGGATTAAAGACCTAATGTGAAAGGCAAAAATAAACTTAGAAGGTAATATAGGAGACTACCTTCTCCTGTATCTTCTAGAAGGTTATATAAGAAACTACCTGATCTCAAGGTAGGGAAGTCCCCCCCCCCCAGATATAAAAAACAACTAGAAGAAAATATCAGTACATTCTACAACATTAAAATTAAAATCTTATCTTCATTAAAAGACACCACAGAGTGAAATACAAGGCACAGAATGGGGAAAGGTATTTGCTATACATATAACCAATATAGGATTAAATTTAAAAAAATTTTTAAAATGCAAATAGAAAAAAAAAAAGACAAGCAACTTGATAGAAAAATGGGCAAAAGACTTGAGTGGGCACTTCCCCAAAGATACTCAGATTACCAAGAACATACAATAATGTGACCAATCATATAAATAACCAGGAAATTGAAAATCAAACTAAAATGGAATATAATATTACATCAGAATGGTTAAAATTAAAACAACTGAGATACTGAGTGTTAAAGTTCTAGAGCAACTGGAATCATCGAACAGTGCTGAGGCAGGATAAATTGTTACAACCACTTTGGGAGACAGGTTGGCATTATCTAGCAAAGTTGAAGATATCATATTCTATGACTTAGCTCTTCCACTCCTGGATGTATGTTAAAGCAGGACCCATGCATGTGCTCCAAGAGATATAGACAATAATATTCAAAGGACATTCATGATAATTCAAAACTGAAAACAACCCAAATGTCTATCAGCAATAGAATAGATAAATACAGTGAGCCATTTTCAGACAATCCAATATTCTAGCGTGATTGCAAGGAACCTGATATAGGTCCGTGTAATATGGACAAATCTCATAAACAATGTTGGGTGAGAAAAGGCAAGACACAAAATTATGCACTGTATTATCCTACTTACATAAAATTTAAAAACAGGACAGAAAAGCAAAGACACAATCATCATAAAAGGCAGGTTACTTTCAAGGGAGAGAAGTTTGTGTTTGGTAAGGGATTTATATGAGAGACTTCTGGGGTCCCGGTGGTGTTGTATTTATTGACCTGTGTGGTGGCTGCATAGGTGTTTACTTTATAATTATTGTTACGCTGTATACTTGTGTTTATGTACTTTTACATATTTTTATTGCATTTCACCATAAAAGTGTTAGAAAAGTATATTCATAATCTGACCGTTTCTTACCAAGTCATTCCTACTACCCCAGTCCAAGCCACTTTTGCCTCTCTACTGTATTATTGTAATAGCTTCCTAACTAGTATCCTGCTTCTATCCCTGTCCCCCTTACAATCTCTTCTCAACACAGTAGCCAGAGGTAATCTTGTTAGAAATGTAAGTGAATCATGTCACTCCTCTGCTCAAAACTCTCTACCTGTCTGCTTTCTATATGTTTACCTTAGATCCAATTTCCTGGACAATGGTTCTATCTTTTCATTTAGTTGTCTTTCTCAACTGAAAAAATAACATAAAAAATTGGTCTAAGCCTTTGATACTTCTGCCTGGCACAACCAAATGCCAAAACACTTGGAAAAGATTGTCAGAGAAAGAGAACTCTGGGTTCTTTAAAGATGGGTTCCTAAAAAGGTAATGAACTCATATGGAATCAATCTACTTTGAATGACAAAAATTAGGAATATAGAACTCTAAGAAACTGAGATAATTAAATTACAGTCTGAAAGGTCTAAAATTAGTATGTTCAAAATGATCAAAGACACAATAGAAAGAATCAAAACCCTAGAAATAATGCACTATTGGAAAAGACCAGACAAGTTTTATAGACACAAATGTAAGTTCTAGAAAAGGCAAAAGTGGGGCACAGGGCATTTGGGTGGCGCAGTTGGTTAAGCTTCTGACTCTTGGTTTCGGCTTAGGTCATGGTCTGAGGGTTGTGGGATCGAGCCCTGAGTCAGGCTCTGTGCTCAGCATGGAGTCTGCTTGAGAATTTCTCTCCCTCTCCTTCTCCCTCTCCCCTGTCCCTCAAATCAATCAATCAATCAATTAATCAATCTTAAAAAAAAAAAAAGAAAAGGCAAAAAGTGATTGATAACCCATTAGAGAGCTGAAGAGACTGGGAAGCTAAATCTGTGGTAAATACTCAGAAAGCAATGAATTGTTAGAGATGGAAAATGAAAGAAGAAGAGAAACGAGGAGGAAGGAAGTGGGCCAACCTATAACCAATAGGAGGCCAGAAGGAAAGACGAGAGAAAATGCAGAACAGATAAAATTTGAAAAGGTAGCAGTTGAGAATTTTTCCAATTTGACTAAAATTGTGACTCTTCATATCTAAGGAACAGAATGAAACTTAAGCAGAATAAATAAAAATATACATCTGGACCAGAAGTAAAAATGAGTCAGACAAAACACATATAGAAAGTCTTAAATGCAGCCAGAGAAAAAAGACGAATTACCTAGAGGAGTAATAATTAGACCAACAACATAATAATATAATTCAGAAATCAGTGGAATCATATTTCAAAATATTAAAGCAAAGTAACTGTCAATTAGAATCGACACATAAGAAACTACCACTCAAGAATAGAATTTTTGAAAATTGAAGGAATGTAATTTATCACTCATAAGGTCCTACTGAAAAAAGTACAGTCCTCTAGAACAAAGGAAATCAAACCCAGAAAGAAAGAGTGAAATGTAGTGAACGATGGTAAACAGTGTAATTGGCAAGTGTGAGTGTTTACTCAGGTTACTAAGTGAGCACTGATTTCATAAGATAATGTTATTGACAAGCTTGTATAAAAATAAAGTTGGAATAAATTACTAGATAACAGTTGATGGGATGAAGTGGTACATTTCTTTTAAGGTCTTTGTGTTTGGGAGGCTAAGAACTACCATGTTTGACTCAAAGCCTGAAGTTAATGTTAAAAATGTAAGGTCAACTTATACTTAAAATACAAGTAGGATTCAAACCAGTCTGTATGTGGTGGGGAAAGGAATAAAGGAAAATATATAAATGGCCAGTAAGCATGGCAAAAGATCCTCAACATTGTTATCTTTCAGCAAAATGTAAACCGAAACCTCAGTGAGATACCACTTCACACCCAGTGGTACAACTATAATCAGATAATAACAAAGGTGGAGAAATCAGAACCCTCATACACTACTAGTGGGAATGTAAAATGGTGCGCCTACCTTGAAAAACAGTTGGGAAATTCCTCAACAAGTTAAACATGGAGATACCATGTGGTCTAGCAATTGTACTGCTAGGCATGTAACCACAAGAATTGAAAACATGTGCCCACACAGAAGCTTGGGCATGCATGTTCGCAGCAGCATTCTTCCTACTAGCCGAAGGTGGAAACAATCCGAATGTCTATCAGCTGATGCATGCATAAGCAAAAGGTGGTAGAGCCATACAACGGAATAATATTTGGCTGCAAAAATGAACGAAGGACCAATACATGCAATGACACGATGAACCTTGAAAACAGTATGCTAAGTAAAAGAAACCAGTCACCCAAGACCACAGAACAATACATTGAGATTTGGGGGTGGTGTGTGTGTGTGTGTAATGTATCACTCCCCTCTCCCTCTCCTAGCCCCCACTGGCGCAGAGTCTGCTGAGCCTTTCAGTCTCAATTTCCTTTCCCAAATTCATCAAGCAGGTAAGTCATTCTTTCTCCCATGGGGAGGAAGGAGTGAGTGATGGGGACTGGAGAAGTACATCTGGTATCGTCCTCCTGTACTTTTTTTTCCTTTATCTTGATAGCCCCTCTAAACATTGCCTGGTATGTTCCTTTATTCACTCATACACCAACTATTTATTGAGCCCTCACTGTGGGCACAGTGCATAGTAGGGAATAGAAAGACGGGGCTGTAGCCTCAGGGAGCTGGCATTTTGGTTGGGGGGGATGACAACATGAAACATCTGGACAGCTGCACAACAATCAGCTCAGCCCCTTTCGGTGTTGAATATTCCAAGTCTTGGTCCTGAAACTCCTCTCAGCTCTGTTTCCACTCACTTCTTTGGGGAATCGCGCGTCTCAGGGACTGAAATAATGCCAAGACCTCAACCTTTCCCTTGAATTAGTCTAGTCTATCTAATTTTAAAAATGAATATTTAAAAGTCATCTTAAATTCATCTCTAAAAGCAATTTCTTCCCTCCCTTCTTTTCCCCATGCAAATCTATTCATGTCTCAGTTTTCCCAGGAGGTGGTTATCTCCATTGCTCAAAAAATCTCGATCTTATCTTGTCTTCTCACACACCACATCTAATCTACCCGAAAATCCTGCAAGTTTCACCTTCAAAATATGTCTAGAACTTGATACCATTTCAGTATCCCTGTGACTATCATTCTTGTTCAAGTTCCCATCACTTCCTGGCTGCCTGGATTATTATAATAATCTTCTAATTCCTGCTTCTGCCTTAGTCCCTAAGGTCTATTTCCCTACAGCAGCTGGAGTGAGTCCTTCCAAAGGTGAAGTCAGTTCATGTTACGCCTCTGCGATAACCCTCTAGTGGCTTTCCTTGTGCTTAGAGCAACACCCAGAATCCTTACAGTGGCGTCCTTGGTCCTCCCTGATCTGGCCCCTGCTACCTCTCTGACTTCATCTCCTCCTCCTCTCGCCATGCCCCCCCTTCACACTGGCCTCTGTGATGCTTCTCAAACCGCTAAGCAGGGTCCTGCCTTATGGCCTTTGTGTTTTCGTTCCATTTGACCAGGCAGCTCTCCCCCAGTTATCTGCATGACCGCGTCCCTCCATTCCTTTGGGTTCCCACTCAAAATTAAGGGATACCACCCTGTATAAAATAGTACCTCCTTCCTTTGCACTCCCTCCCCCAGTATGCCCCACATCATTTATTACAGTCTGATATACCATGTATGCCATCATTTATGTGTTTATTTTCCATCTTTCCCCACAAAAATAAATGCACCAGGGGGTAGCAATTGTTTTATTTCCTATTTTTCTAATTCCCGTGTCACTGCCTGCCATATAGGTACTCAATGTATATTGTTGAATGATTGGATAATGAATCATTCCGTATCTGTTCAAGACATCAATACAAGAAATGTAAGGCAGTGCACACTTCATTGCCAAATCAATGGTATAGAAATTAATATTTTTGCATATTATTTTCATTATTATTACATTCCAGTAATTATATGCAACAACTATCTGTCCATTGTTACATAAAACAAGCAGGATTGATGTGCTATTATTTTATTTAGGTTAATAACAAAACCTGACATGAGTAATGGATAAAACATGAGGAAATGGGACAATTGAAAGGAAGAGAGTGGGAGTTAAACTTTCCTTCCTATATGACTTACATCATTAAAAAAAATTCATTTCATTAATGTGCTTCCTATTCCACTTGGTATGTTCAATTTATATAACACAGAAATTCATTTCCTAAGTTAAATCTACATTTTCCAGTTGGCATAAAAAGGCATAATGTCTTATGAGAGAAAACATTTGGGTCATATGCACATCTGTTAGTAAAAATCTTTACAAAAATGAGTGAAAATATTTTAACGACATCTGCTCCTTGGAATTCCTTGCCAATATTATTTTACCTGGAACCCCCTTTTTCTATGCAATGGATTATATTCTCACCACCAAAGTTGGTATCTATATGTATTTTCTTTTAACAATGTGCTTAATTACAAAGGGGTTTTGACATAAAAGCACTACTAATTTTAGACACGGTCCTACTTAAGTGTTTTCCTGAATTTCTTTACATTGTTACCAGACAATGTAAAGAAGGGAACATTTCCTGAGGTATAGAACCTGATCAACAGAAACTAATCTGCTCGTTCACCACATATTATTCAAAATCCTTCTGCGTGCTAAACATAATGCGAAGAGCTTGACATTCAAGGAATGAATAAGACCATCTTGCAAGGAGCTGGGTTATAAACTAAAACTCCTTCTTCTACCTTCTTTCTTATCCTGAAGGAATCTGTCTCCTTTAAACTGTTCTTGGCCATTTGCAAGGACGCAGCCTTGAGAAGGCAATGGGGACTATACGCTACTGACCCAGTAAAAGCTGGGAAAAAACCCCTCTTGTAAACCTGGCCTAACTCCTACCAAGGTAAACATAAAACCTCACAACTAATGGTCTCTCCTCAGTTCCTATTCCCTGAAGCATCACATGTGTCTTTCAACAAAAAATTACGAGGCAAGAAACAACAACAAAGCAAGCAGTACACAAGATTCAGATATGGCAGAGTTTTTGGAATTTAAATTCCTGGAGGCCAGGAATTTAAAATAACTATGTTTTATGGTATCCAATGAAAAAAAGTGGATAACATGCAAGACCAGATGGGTAGGTGAAGCAGAGAGAGGGAGACTCTAAGAATTCAAAAGAAATGCTGTAAGTCAAAAACAGGGTAACAGAAATGAAAAATACCTTGAAAGGGCTGATCATTAAACTGGACATGGCTATGGAGAGAATCAGTGAGTTTGAAGATACTTCAATAGAAACTTCCCAGATTGAAATGCAAACAGAAAAAGAGAATGGAAAAATTGAACAGAATATCAAAGAACTGTGGGAGCAATTACAAAGAAGTTGATCTATGTGTAACGGGAATATCAGAGGGAGCAGGAGGAGAAAGGAGCAGCAAAAATATCTAATAATAATGGCTGAGAATTTTCAAAATTAATGACATTCAGATCCAGAAAGCTCAGAGAACATCAGCAGGATAAGTACCAAAAAATCTACACCCTAGCCATATTGGATTAATGTTGCAGAAAATCAGAGACAGAAAAAATCTTGAAAACCTATAGAGGAACAAGGATAGGAGTTATGCTGGATTTCTAAAAACCGGAGGCAGCCAAGATGTCTCTCAATAGGTGAATGAATGAACAAACCATGATACATCCATACAATTGCATAGGGAGGAGTAATAAAAAGAAATGAGCTATCGAGCCCCCCAAAGACATGGGTGGATAAGAAATGACTATGCTGAGTGAAAGAAGCCTACATACTGAGAAGGCTACATATTGTGTGATTTTAACCATGGGACATCATTCTGAAAAAGACAATTATAGAGTGTAAAAAAAAAAAAAAAGCAGTTGCCAGGGGCTTGGCAGGTGAGTAGGGAGGGATGAATAGGTGGAGCACAGGGAAGTTTTAGGGTGATGAAACCATTTGTATCATGCTGTAATAGTGGGTACATGACATGCATTTGACGCAGTCCGTAGAACTGTACAGTGCAAAGAGTGAATACTGATGGAAACAGGATTTAGCTAAAATCTGAAAAGGAAAAAAAAATTGTTCTTAGTGACTCAGTGATTGGAATGCACATTATTGATTTCAAACTCTGGCCTTTTTTCATGCTCAAAGGATGTTATTTGTAGGAATGGTTTAGGTACAGGTTTTGTATGTCTTATGTAGTGACTTACAGTGAATTTTGTACATGTGCCGAAGAATACCTTAGAATTCTGTTACAAATATCATTGAAGACACGATATAGTCTTATGTATTTATAATAATATTTTGTTTTATGCCAGTGAAGCAGCAGTCTGTTTTATTTTTACTCTGAGGGGGAAAGATACGCAGGAAGATACAGTGTTGGTGCGGTATTTGGCAGTTTCAAGACCTCCAGGCAATCAGACTTTAGGACAGCCAACTAGATAACCATGAACAAGCCACATTACCACTCTGGGTCTCAGTTTGCTCATTTGTAAAACAAGGGGCCTGGATTGTTTCAAAAGAAGAGTGCCCTGGGGATTTTGCTAAAATATAGATTCCTATTCAGTAGGTGGGGGATGGGGCCTGAGTTTCTGCATTTCTAAGAAGCTCTCAGGTAAGGAACACCCGCTGTGCTGATCCATGGCCCACATTCTGAGTGGTGAAGGCGAGATCATCATTGTCAAGTAGAAAAATAAGGTGAGGTACATGTTTAATTTTAAATGTCTAGAAGCCACATTAAAAAGGTAAAAATAAATAGGTAAAATTAATTGTGGTAACATTTTAACCCGATAGAATCAAAAATATTTTTGTAACATCAATATAAAATGATGAATAAGATATTTAATATTTTTTCCATATTAAGTCTTTGAAATCTGGTGTGTACACATCTCAGTTTGGACTAGTCATATTTCAAGGGCTCAATAGCAACGTGTGTACCAAGTAGGACCACAGGGCTAGACCATCTCCGCTGCCCAATTTAGCACTGATAGCATTATCCCACAATTCAGGTCTACCTTCTAAGTAGAATCCTGCCTCCAGGTGGCGCTAATGTACTTTGTTTCGTCCTTGAAAACGTTTTTGCGTGCGGGAGAGCACTACAAAGGCCACTTGAACACTATTTATTTACTCATGTAGTTTCTTCTCTTCATTGATTCATTTCATAATTTATGTTTACAGGGAATATTAATGGTAAGCATATTACATTCTCTGTGAGTTTGTCCAATAACTAACATCCAACAAAATTATTGGTAATTATGCCAAAGTGAATTATGGAAGAAATACATAAAATCACTGTTACCCATTCTTGGAAGGACGAGCTATAGAAGATTGATGTCTGATTATATAATATTTTTAGACATAGTATGGTGACCAGCTCTTTAATAGAGGACAAGTGGAAATAGGAGAACTGCTGACTTTATTACTTGCTGATTTAAATAGTTACTTTGTGACATTGTTCTTATATGAAGAGGAGGAAAATATTTCTCCTTCAGTTTTATCTAGTACAGGATGACTAGCACTTTGCATTGGTGGTTTTACATGCTGAATTTTCTGAAAGGGAAATGATGAATACAAAAATTAATTTTCAATTTCAACCCTGTAATTTTGTCTATATTTTAGTCATGCTATACCTGGGAGATTACATTTTCTGGAAGAATAATTTTAATACTTAGGCTTAGTTTTAAGAAGATATGCCCAATCTCCAATTTTTTGAAAGCTTTGTATTATTTCTTTTGAGTGTGTCTCTAATGATAACAAAAATATGTCAGGTATGGTGAACAAGGGGTTTAAATGTGTTAACTAAAAAAAAAAAAAAAAATGTTAACTCATCTTCACAGTTAACCAGTAAGATAGATACTTTCATTATCCCCACATTTCAAGAGAGGAAATAGGTGCTCTGGGGATTCAAGAACTTGCGCTGGGCACATGACCATTAGGAGGTAGAGCATGGGGGCACCTGGGTGGCTCAGTTGTTTAAGCGTGCAACTCTTGGTTTTGGCTCAGGTAAGAACTCATGGGTCATGAGATGGAGCCCTGAGTTGGGCTCCATGCTCAGCAGGGAGCCGGCTTGAGATTCTCTCTCTCTCCCTCCCCCAAACTTAAAAAAAATTTAAGGTAGTGGAACACGAATTCAAATCTAGTCTGTTGGGCCCTACAGTTCATTTCCATAACTACTACACTACTTGAAGAAACTCTTTTCCTCTTTCTTAAGCTGAATTTGAGGAAGAGGGTTGTCTTTTGTAATGATAAAAGCTAACATATTTAAAATAAGATCAGAGAGCAAAAATTCCAGGTACTTTTGCTCTTAGTTCTCATGACTCTTTAATGACAACCTCAGCCAAGTCATTGAAACTGTATTTCTCCATCTATAAGACATGAACAAACACTTCTCTAAAGAAGACATACAAATGGCCAACAGACACACGAAAACATGCTCTACATCACTGGGCATCAGGGAAATACAAATCAAAACCACAATGAGATACCACCTCACACCAGTCAGAATGGCTAAAATGAACAGGTCAGGAAACGACAGATGTTGGCGCGGTTGCGGAGAAAGGGTAACCCTCCTACTCTGTGGGTGGGAATGCAAGCTGGTGCAGGCAGTCTGGAAAACAGTATGGAGGTTCCTCAAAAAGTTGAAAATAGAGCTACCCTACAACCCAGCAATTGCACTACTGGGCATTTACCCCAAAGATACTAATGTAGTGATCCGAAGGGGCACCTGCACCCCAATGTTTATAGCAGTAATGTCCACAATAGCCAAACTATGGAAAGAGCCCAGATGCCCATCGACAGCTGAATGGATAAAGAAGAGGTGGTATATATATACAATGGAATACCACTCAGCCATCAGAAAGAATGAAATCTTGCCATTTGCAATGATGTGGATAGAACTAGAGGGTATTACGTTAAGTGAAATAAGGCATATCAGAGAAAGATAATTATTATATGATTTCACTTATACATGGAATTTAAGAAACAAAACAGATGAACATAGGGGAAGGGAAGGAAACATAAAATAAGATGAAATCAGAGAGGGAGACAAACCATAAGAGACTCTTAATTACAGGAAACAAACTGAAGGTTGCTGGGGGGGGGGATGGGGTAACTGGGTGATGGGCATTCAGGAGGGCATGTGATGTAATGAGCACTGGGTGTTACATGCAACTGATGAATCACTAAACTCTGCCTCTGAAACTAATAATACACTGTATGTTAATTAATTGATTTTAAATTAAAAAAAGAAAGAATAGGAAATCTCTTTCATGGCTGTATAGGTTGAATTCATGATATGATTTCTGACAACTCACATCATAATATAAATTCCTCCCATATAACCGTTGTAAAAATATATGCATTATATTGTATCACGCATGGATTTCCCAGCAGTTTTTATGTGCTGTTTTTGATGCATATAATACAAAATGGTGTGTGTGTGAGAGAGAGAGAGAGAGATAGAATTCAGTTCAAATCCTTTCTTTGTGGCCCCCTGGCACTGTCACCTTGGGTAGCTTAGTGAAGGTCTCTTGGAACATACATTTCCTCACCTGAAAATTAGAGTTGATATATTTTTTTTCCTGAGGATATGTCATAAGAATTAAGTGAGATGATATATGCAAAGTCTGTGGCATAACTTAATACTCAATAATGTTAATTTTGTAGACTAAGAGAATTATCAATAAGCTACATTCATGCGTGCTGACTTTACTTTTTAGGGAAACTTGATATCCAGTGACAAATGGAACACAGAAGTGAGGCTACTCCTCAGACAAAGAAAGTCTACTCCCCCCAGGTCCCCTAATTCTCCATTTTTTGATGGAATTGGGCCAAGTTCATCTAACTTATGCAGCAAACTGCTTTAGTTCTTTGCTTTGGTGGTGAAAACCAGTCTGTTAAGTAATTTTGTTGAAGGGCTTATGAAGACATTATGGTACTTGGCTTCCTATCTTATCCTAGTCGCCTGGATGAAAAATCTGTCTTTCCTTCCTATCTTTCAGACAAAGGATTTATAACTACTTTAGCATATTACGGAAGCAAAGAGACACTATGGAAACGTGTCTTTGGGCTGACTTTCGCAGGTTCTGGTTTGGATGCCTTGCATTAGTTTCGCAGGAGGAAAAAGATACATTGTTTTTAAAGGGTCAACATTTCCCGATACAAAAGGGATTCTTTTCTTTTTGATTTGTTTTTTCTTTTCTTCTCTTTCTCCCTCTTCCACTTCTTTCTCCCACCCCCTTCCACCTTTTTCTTCTCCGTGTGTGACTACATCTGAGAACACATCAATCTTAAAACTTTTCACTAGGTTCTTGAAAACCAGCCCAAATGATTTTTCCTCATCAAATTCCCTCTTTTGTTGCTGGCCAGGAACAAAGCCACCTAAGCCAAGCAGTCACAGTTCACTACACACATACGGAGAAGGAAAATCTATTTTAATTCCCCAAAGATTAAGGGACAGTCTGCTTCTGATACTGGAAGGGGGTCCTGGAAAAAACGATTCAGGGACAGAACATGATCTCAGAATAGCCTCCAAGGATTCAGAAGATGCCCAAACAAATATGGAGTCTGAGAATTTCCCCGTGTTGTGTGTTTGGAAAAGGAGTGGAGAGCTGGAGAAAGGGGGAGAACTTTATCAAGTAGAAAGACAGACAACGGCCCTGACGTGAATGCTATCTTAGAGCAGACAGGGAGATTCAACCGTGATAGTTTTGGATTCTGTACAAGGTTGAATTGAGAGAGAATTTTCCCACGGAGGAAGCTGGTCTCTTCTATGGAGTAGCCACAAAGTAGATAGTGACATGGGATGAAGTGGGAGTGGGAGATAATCCAGAAGTGATAATGCTTTCGCCTCTCCCAAACCCTCACCCTCCTCACCCACTCCACCTGCACTCATTGCCCTTATTGAGTGATCAGTGGTAAGGTACAGCGGGGTGTGGAAGTGGGATAGGCTTCATAACCACACGGGTCTGACTTTGAATCTCTGCTCTCCTAGAGTCACTTAGCTACCCCGAGCCTCAATTTCCTTCTCTGGAAATGCAAATATTATCTGCCCGATAACCTAACCAAGTTGTTGTGAGAATCACATTAGGTAATGGAAAGGAAAGCGCTTTGCAAATTATCAAGGGCTGCAAATGTGGTCTAATGATAACAAAGACCTATGGAACCCATGAATCTTACGTCTGCGGATTTCTGTAGACTGAAGGTTCAAGGTTCACTGATGAAATCTCCTTCTCTTTTCTTTGTGTAATAACAGATGGGAGGTTGGTCAGCCCCCATCAGATGGAATTAATCGTACTGCAGAGTAGAAGAGCCTACCCGCACCTTGCCCCCAGGCTCTCAGCTCCCTATTGCCCCGCTCACAAGCATGCTGCCTTACTCCCTGCTGTGCACCGGACACCAAGCTACGCAACTTACCCGGGCTTTCGTCCTCACTTGTCTGCAGAATGGAGAACACAGGATCCAGAAATGAAGACGCTTGCTCAGGTTCACAGAGCTATGAAGTGGGAGGGTCAGGGTCCTAAGGCAGGAGCCCTTTTTTTCTCACAGGGTATGGAGGCAAGTGTAGTTCTCCCTAGTTTTGTCCACTTTACCTTCCTCTCTCCCTCCTCTTCCCCCTCTTCTCTCCCGCACCCTCTCCTCCTCCCCCCCTCTCCCCACCTTTTTCTCCTTGAGGTATGAAGCTTTCTTTACTACATAACCAGGGGAAATTTAAAAAGAACTTAGAACACACGTGAGCAAGAGTTGGAAGTCTTTTTTTTGCTAAATGTGTTTTTTTCCCCGAATTTTCAGGGAAAGCACCAAAGAAGTGAAGCCATAAATACATGGAGTTTCCCCAGTGGTTACAGCTTACATGGGTTTGTGCCCGTCTTTCTAAGAGCTTTTTTTTTTTTTAAAACGTTTATGTTAACTGCACAGGAAATACACAAATACATTTCCATAGTAAATTCTAAAAATTGAATATTACAGATCAAATTAAAGTCTCTTTTGACCTCCTTTAGCCCTACTTCAAGTGTAACTATTGCTATCATTTTAGCGTGTATTTTTCTAAAACTTTTGAAATTAATTTGTACACGTTTATCTAGATAAACATATATTATTATTATTTTTACATGACTGGTGGCAGTTGCATTTATCATCCTACAGCTTATTTTTAAAATTTTATCCAATACCATGTCTTGGAGATATTCCCATGTCTGGACATACATATCTGCCTCATTCTTTGACTCCTTCATAATATGAAGCCAGGATGGTAAGTTAAGTACTTCCCCTACTGATGGACTTACAGGTGATTTCCATTCCACCACAGGGTTCCAATGAGTGATCTCGTATCATGTGATGTTTCTCTAAGGTAGATACTATAATGCCGTGAATCTGGATATAACAAAATCTGTTGACTGGCCTCCATCCTCCACCTAACTCTTGTTCTCAAAAGGCAGTTAACTAAAAATCTCTTACCATGATCACTTGAGATTCTCTCATTTCAGTACATTGCCAGTTTTGTACAATACAATTTTTAGGGTCTTTATTTTTATGCTTTTGTGATATTACAGACCGACTGAAAAGTATTGGGTTTTTGTTTTTTTTTTAAAGTATTGTGTTACTCTTGCAATAATCAAGTGTGCATTTGACCCAGTTCTGTGTGTTTATGTATGTGTAGTTAATGAATTAATAGTGCAATGCAAACTGCCCTCCCAAACGCCTATACCAACTTATACTCTTGCCAGCACTGTGCAAGAAAACACATTTCCTCAAATCCTCATCAATACCTGATATTTTCAAACATGAAACATAATGCCATTCTGATGGGATGGACGAAAAAGACATTTCATTGTTGTGTGGATTTGCGTTTTTACCCTAATTTTCTTCTTATGGCAGAAATGTCCTCCTTAATGAGTTCTTATGTCCTCATTAAGCAGTGAGGAGTCCCTTCCCAGATCTAGTCCTTCCCAGCACCCCTAGATAGGCATCGTGGTGAGAGAAAATGCTTGGCATCGTGGTGAGGTCCAGAGTTCTATACACAACAGGGCTCTGGGTCCCATACTGGAAATTCTCATAGTATCCCAATCCATGATGCAGCTCTGGAATATGAGGCTATATTTAGAAGTTCTTCAGAGATGCTATCCAATGATCACATGCTCACTTTCCCCTTCTTGTGTTTCTATGGTGGGTGTATTCTATGTCCAGTCTATGAAATGTTTTTAGATATTGGGACCTGCACTGTAGCATTTGAACAATAAGTATGTATTTTTTGATTTGAGACTACTACATGTGCATTATTCAAAACCTGAAAAATTTTGAGGGAGTATAATGTAGAAAATTCCACTCAGAGGCAACCATTGTTAAGATGAAATAGATGTCTTGAAGAAAATGCATTTTCAGATATAAGCATATCTGCCTTCTATCCAGATTTGATAAATGTCTGCTATAGTCATTTTTTTTTAACCACTCAGAGAGGTCATTTTCTCTTATTCCCTCTGTTATTTTCTTTATGAGTATGTTCCTGCATTGCTCATTTGGAATATAATACAGTTGGCCCTCGAAAAATGCAGAGGTTAGGGGCATTGACCCCCATGCCATCAAAAATCTACGTATAACTTTTGACTCCCCCAGCACACAGCTACTAATAGCCTACTCTTGACCGGAAGCCTTACCACGAACATAAACAGTTGATTAACACAGATTTTGTATGTTAGATGTGTTATATTCTCTATTCTTACAATAAAGTAAGCTAGAGAAAAGAAAAGGTTAAGAACATCATAAGGAAGAGAAAATACATTTAGAGTAATGCACTGTATTTACTGAAAAAAAATCTGCATGTAAGTGGCCCTGCACAGTTCAAACCCATGTTACTCAAGGGTCAACTGTGTATCTTTAAACTTAAGAGTTGAAACCCAGCATGAAATGGGCGCTCCTCCTGCATGCCTACTAAAACCCCAACAATGTATGAGGCTGTCTTGGCTCAGTGGGACTTCAGGCCCTGAGGTGCTGTGGGTCCTCAGGGTAGACAGGCCTCTTAACTATTCTGGAGCGATTGGGCAACGTCACAATTGTCTCACAGTTGGTTCAGGAACACCTCCTACTCTGCACAAGTGGCAAGAATACAAATCCTCTCTGCAACTGTTGTCAGAAAACACAGACCTAAGGAGGGGCCTGAGGCCCCTGAGAAGAAGCCCAGCCACACGGGGCAGATTGGGTGTAGGGGAGCAGAACATCAGGGTTCATAGGAGCTTGCGCTTGCTCAGTGTCCTTGCTCTTTGACTGAGCTCCTCCATTGTGCCAGTGGGGGAGGCAAAGATACCTTCTTGCTCCCACTCCCCAGTGCAGCCAGAGTCAACTGGCTGGCAATTTTGCACCCCAAATTCTTGGAGACAGTTTTTCTTTCATAAACACAACGGAAATATTTGTTATTATGGCTAAGATAAATGCTCTATAATTTTCACAGTTGGTTAGAAGGAATGTTGAATTAAACGCTCTGATGATTTCAGTTCTATTGTGAACGTGATTTGTTGGCTGCTACTTGTTTCCTTTCTTGGTCCACAGTTTAATTGACTCTGAACATCAAGTGATGATTGAAATCATTTGATTTAGAATAGAGGGTTTCACGCTATCGTAGAGGAAGTGCTTTCTGAAATCTCCCACTTTATGAGCTGGGCCTGTGGTTCCTGGCAGGAATTTGTCAACAATAAAGCCTTATTTCCCAATATTGGTTGTTGTTTAAAAGTGCCATCAGATCTTTGGATTGATTGGCTGAAAGCAGTGGTTCCCTGGCTCTGCTGGGCCTCATTAGTGCATCAAGAGTGGAGGTCAGTTGAACGGGCCAGCGGCTAGCTTTGGGAAGAGTTGGTAGAAGATTCTTATTTGCTTGTAATTTTGGTGGCATTCTCAAGGGGGGACTCAATGTTCGAGACTAAGATGCTTGTGCTGGGATTACAGAAGAAAGCTCTGAATTCCAGGGTGAGCATGGTAGGATATGGCCAGCCAGCCAGCCAACTGGATATCACACCTAGCTGTGGCCTTGGAAGGGCCACCCTAAAGGAAATTGGGGTTTAGGGAGAGAAATAATGAGAGAGGATAAAGGGGAGATAATCTGAAAGTGAGGAGGAAGAATGGGGCTCAGGGTGGCGAAGTTCAGTGTCAGTGGCACCAGCAAAGGCCTCTGACTGGAGGCAAGTGGGTTCTGGTATCACCCTGTTTCACTCACCAACTCCCTAAGACACAAGGCACCTCAAACCCTGTGAGCCTTCCCAGACCTGGATAATAACCTCTCTTAGGCTTTTCTGATACCTTAGCACCCATCTTGCTAATGGATGCACAAAATAAATCCAGATGAAGCACAGATGCTCACAGACACCGTTCAAAGCTATGGTGGCTTGATGGTGCTGAATACAGTTCCTGGGGAAGCAGCTTGGCAGGGCCCCCCTTGCTCACTGCTCGGGCAGCATGCAGCCTCTGTACTGCCTCACTGCAAATCAACATGCTGAATGCTATTTCCCCCTTTCGCCTTTTTCTGCAGAAGTGAAAACCTCTTCGGATTTCTTTCAGTTAGTGAGAACAGGTACTAACGTAGGTCTTTCATAAACGCGAAGTGGCATAATGTGAACTTTTGAAAAGCTGGGGATACCTGTATATACAATGTCTCCAAGTTTCTGAGGACCAATGTAGGACATATGTATGCATATATAGAGAAACAGAACCAATAGGATTGATCTATCTATCTATCTATATCTATAAGTCAAGAGATTGTTATAAGAAATTGACTCACACAGTTATGGAGGCAGAAAAGTCTATTCTCAGGATAGCCAATGGGATAGGTCCAATCCAAGTCCAAAGGCCCCAGAAGCAGGAGAGCCAACGGTGTGACAGCTGAATCCAAATCCGAGGGGAGGAGAAAACCGATGTTGCATAAAGACAGCAGGCAGAGAGAGAGAAAGAGAGAGAATGAGAATGACAATGAATGCTCCCTTATTTTGCCTTTTATTCCATTCAGGCCTTGAATGGATTGGCTGAGGCCCGCCTGCACTGGGAAGGGCAAACTACTGAGTCTACTGGTTCAAATGTTAATCTCATCCAGAAACATCCTGCTAGACACACCCCAGAGTAATGTTTAACCTAACATCTGAGTACCCCTGTGGCCCAGTGAACTTGACAGATAAAATTAACCATCACAGGGCTCCTGGGTGGCTCAGTTGGTTGGGTGGTCAACTCTTGATTTCAGCTCAGGTCAGATCTCAGATTGTGAGCTCGAGCCCTGATTGGGTTCCATGCTTCATGGGAAGTCGGCCTGAGATTTTTGCCCTCTGCACACCCCTCTCCCCACCATCCGTGATCTTGCTCTCAAATAAATAAATAAATCTTTTAAAAAAATTTACCATCGTATACTCCCTTTAGAGTGAAACTCTAAATAGAAGATAGAAATCATCTAGGGAAAAGAAGATAACTGTGCATCCGTACTGTGAGGGTTCGCATAGGGGCTTAAAACAAAATACAGGGCAGGGAACTGGGAAAACATCTGAGGTATCGTGGCCCAAGTGAGAAATGTTCTGGGGGTTTGGCTTTATCCCATCTTGAATTTTGGCGGCTCTAACAAAATGAATGGACTAGAACTCTTCACATGGTCCCCTGTACTTCACTGTGTGCCCTGGAGTTTAATTTGCTAATGCTGGTGTCTGCATCATCGTGTGTGGCTGGACCCTTGTGTGTGGTCATGATGGTGCTCTCTAACTCGAGCAAAACCCATCCTGCAGAACCTGACATGCCAAGTCAGAGAACTCTCCTGGAGCCATGTGACAAGATCTTGGATTTTATACTTGTGATGCGTGTCTGGGGTGTACCTGCGATATCACCTTCAGAAAATAATCTCATCTCTTTGAAAGGTTTCCTCATTTGTATGTAATGAGATGTAGAAAATTTTATGATTTTAATGGCTATTATGGGAATTCATTTTTAAGGATAGACCAACTGTATTGTTTAAAAGTCTGCTATAGGGGTGCCTGGGTGGCTCCGTCGGTTAAGCATCTGCCTTTGGCTCGGGTCATGATCCCAGAGTCCTGAGATCCAGCTTCGAATCTGGCTCCCTGCTCCATGGGGAGTCTGCTTCTCCCTCTCCCTCTGCCCCACCCTTCTGCTCATGCTCTCTCTTTCTCTGTCTCTCAAATTAATAAAGAAAATCTTTTTTTTTTAAAGTCTGCTACAAATGACAAAAAAGCTCAGCTTAAAATGGCCTAAGGACAAAGGGGAGTTACTGGCTCAGTAAATGAAAAATTCAGGGATGGGGCTGGTATATTAGTTTCCAAATTGCTACAACATTGGTGGCTTAAAACGACAGAAATTCATTTCATAGTTCTGGAGGCCAGAAGTCTGAAATCAAGGTGTTGGCAGGGCTGTACTCCCTCTGGAGGCTCTGGGGGTCTTGTCTCTTCTAGCTTCTTGTGGCTACCTGGCATCCTTGGTGTTCCTTAGGGCTGGATCCACCGCCAGAACCACAAGTGGAGTGATTACAACCATGTCACTCCCCTCTCGGCCTTCATCTTCATATCAGCTTCTTCTTTGTGTGTCTGTGTTTTCTCTTCTTTGGTCTGCCTCAAATCTTCCTCTCTTTATAGGAATGTGTGTGATTCCATTTAGAGCCTGGATAATCCTCGAGATGTTCCTCCTCACATTTTTTTGCCATATAAGATAATAGTCACTTTTTACCATATAAGGTAGCATTTACGTGTTCCAGGGACTAAGATGTAGATATATCTTTATGGCCACCATTCAACCCGCTACAGACACTGGCTTCAGATATTGCTGGCATCGGGCCCAAATTATGCCATCAGGTCTCGGTTTCATACCATCTTCCAGCTATCCTTCATGTGTGGCTTTGGTCTCAGGCTCCATTTATAGCAAGATGGTGGCAGGAGCTCTCAATTTTATATCCTCTCAGCTTCATAACTGACTGAGTTAAATCCTCTCTCCCAGCCTCAGAGAAAGTCTTATAGGGCTTCCTTGCATCTGAGGAGTCACTTATCTGTTCCCAAACCAGTCACTGTGACCAGAGGGATGTGAGGCTCTGATTGGCTTGGCCAAGGTCATAGGATCATGGTATCAGCTATTTAGGACCACATGGACTGAGAACTGGGGAGAATGGCTCTCTAAAGAAAAATAAAGGCTTATTAACCACAAGAAAAGGAAGTAGATACTGGGTGGCAAGTTAAGAAACAAAATAATTCAAAGAACCGCCCCCAATTATCTAATGCATTAGCTTTGTTGATAATATGCGTTAATAGCCTTTTGTTGATGTAAAAGAAGAAAACTACTCTGTGTAATATAGAAGAGAAAGCGGGGGTTGTGGGGGTGCATGGGGAGATCTGGGGAGTGGAGCAGGAAGAGAGACACCAGAGGGGTCTAACTGGGATTTTGTAGAGATGTGTACTGTATGAGATGACCCTTCCAGGGGCTCCATGAATCTTTAATAATTCTAGAAAAATTATGATATACTTAATTAAATCAATGGGATTTCTTATTGCAATGATGAAGGGGTTGAGTTTATGTCAGGCTTGGGGTTTGGCTAAAATATAGTCGGTTCTTGTAGATGAAGTTGAGAGCAGAGACCTGGGTTATATGTAAAATAGGCTAATGACGCTCTCTGTGTAACGGAGTTGGGCTGGGGGTGTCAACTGAGATCAAGGGTTTGAAAATGTTTCCTAACTGTAAATGGATAGACTCCTGGGAGTTACCCTTGTGTTGTTTTCATGACTTTCCGCATGAGTTCATATCCATGTAGCCTGTTAGTTTTCCTCAGCATCATCCCCAGACACTTATCAGGGAATCCATCGAAAATGTAGATAAATCTGCTGAAATCCATCTTCCCACCAACAAAGACCTCAGAGCACATCCCTACCGTTGGTAGGCTGTCTTGGCAAACAAGGCTGGCATCTATGGCTTCTTGTGTAGACGATGGTGCCAGACTTGGAGCTGAGCTTCAACAAGTCAGACAGAAGTTGACTTCTTGTGTTACCTGGGGCTCATCCACAAGTGTGGTTGCATCTGTCAGTCTTCTGAAATTATGTGCCAAATGTGTGCGTGTGAGCGGATGTACATGCATGCTTCTCCCATTGTCCTGGGAAGAGGGTTTATGGGTCTCAACAGATTCTCAGAGGAGTCATGACCCCCCCAGAGGTTAAATACTACTGACTTGTAGCATTTCTGGTGATGAGACTTTGTTGAAAGGTGAATGAAGAAACCCGAGAATTATAAACCCACTCAATTGTCAGCTCACTTAGGTTGGTTCTTCTTTGAGGCTCTGGTGTACCACTCTGACACCAACATTTTAGGGAAAAGCAAAACATTTTGTTTTTTACAGACACGCATTCCTTCTTTAAAAACAGTTTATTTGGGGCGCCTGGGTGGCACAGCGGTTAAGCGTCTGCCTTCGGCTCAGGGCGTGATCCCGGTGTTATGGGATCGAACCCCACATCAGGCTCCTCCGCTATGAGCCTGCTTCTTCCTCTCCCACTCCCCCTGCTTGTGTTCCCTCTCTCGCTGGCTGTCTCTATCTCTGTCGAATAAATAAAATCTTTAAAAAAAAAATAAAAACAGTTTATTTTGTGTCTTTTTAAAGTGGAAAGATAATACTACTTTTAGAAAATTTAGACACTAAAGAAAAGCAAAAAGATATTTAAAAAAATAATTCTAATACCTCATGGAAAAGTTTGCTGACAGCACAGTCTAATAAGCCTAAGCTTTGGTGTCAGATACACCTAAATTTGTGTTCTGTGAAATTTTGGGAAAGTTGCTTAGTCTCCTCCAGTCCATTTTCTCATTAATAAAATTGAAATACTAATTGTACATCATGGTGTTCTTGGGGATTAAATGAGAAAATGTATATATAGTGCTTAGCACAGTGCCTGGTATGCAGTAAGTCCCTAATACATGGTAGGGTTTTGTCATGAGTATTGCTTTCTTTCCAATCTTTTCTACATATGGAAATCATACTGTTTTTTGTATGATACAATTTTATATCCTGCCTTTTTTCTCTTTTCATTGTAGTCATCCCCCATATCATTATATACTCCTTATAAATGTTAGTTTTAATGGCTAGTAAGTTATGTTAAACCCAGGAGATATATTCAAATTTACTTGACAATTCCTATGTTGGGAATGGGGGTGTTTTCAATTTTTAACTACCCTAAATGTATGTTGTCACGAGCAAGTTGGGATTTGTTGGTTTTCTAGTATCCAAACAAGATGGTGTCATCAATGTATTTTAGGCAAACGTGCTTTTGAAACCAGTCTGTTTTGCAGAACAGTGGGGATTTTTGCAGTGGATATATATGATTGCTTGAGGACAGTTGAAAGGCTGCAAGATAGAGAAACATTATGAATTTTACTTGTGACTGCAGCTTTGACTTCTGGGAACACCCAATTCTAATAGTTTCAATTCAGAGCAAAAGGAGGGGAAAGAAAAAACACATGAGACACAAAAAAGAGAGGTGCCTGAGTTACATAAGGATATGAGTTTGCCAGCTGGAAGAGAGACACCCCCCCTCCCCAATCACAGTGGCTTAAGTAAGTTAGAAGTTGGTCTTTTCTCTCATGTAACAGTTGTGGTGTTATGGCCCAGGGCTGGCATGGGAACTTCAGGGACCTGGCCTACTTCCATCTGTTGTTCTCATCCTCATAGCCCACAATGGCTCAGTCATCCAGCTTGTGGGAAGGAAAAAATGGGGAAGCAAGCAAGCATCTGCTCTTTAGGAATTTGTGTGACTGCTTCAGCTCACATTCTAGTGGCTAGAATATGATCAGTGGCCATACCTTGTTGCAATGGACTCTGGGAAATGTAGTTTTAATTCTGGGCATCCTTGTATCCAGCATCATATTTGGGTTTCTATTTCTATAGGAGAAGAGGGGAACAGATATTGAGAGACAACAGAGAGCTTTTAAAACAAGAAGTAAAGCAGAAACGACCCAGGGTGTTAGGTGATAGGGGAGCGAGAAGAGAATAAGGACTCCTACCAGAGCAATGACTGTATCAGGAATGTCACTCACTTTTGTCCTGTGCATTACCTTTCCTCCATCTTATTTAGATTCAGTTTCTGTTCTAAACTAGATGTTTGGTCACAGTTTCTCCTACTTTTTCTTTTCCTTTCCTTGTTATCACCACATCTATCCACAAAGTCCTGTTTTGATAATGTCTTTTCCATTCAACAAGCATTCAGAAAGTGCTGGGGATAGCAGGCTATAATACATCCCATTGAGGGACTGAGGAACTTATAGGCTGGCTAGTGGCTGGTGGAGACAAATACACAATGAAGTATGATTAGTATAAACCAGAGATGGAATACTCTGTTGGAAGTCAGTAAGGGCGTTGTGGGGGCTCTAGGGAGAGAGGGACCTTTTCTGAGTAGAGTGGAGTTGGGGACTGGTCTAGAAAGGTTCATAGACGTGGTCTTAGAATTGAATCTTGGGGCACCTAGGTGGCTCAGTTGGTTAAGTGTCAGAGTCTTGATTTTGGCTCAGGTAGTGGTCTTGGGGTTGTGAGATCGAGTCTCCTGTTGGGCTCTGTGCTCAGAGGGGAGTCTGCTTGAGATTCTCTCTCTCTTCCTCAGCCCCTCGCCCCCATTTGCACATGCATGCCCTCTCTCTCTCTCTCTCTCTAAATAAAATCTTTAAAAAATAACTGAATCTTGAAGAGTGAGGTGTTTGGTAGATTGATAGGATGTGGTGAGGAGAAGGAGCAGAATGAAGCACAAGAAAACATCCTCCTTACATGAATCATGGTTGTAAGATGATAAACGGCCAATGCAAATGGGTTTAAGCATACAGGGAAGCTTCATTGGCTCACATAATTGAATATTCTAAGGGGGTGGGAAATGCAGAGCCAGTTTCCGAGTCAGCTGGATCCAGGCATTTGATGGTTGCCATTAGGCCTGGGCTTCTTCCTTCTCCAGACCCTGTTTTCTCTCTGTTGGCGTCCGTTAGGCAGGATCTTCCTATGAGGTGGCAGAGATGGCCACAAACACTCAGGTTTCAATCTAGCCTCTGAGACACCCCAGTGGAGAGAGAGTTTGCTTTTCCTAATGGTTCCAGCTAAAGCTTTTGGATTATCTCTGATTGGACTGACGTGTACCACATTCCTAACCTGGAATAGGAGTGTGGTAGGGCAGCCCCAACCAAATCACCTCACTGAAGGTGAATTAGGTGTTGTTTCCTGAAGGAAAATGTAATATTCGCAGAAGAAGGAAAAGTGGATGTTGGGCAAAACCAGCAGATGAACATGGAAGTTTATTTAGGGAACTCCTAGTTATCCAGGATAGGCAGAACACGAGACCGTTGATGGAGGGCTTTGGATGCTGTGGTGCAGAGCATGGGATTTAGTTGGGTGCTGAAGGGTTTGAATCAGAAGTAACATGGTCCTTTCACATATTATTAGTAACCGAAGTGCGTAGTTAAGTTTTATTCATTGTGTTGTACATTCTGTGGGTTTTGACAAGTGGGTAGGAACATGTATCCACCTTTACAGTCTCATACAGTGTAGTTTTACTGTCCTACAAATCCCTCATGCTTTACCTATTGATCCTTCTTTCCTTCCAGACCTCTGCCAACCACTGGTCTTTTCACTGTCTCCATAGTTTGTGCCTTTTCCAGAATGTCAGATAGTTGGAATCATACAGTATGTATCCTTTTTAGATTGGCTTCTTGCATTTAGTGATATGCATTTAAGGTTCCTGCACACCTTTATGTGGCTTGATAGCTCATTCCTTGTTATTGCTGAATAATATTCCATCGTATGGATGGACCACTTTGTTTATCCATTTACTTACTGAAGAACATCTTTGTTACTTCCTTATATTGGCAATTGCATCATTTATATGGACAGAAGTTTTCGACTCGTTTGGATAAATACATACCAAGGAGTGTGACTGCTGGATCAAACATGGCCTCTTTTATATGCTCTCACATTTATTAATTTACTTGATTTTCACCAGAGCTCTCTGAGTGGAGGCCCATTTATTATTCCATTTTTTATGAGAAATCAAGGCTCTAAGACTTCAAGTAAAACATGTAAATTCACATAGTTTGTTAATGTGTGACCCAGACACTCCATCCATTCTGTTCACGTGGCCTGAAGTTTACAATAAAGTTCTTAGCTGTAGCCAGAATACTTCTCATGACCTCAGCCCAAATCACTCCAACACCGAGACCAGGTCAGTCCCGGCAAAGGGGGGGAAGCAGTAAGGTTCTTTTTAGTGTCTTCCTGGACCCACACCCAGAGTCTGTCTTTCAGACAGACGTCCTCTGGCCTCCTCCCCAGGATCAAAAGGCGTCTTTACTATGACTCTGGAAACTTCCCAGTAACTGGCCGGATAACTAGATGAAGTCATCCGAATAATTGTTATTATTAATGACTCAACGTGCTACCCCTCCCAGATAAAATGTGCATTTTCATAGTAGCTTTTAATGTCTTCACTCAAAAAAGTAAAAAATGTGGGAATTTTCAGCATCAGGCAGGGAGGGCTTAAGGGGTAGAAAGAAATGATGTGAGATCTCCCAGTGCTCCCCAAATCTCCCTCATAGTTAGTTTGGACTAAGTGTCATGCCCACAGGTAATGACATTTATTCTTTCATTTCATTCCTAGAGGGCAGAAATCATCACACTGAGTGGGAAGACAATATCCATGGATGAAACCCCTCAGGTAGCGTTGCGTTTCCTTCCAGTAGCTCGGCCTTAACGTCCCATCAGGAGTACTGACCAACCTCGTAGTTAACTACCCTTGGTGAGATACACCACGTTTGTGGATGGGTAGTGGTGGCATGACGAAAGGGTAGTTTGGGGTATTTTAGCTGCCTCTCTTTACTCTCCCAGCCATTACAAATAATCATACAATCCGAATAAAAACAGTGTGCTGGTTACACAAATGTTGCTTCGTGATGACTCTCTTCCAAGCAGGTGGTTGGCCCTAAGTCCCTCCTTTGTGGGAACTGTGCTGCTGCCACTGAGAAAGGCTTCTCACAGGGTTTGGAAAATAAAATAAACATTGCTGGTGTGAATTTTGACCTTATCCCTCAAACACCGAAAGAGCAGTGTCTTGATTATTACAATAGGTGGCTGGCCTCCATCCAGCATACTCTATTTTTACAACGAAAGTGACTCAGATTCCTTCCTTTTGCCTTTAAAATTTTAGTAGCTAACTGGCAAAGCCCTGGCCTTGGGCATCTCTGATCTTATGAGAATCTTTGGATAATCTTGGAGTCTTAACAGTAAATGAAAGCATTGCTTGCCTGAATAGCATTCCTATTTTAAAAAGAGGATTCCTGGGTTTTAGTCTGCTGAATAAAGTTTTACCTCTCTGAGACCTCAGGGGAGCCATTGCCTAGGCGTGCACTGCTGTGGGGGAGCACAATATAACTAAAGCCACCCCCAAAAGGAATAATCTGTGGGTGGTAATGATTTTGCAAGGGGAGGGTTTTTTTCTCCCTTAAGATTTTATTTATTTATTTATTTAGAGGGCTTGAGGGTGGGGGGTGTTCGGGAGGTTTTGGGGGAGGGGTAGAGGGAGAGGGAGAGAGGGAATCTTAAGCAGACTCCACACCCAGCCTGCTGTGGGGCTCAATCTCACGACCCTGAGATCATGACCTGAGCCGAAATCAAGAGTTGGATGCTTAACTGAGCCGCCCAGGTGCCCCTGCAAGGGGTTAATCCAGTTCATTCTGGGTGCCAGAATCTGGATGAGATATTTGGGGTTCACCTTGCCTGAGCATTTGTAACAATACTGGTAGAATATTTAACCTGATGTATCTTTTAATGGCCCCCGTGCCAAACCTTTAACAAGGCTCCAGGGCCCTTCGAGATCTTCCCTTCTAACCATCGCAGTGCTTCTGTAGCCCTGGGTGCTTCGTGCTCGAGCAGAACTCCAGCCTGCGGGGTTACAGTTGTTTACCATTCTAACTCCCCCGCTAAGCTGTTGGCCCTGGACTTGCATTCCTGAGCGCAGGGTGTGGAATTCTGCAGCAATCCATAAATATCTGCTGAATGAACAAGTGAAAACAATTCATTGATGAACCCCAACTACAGGATGAGCTATGAACACTTTACTGAACAGTTCGCATAAGCAAATGTCTTAAAAAGCACCGTTTTAAGTATGTGAAAAGAACAGGTCTGGTATTAACCCGTCTCTCCTCAGTAACTGTGAACTCAGTAACCCCTTCAGTGGAAAGAGGCCAGGGGAATCATTCTCCCCTGGCTCCATGTGCCTTGGCTCACTTTCTTTCTTGGCCCTGGCTTTGCGTTGTCCCAGAGGCTCTTTTCTGCACCGTACTCATCCACACCTCATGTTCACATGCATTGGAATGGGCTCTTTCCTTTATCAGGGTTTTGATAGAAATCAGTAGGATTTCTCAGTGCATCTGAATGAAGCTGTGCAAAATGCACAGTCTAAGGAGACCCAGTCGTACAGCTTGGGGTCTTGTTGTTTCTGCTTTGCTACTGTAAGACCTCTACATGGCCTGACCTTGAGGAAGCCTTGTGTTATACTGAATGTTTCTGTCCCTCCTACCCCAAATTCATATGTTGAAATTCTAACTCCCAATGTGATGGCATTTGGAGGTGAAACCTTTGGTAGGTGATTGGTAGTAGCCTTTTAAAAGAGCTCTCTTGTCCCTTCTACTGTGTGAGGACACAGTGAGAAGATGGCCAGTAATGAACCAGAAAGTGGGTTCTCACTAGACACCGAAACTGCAGGCACCTCAGTCTTGGCCTTTCGGGCTCCAGAATTGGGAGAAATAAAGGTTTGTTGTTTGAGCCACCCAGTTTCTGGTACTCTTATCATAGCAGCCTGAATGGACTAGGACACCTGGTTTCCTTCAGTGTGCCCTCTGTAGAAAGCAGAGGCCTGCTGCCTCTTCCTGGGGCACTTCTTTCTCTGTTCTGTCCTGCCTCATGGTTTTATGTGGGAGAAGTGGGAGGTGTAGTCAAAACCACCACCATACCATTGTCACCATCACTGCCACCACCATCACCCGTGCTGTTATCATTACTATCACCATTTATCACCATCAGCACTCACCTGTCACTCCCTTGCTTCAGCTACAGCGCTAAGTACCTCACCCATGTTCATTCACCTAGTCCTCAGGACAGCCTCATGGAGTAGGTGCCATTATTAGAATCTTCCTTTCGTGGACGAGGAAACGGAGGCACTGAAGGACTCTGACTTGCTCAAAGTCCCATAACTATCCAATGACCCTTGTAGTCTGGCTCTAGGACTGGTGTGTTGCACCCACTTGGGCTTTCTTGGAACAAGTTCCCCTCTGTGTTCTGTGTTACACTGTGCAGCACCCTCCCCCACCCTAGCACTAGCAGCCAGAGTTTTTATGGTATACCCACCTTCATGTGCACCTTAGAGGCAAAGCCACGGAAACAAAATGTTTTCTCCTGTGGTCGTCGTTTCTTTGGTCTGCCTTTCTTTCTTGCTGACAGTCATCTCTTGGCCTTGTGCTGATGATCCTTGGGTGTTGGGTACTTTTCCAGTAATAAGAGAATCCTGCCAGAAGGAGGATGATGTGATAGTAGGACGTAGTGGGGGTTAAGTTTTGGGTGAAGGATTTGGGGGGGAGATACAGGGAAAGAATATCTGAGACCCTCTGGTATAATATTGCAGAGTGATGTAGGCTTCACACTGTCCATTTCTAACCCTCTTGAGAATTTTCAAAAACGGAAACTCATCTTTCTTTACCACAGCTTTGGGAGCTAGGCAGGGTAGGAATTATTGTTCCTTTTTGCCAAAGAGAAAACAGCAGCTCAGAAAGTTAAATGATTTGCTGTAGGTCATCCAGCTACTAAGTAGCGAAGCAGGTCTAGTGTTTCTGTTTCCTGTTTCTGCTTTCACTAGAACACCCTTTTTCTCTATCATGGTATGAGCAGATGAAGAGTGAAAATAGACACACTCAATCTTTATAATTTAAAATTTTCTTTTGTTGTTTCCCCAGAAAACAAAGAATGAAAAATGAACTTGGAGTCCCTGTTGAGTGGCTTGACTATTGCTAGTATCTTCCTTCTCACCAGCGAGTTATGGTTGAAATTTGTGATGAGTGCCTTCAGAAGGGCCAAAGCTTTGGTTGCTGAACCAATGATGTTCAATTCCTCTTGTCCAGAAATCAGGCTCTTACACTACTCTGGATTTTTGAAGCCAGCTAGTTTGTGTGATTGTGAGAAAGTCCCTATTACTTTGTTCCTGTTTCCATCTCTGTCCCAGGTGATGGAATTATTATGATTGAAGTGTAGAGAAGTGGGAGGAAAAAGATAGTTCTGGAGTTTCCAAATGATCCAATTCTATTCAGTTCCACCATTTAACATTGTACCCTGTGTTTGCATGGTATCTACTCTTACTTTCACCTTTCCACCTTTTACCAGGCTGTTTATTTTTTCATCATGAGAATGTATTATAATAACAACAAAGAACTAATATAAAATGACCAGCAACACACTAACTCTATTCATTTTAATTCTCCCTTAAGCCTCCAAAGTGGAATGAAGAACAAGTGCAAAATTTGCTTTGTAATAGGAGGGGGGAAGCCCCCACCTAACTCTAAGTATTCTTTACTTTCTTTCTCTGCGCACCTGCATACTCTATTTACTTAAATGAACATTCTTCATATTCATTTTAATTCAATGAAATTTTGTTCCGTGCCTACTTTTGGCTAGTTATTGATTTGATTTCCCAAACAATATGACATAGTGCCTGGCCTTCCAGATATGACAGCTTGGTGGACAAGACATGAAAACATGCTGGTTTCCCTAACATGTTCTCTTGAGGCAGAAATAAGGTCCTAACACACATGGAATTGCAGGGCTTCCAGGCATATCCCTTTCCAGTGCTGCCTCACCGGCCCCCACAGTGTCCGTCTTTCACGGGCTCCTGCTGCAGAGGCGGGTTGCCAGTCATCCCAGGTGCTCAGATGCTGCGCATGACGATGCCATCTTGTTTCTCCTCTGGCTGGTCCAGCTCCATTCTCGAACCATTGAGCCACTTTTCACCTTGGCTTTCCCCAACTTTCATATCACATGGGAAAAGCATCCTTTATCTCTAATTTTGGTGTATTCTCTCACATAGACCACAAAGGAGGTTACGCTCTGGTATCCCAGTCACACAGAAATACAAATTATAAACATAAAAATTAAAATTACAAAAAGTTATTAAAAAAATAAACAAACAAAACACAGAAAAACTACCCACTTTTTGGTTGCCACTCCCCTGTCTTTAGAGCTCCCACTAAGCTTCAAGTTAAGCTCCTTCAGGTCAGGGAATGGGTCTCTTTTGCTTGCTTGTATATCCCCAGTGCCCAGGATAGAGCCTGACCCAGAGTAGGTGCTCATTAAATGTTTGTTGAGTGCGAATGGGTGACTAAATGACTCAGGCATGCATCCCTGTGAACTTGGCCAAGGACAAGCTGAGTGACAGACACCATGCTGCACTCAAAATTTTCCCTTCCTTGGACACTGGCTGACTGTCCTTGGAACATGTTTGTGTGACTTGGCCTTCTTTTCCCTCAGGATGAGTTCATTTCCCAGGAGGCTCCTCAGACCCTCATGCAATAGAACCTTGGCAGACCCACCCTAGGGGCCCTCCAGGTTTGCCCAGGCCCTGTCTAGATCCTGGCGTGAAGATGGCCTGCGTTCAAGCCAGGGCTCAGCTACATAAACAATGACAGCTGGAATGTCAAGTGCAAGGACAAGAACCATGAGAGGGAAGAATGGTTACTTCTGACCGGGAAGGTCAAGGAAGGCATTGGGCAGGTGATCAGAGTGAGGACCAGCTGCAGGCGCAGGGTCACAGAGCACCTAGGAGCACAGTGTTCTATGTCAGAAAGCCCACTGTGGAGAATAATATTGGGAGAAGATGAAATAAACATTGTTTAGGGACAGTTGTGGACTTTATTCCCAAGGCCAAGAGAAACAAACTGACCTGAATTTGGGAAGTGTCAGATGAAGGATGGATTGCAGGGTGAGAGATTGGAATGCTGCTTAGGAAGCTCCATCAGTAATCCAAGGAAGAGGTTGGAGACTGACCAAAGGTGGGGCAATGGGAACGAAAAGTGCCCTCCACTACATAGTAGTCCTTTGTTTACTTATTTGTATATTCACAACACTTCCAAACCCAGTGTCAGGCCCAGAAATAGTGGTCAGTAGATGTCTGTAGAATGAAGAGTAAATAAAGCACAGATGGAAAAGACACTGGGGGTGTAGAATCCATAGGTTCTAAGGGTGGGGAGTAAGTTGGTAAGAGAAAGAGAGAAGATGAAGATAAGATGAGGTTTTTAGGTATTGCTGGGATGCTCCTACCTAAGGTGAGAATTCGATGGAAAGCAGAAGCAGGTGGAGGTTGAGAGGGGATTATGACAACATCGAACAAGCTCACATTCTCTGCCAGGTGTGTTTCTAAATGTTTTGTGTGTAGTACCTTATTTTATCCTTCTGATAACTTTATGCAGGAAGTACTAGTATTCTTGGACAGACGAGGGCACTGAGGCTCAAGGAGGTTGGGTAACATCCTGTAGTCACATAGCTAACAAGAGGCACAGTCGGAATTTGAACCCTTGCCTGTTGTTTTGGGACCTGTTGCAGTTGAGATACCTGTGGCCGAATCTGCAGCTGTTGGGAGGTACCCCACATGCCACGTTGCAAATGTTTTTCATGTCCCTTTGGTAGTATGGTCAATTCTGTGATTCTCACTAGGAGTATTAGTCATTGTTCTTCAGAGAAACTGAATCAATAGGATGTCTGTCTTTCAATCGATTGGTCAATCGATTGATTTGTCTATCATCTATCCACCTACCTATCTAGATTCTTTTTAAGGAGCTAGCTCACATGATTGTGGGGGCTTGGCCTAAAATTTGCAGGGTAGGCTGGCAGTCTGGAGAGCCAGGGACGGGTTGCAGTTTGAGTCTGAAGGTGGTCTGCTGGACTTCTCCCACAAGGTGAGTCTTTTTCTACTAATGCCTTCAACTGAATGGATGAGGCCTCCTCACATTGTAGAAGGTAATCTGCTTTACTCAAAGCCTACTGGTTTACGTGTTAATAGTATCTCGAAGTGTCTTCACAGAGACATCTACAATAATAGTTGACCAAATATCTGGGTATCATGGCCTAGCTAAGTTGACCCATAAAATTAACTCTCACACGAGGGCTCAGAAAATAAGGATAGTGGCAGGTCCTTAGCATACACTGCAGGTGGCCTTGCTGAAGCGGGATTGATGAAGTTGGAAAGTTTGAAAACTTCGCGAGAAAGTTTGAGAAGTTTTAGGCCTGGATTATCAACATTTATGATAACGGGTTGATGCTGTCAGGGAAGATATGGTTAACTATGGTTTCTAGATACATTTAATAATTTCTGTGAATATAGAATGAAATGACTGGTTGTAGCACCCATATTAATGCAACCAATCTCCAGTTTATCAAATATCATGGTAGTAAAAGGAAGGCTGTTTCAGACACATGGAGGGTATTTCTGTCCCACGGGGAGGGTGTGAGTTTTGTGTCTGGCCCTGACTTCCCAGAAATGGTGAGCAGCACGTCACAGGCAGCTAGGGGAGTCCCGGGTTCAAGTACCATCACAGCCCAATCTGAGTATCAACTTACTTTCCTCCTTTTGAATCAATACACTTAGATTCCCACATGTTTTCTATGTGAGCATTTTTCTTGAATATTTATTGGCCTGGGTTATATTATCTCCTTCCCCAATATATATTTATTCTGGGACTAACACTTTTAAATTCTCAGAAATTACCACAAGTATTGACATTTATTTTCTAGGCTCCAAAAAAACATTGTCTATGCTGTTGGGAAAGATGTTATTTGGTGTCTGGCTGGTTAAGAAATGGAGACATTGAAACCTAATTCTTAGTTTGGGGTTCTAGAACGCCTTTTTGAGTATGATTTTCATCTGTATATGAGAATATGCTAAAGATAAAAGTATATTTAGGCTTTGTATGGTACTTTATAAACATGAGCTCATTCTTTCTGTGTTCTTATGATGCTATGCAAAATACAGTTATATTTTCAGTGGAGTCAGTAAAACCTTTAAAGAGGTAAATTGGCCTAAATTACTTGGTGGTCAAGCCAGGAATTAAACTCTTGTCTCCAGATTCCCTGACCAGGGAGCCCTGGGAGGAGGCGGAGGTCTGGTTCACATCCTGGGAGGTCTGGTGGAAAGAGTATAAACTCTGGGGTCACAGGTTCAAATCTCTGCTCTACCTCTCACCAGCTGTGTGAACTTGGACAAGTTATTTGACATCTCCATGAGTACTAAAAGCACATATGAGATGCTGAAGATCACAGAAGAAAGAGCAGTTAATTCTATTTGTAACCAACCCTCGTACTGGTTGGAGAATAACCAAGTGTTTCAGGTAACACTTAAGTTTCTGTATTCTCAGAGCACATCAGTCTGAAGATAATGTTGTGCCAAATTAACAGGAACCAAAAAGCTCACCATTTCTCTAGCTGATGTCAAAACCCTAGTTGGATATCTCCAGTGGCAGAGTCTGAGAGACAGACGAGGGTCAGGTAGTTTGGGGAAAATAATCCCAGGAAGCACAATGAAGAAGTAGGGAGGATGAGACAGGGAAGGAAGAAAATCCAATAAAAGTATTTTATTGCCTGGCTGCTACAGTGGGCACCTGGCTCTGAAGAACCTTATAGAAGGCACCTCAGAATAATTCTTCCATGGGGCAGGAAACTGGGGCATTTATTTATCCACGGAGTCTGTTACCCCATTAGTTGAAGGCTGTGTCTGGGGGTGTCACTTCTTTTTCTCTTCTGGGCTATGGCTACATGCAGGCTCAGTTGTCTTCCTTGCTTTTTGGAGAAAATCTCTGGAGCAGAAAATCTGGAGATACGTTGGCAGGACCTTGAGTTGGAATCTGGTGTCGTAAGCAAGGGTGCCCACCATAGCTATGCTGAAATCAGGTGGGCCAAAGGGAGTCTGGCAAAGACCACAACCACCATTTGCTGCAGACCTCCGTCTTCTCCTCAATGGTTTCTGATAATGTGCAGGGGGAGCTTGATGTGTGATTGCACAGAGGTGGCTGGAGCCCGTGAAGCAATGTCTGATGTGAATGCTCTTGGCCTCCTCCGAGCCCTGCAAAGCTCCTCACCACTGTGGCAGCCACTGGACTGGTATGGCTCCTCAGTCTGATGCTCTCATCTCTGCCATCTCCCACTGAGGCATATCACAGCCACACTGTGCCAACATCAAACCACCGAGGTGGGGAGAATCCTTTTTGCCTGACTTTGTATCCTGTATTCTGACTTTGATCCTCAAAGCATTAAGGCAATGAGAATCTGGGAAACTTCTGTGAAGTTGTAAATATCATCTGGAAGAGGAACATCTCGATCCACCGTGACCTCTTCCCGCACTATCTTGGATCAGTTAATGTGTTTTGTACCAGAGAGCGCAGAGTTGAGGAAATGTGAAGGCGGATGGACAGTTTTTGTTGTGGGAATCAGGAGTCTAGACATAGCTGAGAAGAATTGGGTGCTTTCTTTTCCTTTTTGAAGTCCAGACAGAAAAGGCAAGGAGTCAGGAGAAAGGAACTCACATGCTGAGAGGCTTGTATGTGTCAGCCATTTTATAATATTATATCTTATTTAATCTTCATAGACCTTCACATACTTAAAGTAAAGGTTATTATTTCCAAGGTGATCAAAGCAACAAAAGTTCAGAGAGAACAAATAACTTTCCCAAGTTCACTGAGTTAGGAAGAGACAGAGGAAGGATTTGAACCCTGGTCTATGTAGTACTAAAGTCTGAACAATCATATAGCAGCTGAATGGAGAAAAGAAAGGCGAAAAGGCCGGGAGTTAATTAAATTGGAGGTGAGCGCTTGAAAGGTGGGTTGAGCCACAGATTTAGATTTCAATTTGCATTCTGAGCCATCCATGCAGTTCTCAGAATGAATTCCACAGGTAGAAGCAAGCATTCATGTGAAAAAGGCCTGGGGGGTTGAGCTGGCTGCAAGTTCAGTGAGCCATCAGGTGCTGCTGCTGCTAAGACTGGGAAGCGTCCTTACTTTGCATAATAGGAGGAGGTCATACGCCCACTGTGCTTTGTTCTGTTCAGAGTTTACCTGGAGGTCCATTTTTTGGCCACCACATTTTAAGGGGCACCAGGAGACTTCCAAATCAGATTGTTTGCTGAGAGAACCAACAGGAAGTTGAGTGGTATAGAAAGTCCGATAAGGGAGCTATGAAACTGAAGGAAGGGAACACGGAGGGAGACTGGGTGGCTGTTTTCAGATACTTAAAGGGCTGTACAGGGATTGGCACCCAAGACATTGGAACTAGGCATATAGAAGGGAAGGAAGGAAGCCCTTATTTATTGAGACCCATGTGTATCAGGTGCTGCGCCTGACTCAAGTACTCAAGCGCTAAGGAAGGTGGGAACAACAAGCTGAGATGTCCGTCAGTATGAGAGGATTCTGCTCTGACATTTCAAACAGAGACTGGATTAATGTGGACAGAGATACTGCAGAAGGGGATTTCGGCATCACATGAGCAGTTTGAATAAAAGATGAATGACTTCTCAGATCTATTCACCATTATAACTGTGTGGATAACCTTGGCCATTTATTCATTCTTCAAGATCATTGAGAATAGGACACTCACCAATTAGATAGATTAAAGTGAAAATAAAGATTCTCAAAGACCAAGATAAAAAATTCTAAAATCTTCCTAAAGAAAAAGCAGACCATGTACAAGGGACATGAATCTTGTTGAAATCAGAACTGCAGATGAAGCAGTAAGATACCACATTATGAGGATAAAATTAACAAAAAATGGTAAGGTTTGATAATTCTGATCACTGGTCAGATAATTGCATTTGAGGAAAGAGAGACCTTCACATGCTAGCGGGTGTGATTTGGTGCAGTCGTTCTGAAGAACAATCTGGTGCTCCTTAGTGAAATTGAGAAGGATGCATATTCTCTGTCGCCCACAATCCCTTTTCTGGTCGTACGCTCCAGAGGTCTTGCACAGGTATAAGGAATCAACATAGGAGCATTTTAATATTTTTTGGCAACATTGTTTGTGATGATAGGGAGTTGGAAGAGACTTGTCCATCACAGTGGGAATGGGTAAGTAAATCACAGTGAATATCTAGTACCGAATACTATGCAGCAGCCACAGTTCAGCGAACAAGTGTATCCACAGTTTAAATGGATTGATCTTAAAAACCTAATAAAGAGCAAGAAGTTGAGTAAGATTTATATGCAATATCGCTAATGGGAAATAAAAACACGTATGTAAAATAGTTATTTATCTTTCAATAATACATCCAGATGCAAGGACATTTATCATAAACATGAATGTGGGGCAGGAAATGGAAGCGAAGCTGTGAAGGATATGAAAGGGGGAAGAGACACAGAAGAATAAAATAAAAGAATAAAAGAATAAAAAAAGGTAACAGAAGGATCGTGCACAGAGAGCATGTCGTTGACTTCTGGACCTCCAATAATGTGCTGTGAACTGAAAAGGTTTACAAAGTTTTCTAAATGGCAGGAAAAATATAATTTGTGCTTTTTATAAACCTGGGTCATGTGATAACTTATGTGTTGGCCTGCTTGTCAATTTATCTTTTCAAATTGCGTATTCATTCATTTCATCATTTAACACATTTTTATTGAGCACCCACTCTCTACCTGGTACCGTTCATTCTAAGGCTCTAGGCACTGGGAATACAGCTGTGCATGGCACACTCACAGGATAAATACCCAGAGGAATTGCTGGGTCAGAGGGTAAGCACATTAAAAATTTAATAGATATTGCTAAATTGTCCTCCAAAAGTCCATACCAACTGGTATTTTTTACTAGGTGGGCTGTTATCTGATATAGTTTTAGCCAGGACACTTTCCAGTTATGTGCTTCTCTAAGTGTAGATGAAAGGATTGATAGGGAGGGAGTTGGGAAGAATCCTAAGGGAAGTTGGGATTTGAGTATTTGTGTTTTGTGTGAGTGCAGACAACCCAGACCTGCATGGAAGAATGGAAGCTCAGGGAAAATTGTGAGCGGTGTCAGAGGCATGCTCCCCAGGCTTGCCCTGACCTGGGCATTTTCCCTCTTGGATCATTTAACAGTGGCCTCTGATATCAAGCACCTGCCATGGCAAGGGGAAAGGAAAACTCACTTCATTACCCATTGTCACCTTTTAGTAGGAGTGCAGTGTCTGTGCCCATGGCCAGCACCCCTCCTAAGCTTCCCGTGAGTTCCCATCCGACTGCCATAGCCCTAGATGGCAGCCTGTGGGCTCCACCCAGGGCCCTTGGTGGAAACAGGATGTAATGTTTCCAAGCAGGGTGAGCAGCCGCTGCTTATCTGCAGTGGTCAGTATGGCAGACAGAAACATTCTCTGTGACCTTCCTTCCTTGGAGTATTTGAAAACCATGACCCCACTCCCCTTTATGGAGGAGGTAACTGAGGAGTTTTAAGTATGTGGGGCATAAACATGAAATGTTTGTATTTTCTCCACTTCTTGATTTTTTTTTTAAGATTTTGTTTATTTCAGAGAGAGAGAGAGAGAGAGAGAGACTGAGCAGGGAGGGGCAGAGGGGGAGAGAGAAAGAATCTGAAACAGACTCTGCACTGAGTGTGAAGCCCAGCTTGGGGCTTGATCCCACGACCACAAGATCACGACCTGAGCTGAAACCGAAGTTAGATGCTTAACCGACTGAGCCACCCAGGAGCACCTCCAATTATTGATTTCTATAGTGTTCAACTGAATTCCCATTTTCCACTCTTTAACATCTCTGACAGTTTCCATAACTTTCTGCTTTCTTTCAGTTATAAAAATTTCAGTCCATTCTTGTTTAAAAAGTCCATCTCAGACTCAATTTAAATCTAATCTCCTACCTCATCTAAACCACGGGTTTGACCTGAGGCCTGGGAAATCTGGGGCAGGAATGTATAAACTGCCTTCCCCCCCTGCTTTTTTTAAAAAGATTTTATTTATTTATTTGTCAGAGAGAGAGAGAGTGCACAAGCAGGGGGAGCGGCAGGCAGAGACAGAAGCAGGCTCCCTGCTGAGCAAGGAGCCCAATGCAGGACTCGATCCCAGGACCCTAGACTCATAACCTGAGCCGAAGGCAGATGCTTAACCAATGGAGCCACCCAGGCGTCCCACCTTTTCACTTTTCCTCAGACCTAGCACTTTAGAACAGAGAGGGAGGTGATAAGCAAGAGGTGGGGGATGGAGGAGAAATAGTCTACCTAGAGATACAGACCTCCTCCCTCTCCTGACTCTACAGGTATGTTTCCCCATGGGGAGTGCTATTGTCATTTTGGGTGGGATGATTCTCAGAGTGGAAATGTTCTGTACTTTTCTGAATATTTAACATTTCTTCCCCTCCATCCCCAATAAAAATCCCCATAGCATGTTCATCTTTATGAGAACCAACCTCTTTCCCACTTCTCCAAACAGCTCCTAGGGGGACCATTCTGCCCTGTGGAGTACCACTGGAACCACCCTAGATTGGGGCCATGGAGAAGGGATGGAGGAGCAAGACCTTACTAGATTTATGGGCCTGAATCAGTGGTAGGAAGGAATCCCAGGTTGTCCTTTGGGTCTTGTTTCACCTGGATCTTTCTGCTGCTAGTATGGTGATGTCCATATAGACAATGTGACTGGAAGTCCTGATGGATGATGTTCATCTTCCTCTGGACCTCTCTATTGCTGAGGACCATCTTCGAGAGTAGGTGTGTCTTCCTTTGTCCCCACCAGTGATCCATGCCTCCTCTACTTTCTCTGGGGGAAGGGGTAGCCTCAGGGTAAAAGGAGGGTTCACTTCCCTTTGCCTGGTAGTCCCTTGAGCAACCCCCAAATTCTGCTTCTCCCTCTAACTCTATGTTCTTCTAACTCCATGTCCCATATGGTAGCCTTGGGAGCTACTGCAGCCCTCTTGTGAATCCTCTGATAGATATCGTTTCCATCTTCTTCTCAGTGCTATTCAGCAAGGAATCTGCCTTCATAAATCTCTAGACAAGCAGCAGGAACCAAGCTCTACATTCATGGATGGCCCCCAAATCTAGGAAGAGTATGCCAAGATCTCCTAGAAGACCTCTTACTACATTCCACTTGGATAACAACCCCAGTATGGGACCTTCAGATTGTATAATTCAGTGGGCATCCATCCAAGAGTGAGACGCCAGTTTCTTCTTTTTCAGATACCCTTAGTCTCTAAAAGTGATTTTTCTGCAATCCTGCCCATCTCTTGGCTTTGTGAAGATAAGGAAGCATACATCTTCAGTCTTGTACAGAAATATCTCTTTCCAAGGACCCATGTGTTGGTAGCTCTTAATTCCAACTCTTTATCCTTTGTCTTTCTTTCTTAAATTACATTGGAAAAGGTTTTATGTGTGCGGAGGGGGTGGTTGAGGTGGTGGTGATGATATAGGGCTGGTTCTGCTGATTTTCAGAAAGTCCTTTGTTGTGGCTCACTTCAGAGTATGGTGGTATTTGGCCTCTTTGTACTCAGCCAGGAGCCCTAGTCCCTTTTCCAGGGCAACAGGAAAAGTCCTACACAACCTCCTCTGACATAGGAGCACCCTGCTGGGGGAAACTTCCGGAATCTGGACACTTCTCCTGACACCAGATATAGAAACTGAAGGATAGGACCATGTTTTCAAAATTAAACAGAGAGGAAAGGGACGCACCCCCCTCATAGGCTAAAAGTGCACAGAACTGGCCTTGGCCATTGATCTCTCTCCTTAAATATTCTATGGCAGGTGATGGAGGAAAGAGGAAAATATGCCTTGAGAGAACAAACTGAGGTGGAAAGAATATTTGCAGGGAAGGGAGACATGGTCTTTTGTTCTATCTCTGTTTAAGGAGTATAGAATGGCTAGGAACTTCTTGAGGTGGAAGTGGGAGTCCATCTCCTGATGCCACCACGAGGTAAAAGATTTGCAACTAAAAGCCATCCGTCTATCCATCCATTTATCTACTCATCTAATCATGTGCCTTACCCACTCAACAAGAATTAGTATATCTATTCTGAGGCAGGTACTGTGTAATGAAAACCATCTTTGTGCTATGCCTTTTCTCCCCTTTCTATTCCTGCCTCACACAGTCTTCCTGCCTAGATTTAGAAGTTTTAGGATCATATATTCCTAGATACAGGACCTGGCTGGGTAGACATCCCACTACAGAGCAAAGTGGACAATGGATGGTCTCCAGGGGCTAGAGCTTTGAGGCTGCTGCTCTGCTGAAGTTCTTACTAGTTTCTTTAATTCTTTCTCGGTGTCCTTCTTTATAAAACGAAGCCTGACCATGACTTAATTGTTTTTTTTTCTATTAGCTACTGTGAGCTGTAGAGAAAAATGAATATGTGTATGTATTTGATTTGAATATTCAATTGAATATATAATGACTATGTATATAAATAACACTCAGTTATAGATGCAGATATTATTATTTCTGTTATTCAGATGAAGAAACAGAATGTCAGAAAAATTCAAGTTTTACCTAAGGACTCAGGGTACTGATAGTCTGGATTTGAATTCAGGCCTGTTTGATTCTAGAGCTCACCACCACCTTTCTGCTTATGCCATAATGTCTCTAATTAGTATGATATATAAAGGAAGGATAAGTAAAAAAAGAAGAAATCACATGTATTCCACAAAATATATTAGGCCTTCAGAGGACTATGTTTTGGGCAGTGCTTTGGAGAAGATGCTGAGGAATTCATTATTTCTGTGCAATAAGTGGTCATTTCTGCACAGATCATGTAGTAGGATTAAATTTAAATTTAGGTCTTTAACTAGCATTTGCTTTTCTTGTCATTGTTTTCAGATCTGCCTCTTAGTAGTGTCCTTAGGTTAACATCTTTGTTAGAATTTCTCCATTCCCAGAGCTGTGTGCGGTTGAACTCCCTTCTCCGGCTTCTTTTCAAAGGGGAGCATAAAAATTTGTACTTTACAGATATGACTATGGTATTGGGTCTCCAGAGATCAACCCAACATCTCTTGGAATTCATGCTTTTTTATAGTCTCCTCCCCTTGAATCCGGCTGTGGCTGGGACTCACTATTGACCAATAGAATTTGGTGGAGGAGATATGACAGGACTTATGAGACTAGGTCATAAACCTCTGCTTGGGTCTCTTGGAATGCTTGCTCTCAGGACACTCCTTTCTCAGAACACTCCTTCTTGGAAACTGGGGCTGTGCTATGAGAAACACATGTCACACAGGTGGTCATGTATTGGCACTCTAGTTGACATCCCCATCTGGGTGTGTACCTGGCGCCAGCATCACTGGACAGCCATGTAAATGTGCCATCTTGGACACCCAGCCCAGCCTGTTCATGCCCTCAGACAGCTTTTGGCCCAGCCATCATATTATTGCAACCGTGTGAACCTGCAAGAACTGCCTCACTGAGCTCACTCAAGCCACAGAACCCTGAGAGAGAAGAGCAAATAAAAGTTTTAAGTCATTAAGTTTTGGGGGTGGTTTGTACACAGCAATAGATAATTGGAACAATTCTTCTGGGAAGAGGCCAGACTCCCAGACTATTGCTGACCATTAGGACTTTGGAGTTAGAATCTGGAACTTGCTAGCTTCTTGACTTTGTGCAAGTTCCTTCACTTCTGTGTATCTCAATGTGCTCATCTGGAAAATGGGGATAATAATAGTACATTCTTCATAGGACTTTTGTGAGAATTAAATATGATCTTTGTAAAGGGCTTGATATGGTGCCTTGTATTTCCCAGCACTAGATGTTAGCTATGGTAATAATTATTGAAATGAGTGGTTTTATGAAACTGAACAAAGTTTCTCCTAAAACACGATCATTTATTAGCATTTTTCTTTATTTTTGTTTTGGTCTCTCTTCCACTGGTCCTAACCTACCAAATTGCCTGGAAGCCAAGTTACGCAAACTTTCTGGCAAAGCTGCCTTGTTCTAGTCTGCCACAGATTTCAACTGAAGGGCAGATTTTCTAAGTTGACCTGATCGTTTTTTGGGTTGAGGGGACATGAACCTTTGATTCACCCATTTTAACCTCTTTTTCAAGCATCCTATCAGTTGCTTTTCCTTCGGTCTCCTCCAGGGAATTGCTTTTCTTACTTGAAGGGCAGAGGAAACTGAGTAGGTAATTGATGTCTGATTAAAGATGACAGAAATGAGGGTTGTTGAGATGAAAATGAAAATTGACACCTACATTGTCCTCCATGGTCTTTTAATGACTTGTGGCCGAAAGCATTATGCTGTTTTTATAAAAGGGAACCAAACATATACTGGGGTTTGTTGAAATGCCAGCATGAATGAAGCTTTTCAGAATAGCAAACATTTTTCTACGGCTTTACCACTCCTGTGGTTATGTTAATGCTGGGGAGGGTGAGCAGGGACCTCGGTACAACATGACCACCATGAGTCCTATCTCCTCTCATACTCATATTTTAGATTCCAAGCTTCAATAACAAAATTGCATTAAAACAGCTCTCTGAGCAGTGTGCTGTATTCCTAACTCCGTCTCTCACTATTTTTGCACTCTCTCATTTTATATCAAGGCGTATTTTAGAAGAGCGTGTCAAGTGACTTATGTTGGGAATTGTATGCAAACTAAGAATCTGTATGTAGAAGTGAGATAGATAGGGAGAGATATTGCTATATTTCACTTAGCTTTTTAAAAAACTTAATACAAAAAATACCTAGTTTAGGTCTTTAATTTGTACCTGAAAAAAATCTAAGCCATTGAAGTCTTGAAGTAAATTTTATCACCTGCAATATCAAGGCGGGGTGGGGGGACTTATTTTCTGAGTCACTTGATAGCAGAAGTCCCTTTTTCGTAGAGGGGGCCCAGTTATTAGGAATCAGACTTGTGGGATGCCTGGGTGGTTCAGTTAAGCATCTGCCTTCAGCTCAGGTCATGATTCCAGACTCCTGGGATCAAGTCTTGCATCGGGCTCCTTGCTCAGCTGGGGGCCTGCTTCTCCCTCCCCCTGCTTGTGCACGCTCTCTCTCTCTCTCTCTGACAAATAAATAAATAAAATCTTAAAAAAATAAAATAAATAAGAAATTTAAAAAAGTAAAAAAGGAATCAGACTTGTAAGTGGTATTACACTTGTTGCTTGTGTGAGGATTTCTTGGCTGCCTGAAATTGCAGTATGGTTAATCCTGTTCAGCTCCCAGTGAGCTTGGCATACAGTAGGCACATAATAAATGCCTGATAATGGAATGAAGAAATGATACACATCTGCCAATTGCTCAAACCATCTGTGGCTTCCTCTGTTCATCAAGTTGATTTCTATCAGGAGTTTTGTTTGTTTGTGTTTTAAAATTGCATCAACCTCTGCAGTTCTAGCTGCTTCTTTTTTTTCCCTTTTCACTTCTGGGAGACAAAGCCTACTCTTTTTAGCTAGTGAGTTGCCTCCATATCTGGGAGAGAGGACCTGGTAAACTGAATTTCATGGATTGTGGCCTCGATTGAAAGCTGGGTCCTGACTCTTGGTTCATGAAAAATGATCTATGCTTGGTAATATAGTTCTATTGCATCTTTGTCAAAGGTGATCAAGATTTTTGAATTCTTGGTGATCCGTGTTGGTAGAAAATTATACATTTTGAATAAAAATCTTGAAAATCTAGATTTTGAGTCATAGATTTTTAAAAAGATTTTACTTATTTATTTGTCAGAGAGAGAGCAAGAGTGCATAAGCAGGAGGAGTGACAGGCAGAGGGAGAAGCAGGCTCCCCACTGAGCAAGGAGCCCAATGGGGGACTTGATCCCAGGACCCCAGGATCATGACCTGAGCCGAAGGCGGATGCTCAACTGACTGAGCCACCAGGTGTCCCAAGTCATAGATTTCTGAATTAATAACTAATTTAATAAAAGACCGAGTGAGTTAGTTCCTGTAATTAAGCTCTGTTGATTAGAATGGAAAAATTGTTACTCACTGAGGGGTGACTGCTTTTTGGCTCTAGGAGAAAAGAGCTTGTAGTCTTAATGCACTTTTAATCAAATTGGTTTCCTTATTAGAAACAAGCATGTTTGACAATTTTACCCAAGAGCTTGAAGTCAACAATGAGATTTCCTTTTTTTTTTTTTTTCTCAAATTTGGAAGAAAGGCTTCCCATCCACAGTCTAGAGACTCACCTAGTCTAGTGTACCAGACTTGTGAAATCTGGAATTATCAATCTGTGGATGTATAGAAAAAAAATCTTGGCTTATCTATGACCATCTTTCATTTTCCAGTACTCGGTGGTCAAGGTGAGAGTTTGTAGTTCTGCCTTTGGAAGCTTCGAATGCCATCTCTTTTTTCATTCCCATCTTACTTTCAAGGGATTATAGAATATATATTTCTTTTTTTTAAATTTAAATTCAATTAATTAACATATAGTGTATTATTAGTTTCAGAGGTAGAGTTTAGTGATTCAGCAGTTGCATATAACACCCAGTGCTCATTACATCACGTGTCCTCCTTAATGTCCATCACCCCGTTACCCCATCCCCCTACCTGCCTTCCCTCCTGCAACCCTCAGTTGTTTCCTATCGTTAAGAGTCCCTTATGGCTTGTCTCTCTGATTGTCAAAGGTGATCAATATTTTTGAATTCTTGGTGATCTGTGATGGTGGAAAATTATACATTTTGAATAAAAATCTTGAAAATCTAGATTTTGAGTCACAGATTTTTTTAAAAGGCTTTATTTATTTGTCAGAGAGAGAAGGCACAAGCAGGGGAAGTGGCAGGCTTATTTATTTGCCTTTTTTCTTATTTTGTTTTTCTCTCCCTTCCCCTATGGTCATCTGTTTTGTTTCTTAAACTCCACATGTGAGTGAAATCAGATGATAATTATCTTTCTCTGACTGACTTATTTCACTTAGCATAATACCCTCTGGTTCCATCCATGTCACTGCAAATGGTTAGATTTCATTCTTTTTGATGGCTGAGTAATATTCCATTGTAAAATATGGAAAAAGCCCACATGTCCATCGACAGATGAATGGATATAGAATATATATTTCTGTAGTCTTTCCTTATTTTAAATCATCCCCCCCTCAATATTTTCCTGTCCCTAACTCTATGAAGTTTCAAGTGATAAACTGTCAGGGACAAAATTGATGGATGAACAGAAGGAAATGAATCCAATTTACATTTTAAATGTCCAGCTGAAACTTTGAAACTAAGAATAAATACCTAAAAAAAAAAATTGAGGCTTTCAGGTAAAAATTATGTCATTATTATAATCATTATTATTATTTAATCATTGTTATTATTTTTAATGGTGATAGTAATAATTAGTGACTAACATGTGGAAAAATCCAAGCATGTCTTTCTATCAGAAGAGCAAATTTGAAAGTGGATGTTCAATAAAGTAAAACTGCTTGTTATCTTAGTCTAGTTATTATCATACAGTACTGGGCCATCTTCAATAAGTAGTGGTGTTTGTGTATACTTACTTCAAAGGAGATGTCAATTTGAGAATAATAACAATTGAGATATTATTAGTTCCTATGAAACTAAGATTGCCATAGAATAGGAAATAAATTGTCTGAATTTCAAAATTAAAATGAATGAATGTGCTTATAGCAAATAATTCTTTTTTTTTAAAAAGATTTTATTTATTTATTTGACAGAGAGAGAGAGAGAGAGCCAGAGAGAGAGGGAACACAACCAGGGGGAGTGGGAGAGGAAGAAGCAGGCTTCCAGCGGAGGAGCCTGATGTGGGGCTCGATCCCATAACGCCGGGATCATGCCCTGAGCCAAAGGCAGATGCTTAATGACTGAGCCACCCAGGTGCCCCAATATAGCAAATAATTCTAATCAGTAACATTTATTGAGGGCTTATGCCATGTCAGGTATGGAATAAATGCTCTATTTGTATTATTTAATTTAATTATTTCAATAATCCAGTGCCACAGGGAATTATATTACTCTATGTTATAGATGAGGAAATTGAGGCTTATGAATTAGATAACTTGTCCAGGTAAAGTAAGGTAATGTTGACAAGCTAGATGGGATAGTACCTGTTATCAAGCTCTTTTTCTTTTTTTTTTTTAAAGATTTTATTTATTTATTCAACAGAGATAGAGACAGTCAGCGAGAGAGGGAACACAAGCAGGGGGAGTGGGAGAGGAAGAAGCAGGCTCATAGCGGAGGAACCTGATGCAGGGCTCGATCCCATAACGCTGGGATCACGCCCTGAGCCGAAGGCAGACGCCCAATCGCTGTGCCACCCAGGCGCCCCTCAAGCTCTTTTTCTATGCCAGGGATTTGCACATACGTTATTGAATTTAATCTTTAAGACAGTCCTCTGGGGCTAGGCATGGATATTCCCACTTTACAGATAAGGAAATTGAGGTTCAGCAAGGTCAGGTATCTTGCTCAAGGCAATGCAGGTAGAAAGTGATGAAGGTGTCCAAATCTTCTGAGCCCAAAGCAGAAATGGGTCTCAAATTGTTAAAGTGGGAACACCTGGAAATCACAGTCTTTGTAGATTGCAATTAGGAACACTATGCTCTTTTTGGAACATGGGGGAAAGAATGCTATATTTACTTCCATCATAGGAAGTAAGAACAATTTTAGTAGCAAAAAATAAATCTACATGTAAAAAATTAAAAAATCAACCTGTGACAGTGATCCAAGTATGCCACCCAGATCTCCCTTCAAGACAGAACCTTCTGTGAGGAAAGCAGTGAGCCATAACTGTTGCACATTTGGGGTCAGCTCCAGCACTCATGCCAAAGCCAAGTCCCAGCCAATGGTCATGACAGAGATACTAGAGCTGGGCCATTTCTCTTTCAACTTGGAACTTCTCAGTGGGCAAATTTCCCAACGGGCTGTCTCAACGGGCAATGGGCAAACTCTGAGCTTCCCTATGAGTCTGGCTGAGACTTTCACAGAGGTCACTGCAGTCTGAGGCTCTTGCTACCAAGTCCTTCCCTCTCTCCTGTCATAGGTGTCAGAGCAGAACCATGGTCTGGAGTTTCTCTTGGCCTGCTCCTGCTCCTTCTCCCCTTTGTCCTTCATGAGCATTTCCCCCAATACATCTATTTATTATATTTCTAATTCTGCTTCCTGGAGGTCCTGTTTCCTGGAGGCCCCGAAATTATGCAAAATCTAAAACACTATTGTCTGTGAAAAAGTAACAATGGGTTATTAAATGAATTGTTGTTTATTAATATTTGTTTGCTATTTTATCATTCATTTTGTCAGCTGCTAGTATTTTCCAGCGGTAAGTGATAATCCCAACAACTTAAGAAAAAGTTATAAAAAGACAAACACTTTAAAAATGGAAATAATCTATCCATGAATCTAGTTTTTTGTGGGAAGAGACTGCCATTATCTTATGTAGTTATCTCGTATCTTTGTCAAACTTGAGGGATCATACAATAAGATAATCAAGACACAATCATATGGGTTTTTTAATTTTGCAAATTCAGAAATTTGATTTTCTTCCCAGTTATAACTGACCAAGGGAGATTGATTCATGTCAACTAAATTCACACTAAATTAATTTCTAAACCCAAATTCCAGCTAACTGATTTACAATGAGACACATATGAAGCCCAATCAATTAATAGAGGGACCATTTGTATAGTTTGTTATAAAGTACTTATTGTTATCATCCTTATAATTGCTATTACAGATACTGTTACTACCAAACAGAGATCAGTTGACTAGCACCAGTCTGAATTGTGTTGATGACATACAGGCAAATCATTCTTTTACTTGATATTTTCAACTTTAATTTTTAAAATTTTTTTCTTCTTCATAAAAGCAATACATATCATTGTAGAAAACAGAAAGTACAGACAAGCCAACAGCAAAGCAAAATAAGACAACAACAATGAAACTATAATCTCACTACTCAGATGTTATTCCTGCTAATATTTTGGTGTATATTTTTTCCATCATTACTTATTAAGCATACATAAAAGTTAAATTTAAAGTTTTTGAATAAAGCAGATCACCCTCCATTAGGTGGGTGGGCCTCATCTAATTATTTGAAGGCCTTAACATTATAGACTGAGGTCCCTGAACAGGAAAGAATTCTGCCTCCTGCCTGAGTTTCTGGTGTTTGGACTCAAGACTACAGCATCAACTCCTGCACAAATTTCCAGTCTTCAGTTTGTCCTATAGATTTTAGACATGCCAGCCCCTACACTCATGAGAGCCAATTCCTTAAAATAAATCTGTCTCTACATATATCCTATTGGTTCTGTTTCACTGGTGAACTTTGACTAATGCAATTACTAATTGTTGTTCCCAAAGTCTTAAAGTCATCCCTTCTGTTGTGTGCTATTCTTAACTACTCTCCGTTATGAGGAGAAAGGCTTGTTGACCCTGTCTCAGATTTTGAAGACTCTATTCCTTTGGGCTGGTGGCACTCTGACTCCAGTTGAAATTTTGTAGATTTTTAAAAGCCTTGAGAAGAGTATTTGTTTAAAGAAATCAACTTCCTAAAATTGCTTTGGGACCATTTACTTATTATTTTTAATTGTGGTAAAATAGATGTAATACAAAACTTACAATCTTAGCCATTTTTTAAAAAGATTTTATTTATTTATTTGACAGAGAGAGCACAAGCAGGGAGAGCAGAAGAGGGAGAAGCAGGCTCCCCAGTGAGCAGGGAGCCTGATGCGGGGCTCGATCCCAGGGCCCCTGAGCTGAAGGCAGATGCTTAACTGACTGAGCCACCCAGGCGCCCCAATCTTAGCCATTTTTTTAAAAAAAGATTTTATTTATTTATTTGACAGAGAGACAGCCAGCGAGAGAGGGAACACAAGCAGGGGAGTGGGAGAGGAAGAAGCAGGCTCCCAGCAGAGGAGCCTGATGCGGGGCTCGATCCCAGAACTCCAGGATCACGCTGTGAGCCGAAGGCAGACGCTCAACGACTGAGCCACCCAGGTGCCCCAATCTTAGCCATTTTAAGCATACAGTCCAGTAGTGTTAAATATATTCATATTGCTGTGAAACAGATTTCCAGAACTCTTCATCTTTCTAAAAATGAAACTTTATACCCATTGAACAACGACTTCCAATTTGCTTCTCCTAACTACTCTAGATACCTCATATAAGTGGAATCATATACTATTTGTCTTTTGTGCCTGGCTTATTTCACTTGGCACAATGTCATCAAGGGTCATCCATGTTACAGCATATATCAGAGTTTCCTTCCTTTTTAAGGCTAAATAATATTCCATTGTATGTATTACCACATTTTATTTATCCATTCATCTAGCAATAGATGTTTGGGTTGCTTCCACCTTATGGCTACTGTGAATAATGCTGCTATAATCATAAATGTACAAATATCTCTGAGCCCTCCTCTTAATTCTTTTTGATATACATCCAGAAGTGGAACTGCTGGATCCTATCATAGTTCTATGTTTAATTTTTTGAATAACTACCCTACTGTTTTCAATAGTGGATATTCCACTTTATATTCCCACCAACAGGGCACAAAATTCCAATTTCTCCATATCCTTGCCAACATTTGTTATTGTCTGCTTAGTTGATAGGGCCTTACATTACCCTCATGATTAGTGATGCTGAACATCTTTTCATGTACTTACTGGCCATTTGTATGTCTTCTTTGGAGAAATTTCTACTCAAGTCCTTTGTGCATTTTTAAATTGTTTTTGTTTTTGTTGAGTTGTATGATTTCTTTATATCTATCTACCTATCTATCTCCTGGATATTAACATCTTATCAGATATTTGATTTACAAATATTTCCTTCTATTCCACTACTTGCGTTTTCATTCTGTTGGTTATCTCCTTTGGCACAGATGTTTTCAATTTTAATGCAGTCCAATTTATCTATTTTTGTTGTTGTTGGCCATGCTTTTGGTGTCATAGGGACCATTTCCCTTTTTTTCCCTAAAATCACTCCATATTTATGTATATCACACCATATGGATAGTCCATATATCTTTCCAATAATACACATGTTTTTGCCTTCAGTAGCACTCAACTTTTCCCCCCCGGTCAACACATTCTCACAGGAATCCTAGCAAAAATGTCTTAGGCAGGGGATTTGGGCTGGTTTTTTTTTTTTTTTTTTATGACTATGGCCAAGACTTGGTCATCATGATTCACTACGGCTCTAAAATGAGTGAGGAAGACATTTGGAAGTAATTTTCTGTCACAACAGCTAGCACCAAGTAGATATCTAGGTCATATTTATTGAATGATTGAATAATTGTCTTGTTCTTTGGCATCTGAAAATATTTTCAGAATTATTTTCCTGTTTCTGTTAGTCTTGCCATAGTCATTCCTTCAGCCTGAGTATATGCAATTTGCAGACTGGAAAATCAGTTGAACGGGTTGTTGTTACAACAGAATGCCTGGAGATTGTTGTGTTGAAAGAATGATGTCATCTCTCTAAGGCAAGTTGATGTGATAGTGAAAAGTGGAGGCTCAGAGGGTTTAAAGGCTAATTTCAGGTTACATACTGAAGGGAAAACAAGAGAGCCAGTTGTGGAAGCTGAAAATTCAAAATCTTATACCGTTATCACTGCACAGTGAATAAATGGTCTTTTACTATATAAACAAAGATTGCCAGATAAATTCTTGCCAAGCGCATGACTCTAAGTGCAACTACTGGATTAAGAGCTCCTTGAAGGCAAGCGCCAGGACTGTCAATCTTCGTAGTCCCAGCAAACACACATACGTAAGCATGTATGCACACTTGTGTGTACACACACAAATGCAAACAATGAGCACACATCTCAGTGAGAAATAAAATTTTATGTCAGTTCTTTTACTTAGAGTTAGACTCCACCTATGCTTCTATAAATGAATTATATACACATAGTAAATGTGTCTAAATATAGCTGAATGTGAATGTCCAAGTTCACAAATATTTTATCAGGTTAGGAGAATTCTAATAAATTAGTGAAAATGATTCAAAATGTATGAGAATACATTCTGATTTTGGTTGCGAGCTGACCTTTGGGGAAAGAAATATAACATTTTCTAATTTTTCCTAGACCAAAATGAGAAACTAACTGAGTGTCTTAAAAATAATTATTGTTTGTGCCTTCTCTTTGGAGACCCTTACTTGTTTCTCTTTGTTTTTTGATATCACCACACTGGTTTCCCCAGAGGACATTGACGTTGACAGAGAAAGACCAAATGAACCTTTGTGACTTCATCCAAATGTCATAACAAAAGCAAGTCTTAGCATGCTTCTGAAGGATTGGCTTTCAAGCAGGAACTGGGTTGTTTTGGAAACTTAGTTAATGACATTGTTATTATTTCTCATGAGTGATAATTTCTCATGAGGGATTGATAGATCAGTCCCACTTGCATTTAGTGTAATCCCTGCAGACCTGAGTGATGACCCATCAGCACAGAAGTTGTGTGGCCCCGAAGCTTGGTCAAAGCTCTCTTCTCGGCAAGAAGGATGTGACATTTTCCTCTGGAATTTTTACATTTGTCTGTGAACTGCCACTCCCCCCCCCCCCCCCCCCAGTAATGTTTCTTAGTAAGTATGCCTAAAGATCTTGAACCATCTCTGATCCTGGGACTATTAATAGATTTTGAAAAATTTGAAGGGTAAATTTTCAAAGCACAACTGACGTGTAAAAATTCAGATAAGACACACATTACAGGTATTAGGATTCATCTGACTTGCACTTTTAAATTGTGCCCTGCACACAGTAGGACTGCAATAAGTATTTACTGAATAATGAATGGAGGGAGCGAATTTGGAAGTAAGCAGGGAACCCTTGTGGCATTGTAAATAACCATCCAAGTATGTTTTTACAGATATCATTGGGACACAATCATATCTTCTTGACCTTCTTAGGTCTTTATTGATGTGTTTTGACTGATACTAAGAAGATGCTAGTTTGAAGGGAGACGCCTATAATTTAAAAACATGATTTTTACCATCTCCTAACACTTCACAAAGGTCAAGAGGGTAGATAAACAACTTCCTACAGCTGCTGCTACATCTGGCACACGCCTGCAGCAGAAAGTGTGCGCTGAAAAGATAAACACGTCAGGTTGTATCTACTTGCCTGCCTATGCTTTTTTGCGTCTGAACTTGACCCTTAGCAATTAATATTAAAACTAGGCTTGACATTAATGAATAAAAATTCAAAAGAAGTTATGCTGGTTTGAAATTACTAGCATCCCAGGGGAATACATTTCTCTGATGGTTTTGAGGTTAACTTTGATTTTGTAATCCTGGCTCAACATCTTATCTTTGTTGTTTCCCTCCGGGAGCCATCTCATGTTGATTTCTGCACAGTCAGGTCCCTTATGATCCTCTACTTGATTAACGCTGAACATGAATTGTTCTGTTCAGATTGATTTACTCATATATGGATTTTTGCCAAATTTTACTCCATTTTGTGACCTCTTGAGGATGCTTCCAGCTCTGAGATTCTGTGAGCCTCGGTATATCTAAAATTAGCAGGTGATTCTTTAGAAGTCATCACACAGAGTTTTGTACTAGCTTTCAAGTGAGGTGATCTGTTGGTTGATTATCTTGTATATTTCTTATAAGTACCATTGATGACTGAAAGCCTTGAAAAACCCACCGGACTGGATTTTTTCATGGAAGACTTGACAAAGCAAACTGTAGGGAGGAGCCATGACTTTATGATATTCACTCATTGTATTTGTGCTGAAGCTGGGAAGGCCCTCCATAAACACTTATTGAATCAAACAAAGACCTCTCAATTCCAGGTTGATTTTTCTATCCACGAAACCATGGCAACTTTCTAAAAAAGACTGTGGAACGTAATATTGTTGATTCTCTTATTTGCCAACTGAGCACCCAAATGCCATTATTCACATTGTTTGGAAATGTTTATATATTCCTATCACAAATATTTTTTAATAGAGTCAGGTTATGTCTCTATATATTAGCCTTAGATCCGTGAGCTTTATCATTTCAATCCCCCCTCCATTTTTTTTTTCTTTTGCCACAAATAACCTTGATATAAGTGAACTGGTTTTATTATTATTTTAAAGACATCTGAAATTTCTAGAAAAACATCTGAATATTCCATTTCCCTTTGTGGTGGCAGGCACAGCCTCTGTGGTGGTCATTTCTGTATTGATCCTTGACCAACAAATGCAGGTATCCAGGCATGATGTTTACACTCTGTTTTTACCAAATTGCTGGGTGAGCACTTTACAAGATCACAGAGTGTTCTCTATCTCCTGATTAGCATTTAGAGAACCTTGGCAACTGGGATGGAGCCATAGGAGGGAAGCAGGCTGCTATTTAAATAGAGGAAAGTCACTCTGTGGCTGATAAGCTGGAGGAGTGATGAATTGCAAAAGGCCTTTCAGCCTTAGGAATTCACAGTGCGGGTCTATGGTGAACCCCGCCAGCATCTGATGAACTTTTACTTTTCACAGCATCATCTGAGGGCAGTGATAGGGGCAAAGAAATGTCTGCGCATGGTCTGCAGTGGATACTTGTCAGTTGGTTTACAGATAATCTACAGACCATGGAGTATTTTGCTGACATACTTAAGACCAGAAACACAGCAGCAGGAAATGTTAAGTTCAGAAGGCTTCTGGGAATAAGAGTCACCAGTCTACAGCATAATAGTTCTGTTTTAAGAGAGGCCAAATATTGTTGATAAATACGAGGTTTTTGTACTGCGACAAAGCTCTATAAATGCATTTTTACGGAAGACTTCATAACACCACACCTGTTGACATGATAAAATACTAATAAAACTCCAGGGGGGAACTGTGAAGTCCCTTCATCTGCAAGGGGAAGCATGGTTTGGGGAAAAAAAGAAAAGGTGGTTGACCCGTGTAAAGACGGGGATGGTGGTATAGAGCAGCCCTACCATCTGGCACCGTGTCTGGCCCATCACAGTAATTAGGTAAATATTTGTGAATGAATAAAAGGATACAAATATGCCTTATTGAGTCACGTGCCTCGCTTTTCCCGCTGGTGCCTGTTTGGGTTAGGTTGCTGTCATTGACCAACAAGTACCCAGGTTGACTATACAGTCATAACATGGATGGATGTGTATGGCTTATGGAATTAGGCTCTACTTACGCACATTCCTGATGGCTACTAGGTGTTCAGTGCTGGGCAGAGGACAAAGAGGAGTAAGAATGATGCACGATCTCTGTTTTCAAAGAGATTTTCATGTAGTTGGGGAGACAAAACTAAAAGACTTTCAACAATACTATATTCATGGGAGTCTAAATGATCTAATACTAAGTTTTCTATCCTAGACTGTGTCAACTTGGGGGCTATTGCTCTCATTATCTGGTTTTATTCTACTTTAGACGGTTCTTGGCATGAAATAGAATCATAGAATGTTAGGGTGAATGGCACTCAGATATTTCTGATACCTTTTGCCTAAGTTCTTTCTTTTTTTTATTTTTATTTTATTATTTTTTTTATTTTTTAATTTTTTTTAAGGATTTTTTATTATATTATGTTAGTCACCATACATTACATCCCCGGTTTCCGATGTAAGCCTCGATGATTCATTAGTTGTGTGTATCTTTCTTTCTTTTTTAAATAAGAGCAGTGAGAGGTTAAGAGCCTTGCCCAAGATCACATGGTTACACAGTTGGTGGCAATGTTCACTTATTTCCTCAGGATTTTGGTTCCAAAGTATGCTAGAGCCCCAGGCTCATGCCAGGAGTTGCTTTGTTTCTAAATGAGGTCTTTGTTTTGTCATAATACAAACACTGTTGCATGGGGTCTAAGAGAGAGAGGCAACTTACACTGAGCTCTACTCTTCAGCAAATATGACCAAGTTAGCTTCCACTGTGTCTGTACTTTCTTTCTTTCCTCATTTAAAAAAAAATAAATTTAAATTTTATTTTATTTTTTTCTTTATTTTTAAAATAAAAAACAGCCCCTTGGGAGTATGCTCATAATCTGCACAGTGTAAGAAATGTTGGAATCCGCTAATGTCATCTGATATTTAACAGCTAACATTTCTTGAGCCCAAAGGCACAGGCCTCTGCTTATTCAATGCACTTAACTGTCATAACCATCCTATGAAGCAGATATGGAGGCTTAGAGAGTTCAAGGAACTTGTTTAGGTTCTCAGATATAGTGTGTACTGGGGTTATGCTGTAAAAACCCAAGTCAGGCTTCAGAGCCTGTGCCCTTAACTGTGGTTCCATACTATTCGTGTGTTTTTTTTTTTAAAGAATTTATTTATTTGCGAGAGAGAGAGAGAGAGAGAGCATGAGCCGGGGTGGGGGGCGGGTGCAGAGGGAGAAGGAGAAGCAGACTCTCTGCTGAGCAGGGAGCCCAATGGTGGGGCTCCATCCCAGGACCTCAAGATCATGACCTGAGCTGAAGGCAGACTTAACCAATTGAGCCACCCAGGCACCCTATATTCATGTATCTTAAATACCAGAGTCCTGGAAGTTGGCATGGTGGGCACCCACTGTACTTCTGAGCTATTGAAACATTCTAACATCCATCCAAAATCTTGGATGTGCTCTCCAGCTAGACTCTGTGTCCACCCGGTCCCTCTTCGATGTTCGCATCTTCTCAAGAAGGGAGATAGCAATGCTCGTTCTTTTTTTTTTTTTTTTTTTTTTTTAAGATTTTATTTATTTGTTCGACAGAGATAGAGACAGCCAGCGAGAGAGGGAACACAAGCAGGGGGAGTGGGAGAGGAAGAAGCAGGCTCATAGCGGAGGAGCCTGATGTGGGGCTCGATCCCGCAACGCCAGGATCACGCCCTGAGCCGAAGGCAGATGCTTAACCACTGTGCCACCCAGGCGCCCCTAGCAATGCTCGTTCTATCATGGGGCACTGGTGAGCCAGTTGGGAATTTATTTATTTATTTATTTTAAGATTTTATTTATTCGACAGAGATAGAGACAGTCAGCGAGAGAGGGAACACAAGCAGGGGGAGTGGGAGAGGAAGAAGTAGGCTCATAGTGGAAGAGCCTGATGGGGGCTCGATCCCATAACGCTGGGATCACGCCCTGAGCCAAAGGCAGACGCTTAACTGCTGTGCCACCCAGGCACCCCGCCAGTTGGGAATTTAAACATAGGAGTCATAACCCTCTAGCTCTTGTATTTGCCATGACTATTCCTTCCTTCCTTTTCTTCTTCTTCTCCTTCTTCTGTTCCTCTATCTTTTCCTTTTTTTTCCTTCTACTAGTCAGATTTAGTGAAAAATCTGGAAAGATTGAATTGATTTGAAAAGGTTACAACAATTACAGAATTTGTGATACATCATAGAACTGGTAATTTGATGAAAAGCTAATTATTTTAAGTGTTTCTTTGTTTCCTCAGCCTCTTTATTTATTTGTTTAAGTAATATAAGAATGGAGAAAAAGGAAATGACCTCCACGGCTTCAGTGTAGCTCACTCCTGGTCTTTCTAGAGGAGCCTCCAGCTGTGCAGGGTGTTGGAGTCTAGGACATCTAACCCATTCAGAGATTGGGTGGGCGGGTGGGCTTTCAGATTTGATTAGGGCCTTGGAATTCAGCTTAGCAAATGAGCTGTTAAAAAGTTGAGGCAAAATAGAGAGAGGACCCCTGACTCTTAGGGTGGGATCGTGGCCTCTCTGAGCAGGAAGTGTTCTGATGTGCTGACAATGAGGAAACAGACCATGTTTTTGTTTATTTTCTCATAAAGTGCTGATGAACAAATGAGGGAGTTGCATTAAGGGGCTCCGAAGGCAAGCTGTGAAAAGAGATTGGGGTTTATCAGCCTTTTGGCCTGGTTTCCTCTGGAAAGAATGCTTATGACATGGCCCCGCTCTGCAAGTCTGTGTGTCCAGCCCCCCACCTCCACGCCCCTCCTCCCCTCACACAGCCTGATAACTTTGATTGTCTCAAACTGATGTCAGCCCTTTTTGGCAGATGGAGAGATGGTGGGCTTAATAATAGAAGCAAATGCATGAAAGATAAAGCTAATTTCTACACACTGAATAACGCTCTTTCTGGTTTTTTTTTTTTTGTTTTTTGTTTTTGTGATGATGCACGATAGTTCTGAATTTAATTTCTGGACTTCTTTATAGAGGTCCCTAGGAAATTGGTTAGGGGTGGGCAGTAGGAGAGGGGTTTTGTTGGGAGGCACATTAATATTATTTTGGATCTAAGATCTTACCTGACACAAAAAATGGAGGGAAGTCAGGAATACGAGGAAAGCATTGCCTTTAGCTATGAATAAATCTGTCACTTTGGAAGATAAAAATTCTTAAGCGGAATACCTTAAAAAAACATGAGCTTTGAATCCTTGGTAGAGCAAGGCATGGAATAAAGAAATAAATGATCAAATAAATTTTATAAAATTATATATAATCCAGAAGTTTGCTTTGCTGCTAAACTCTATGTGTACAAGTTTTATGAAGAGTGATTCTAGAACAGGATAATCATTGCTCTTTTGTTGCAGTTTTATCAGCTTCAGAGGTCATCCCACCTTCCTCTGGGGGAGAGATGAAGTCTGTTTCCCCTGAGTGAGAGTTGACATCGTAGGAGGAAGGTAACGTCTGGTAAAATAACTCACTAAAAATCAAGTTTGACCAGTGTGCTTCTGAGTCGAGGGATTTAAAATGTTTCACAGATGATAGCAATTTTAACCACTGCGGCCTAGAGTAATTCCAAGGAATAAAAAACAGCAATAAACGTTTCAGAGTGGATTTAGCCCAATACTGAAGGTTTTTTCAGGTGGGTTTTTTTTTTTTTTAATTTCTTGCAATGCATGAATATGCAAAGAAAATAATAATAGGGTTTTGGAAGTGATTGGATTATATATTGGAAGGAGATGAAATATTTGATGTGAAACTCAGTCTGCTCAGAAATAAAGACTAGCATGAACTTTGCTCTTTTTTTTTTTTTTTTGCTGTATATTTTAATAGAACGTGAGGATCAAGTGTCCGACAGCTGAAGCATTTACTATAGGACGCAAAGGTTAATGTGGTCTAGCAGAGTCTTCAGCCTGGGACTCACTAAAGACGAAGAACAGTGCAAGTTGGTGGAGCCGGTCCACGGTATTGATAGAGCTATTTCGTTCCTCTCGGAGTGACAGGCTGATGGATTGTCACCACGGGATAGTGAGTGTATGAGAAATAGGGACAGCCGTTCAAGTTACTACCCTTTCATGAGCCACAGCACCCTCACAAGAGGGTGGAGGTGATGACTGTGGGCTCTGGAGTCAGACGCTGGAGCTGAGTCCCAGTTTCATGAGTGACTAGCAGTCAGCCCTTGATCCAGGTTACTCCCTTCTCTGTGCCTCAGTTTCCTCATCTGTACAAGGAGATGTCATACGAACCTCCTAGCGTTGTGAGGCTCAAGGGTGTTAATACTCATAAGGTGCTTAGAACGATGCCTGGGACAGACTAGACACCTAATAAGTGCTTGCTACTATTACTGATAAACGTCACACATGTCTGGATTCTTCTTTAGAATCTGCCTCGATTCCGGTGTTCTACCTAGAAAGTGCATGGGGTGATGAAATGTCAGTTTAAACGAAAAGGTGCAGCACTTCCTGGACGTAAGGTGCAATTGAAGCCAAAGGCTGAGTTTATTATTAAGTGCCGTTGTGTTAGTTTGAAGAGCTCTCTTAATACCAAGGGTCTAGACATCCTAGCACTTTCATGTGACCTACCAAAACAAAAATAATAGCACTCATGTCTTACAAAAATACTATACAGGAAGACTTCAGATCAAAGATACTATTTAAATATGAAGCATTATTATTTTTATTTTGGTATTACTCAGACTTTCCTACATAAAAAGAAAAAAAATAGGATTTTGGTGAAAAATACCCCCGCTTTTGTTTTGATACGAACTAACTACAGAAATAAAGGAGTCAGATCAGCGTAATCAAAACCAAAATTACAATACCATACTGTAAATATTATGAATTTATTTGGAAAGTTTCAACCTCAGCAGCTTTAGAGCTTTTCCACCTCACATTGCTGACAGAGGCTCATTAAAATTCATGATGCCACGTATCATAACATTTTGACTTTATAAGTTTGAATTAAAAAAATTTTTTGATTTTGATTAATAGCTGAAAACACTGTTAGAAATCACCTACACCACATTCCTCACTTCACAGAAGGACACTGAGGCCCAGAGAGAAACAGCACTTCACTCAGCTGGGTGATGGTGCAGCCCAGGCTAGAACCAGGGCAGGCCTCCTCATGCCTGGTCCCGGCCCTCCAGTCACTTTTCTTCTGCCTTCCAGAAAGCTGTGTATCTGTGACAACATCCCTGCCTCCTTCATTCCTTTCCTCAACACTGTTTTCATGCCCTACATTACATTTGCAGTCAGTCTGAAATCTTCACTCAGAAGCTTCTCTGAGCCTCAGCCTCCTCATCTGTAAGACAGGATTATAGCCTAGTGTGCAGAGTTGTGAGGTCTGACTGAAAAACATCTGGGAAGTGTCCAGCATAAGACGAACTCTCAATCAACATTGTTGTTGAAGATACTATGGTCCTTAAAACACATTTTTTGAGGGAAAATATTTATATCTTGGGACTGGCAAGAAATTGTTTCAAAATATGTTTTTGGAGTCTGGACTTGCTGTGAACATAGCAAGGCTGTCTCTCATTCGGACTTGGTGAACGTTTTCTGCTTCTAGTTTATGGACTGGTCCTGCTGAGTGGTAGCTGAACCGAGACTCCGAAAGCACGTTTGAATATAACCACTCATTTGTTCCTGAAGGGGTAGGAAGCATTTCTGAAGATGGAGGAGGAGTAATAACACAACCACGGCTTCACTGGGGGCTCACTGTGGGACAGGCCCTTGCTAAGCTCTTCACAGAGGTTTGAACCTCACAGTCACTTTGTGAGGCAAGTCCCCATTCTATCTAGGAAAAGCTGAGGCTTAGAGTTTAGTAACCTGTGCAAGGTCAATGACAGAGTTAAGACCCAACACAGACATTCCGATTGCAAAGCCCCAACTTTTTTTTTTTATATAAAGATTTTATTTATTTATTCGACAGAGATAGAGACAGCCAGTGAGAGAGGGAACACAAGCAGGGGGAGTGGGAGAGGAAGAAGCAGGCTCATAGCGGAAGAGCCTGATGTGGGGCTGGATCCCATAATGCCGGGATCACGCCCTGAGCCGAAGGCAGATGCTTAACCGCTGTGCCACCCAGGTGCCCCTGCAAAGCCCCAACTTTTAACCCCATACAATTAAGTCCCTATCCCCAAGTTGCCGTTGGTCAAATTCACCAAACAACTGCTCAAGTAACTATTCGGTTTTCTACTTTGTTGGTGTGGGGACACTTGATTCCCATCACCTGGAATTTTCTCTCTCCCTTCTGGTGCGAGGGCAAAGGCACCCATGGCTGCTGTTTCAGCTTCCTGGCAGTGCAGTAACACAGCACCACAAACTGGATGGCTTAAAACCAGAGAAATGTATTCACTTACAGTTCTGGAGGCTAGAAGTCTGAAATCAAGGTGTTGGCAGGGCCGCACTCCCTCTGAAGGCTCTAGGGAAGAATCCGTCCTTGCCTCGCCTAGCTTCTGGTGGGTCCCAGCAGTCCTTCGTGTTCCTTGCTTTGCAGCGACCTTGCCGATCCCTTCCTCTGTCTTCACGTGGCCTCCTTCCCTGTGTGTTTGTGTCTGTATCTGAATCTCCTCTCTTTTCTCTTATAAGACACCAGTCATTGGATTTAGAACCCACCCTGATCCAAAATGACCTCATCTTAACTAATTATATCTGCAAAGACTCTATTTCCAAATAGGGTCACATTCTGGAGTTCTGGGTGCACACAAATTTTGGGGGGACACTATTCAACCCTTTATTTCTGTTTTCCCTGGGAAGAATATGAACTAGGTGAAAATCAGCACCCCCCAAATGACATATTTTTATTTTCTCTAGGGCCCTATGGCTAGACACAGGCAAAACATAAAGTAGTTTTCATTTTAAATCCCTATTATTTCTACAAACAGGTATTTTCTGTTGCAAATTGCAATGGTACATAGTCTGGAATCCATTTCATAAGCCTTTTGAAATTTTAATGAACTGCAAGCAAAATCTAATTTTTCGGAAGAAATAATGCAGTGGCTCCTTCTGGCGCAGACTCAGAGGGCTCATGGCCATGAACCCTTCAAAGAGTCCACCCTGAGCAGTGTTCCAAGGCTCACGTCTCCTTCAAGTCTCCTTCCTTTAGAGCCTCGGGCTCTGAAAAGTGGGGCCATTTGTCAGGAAGCCATTTATCTGTCTTCATTGCTGGTGGGAGTGAAAAGTGACAAAACAGTGTTATCAGAGGCTGTGTTCACAGTTGTGATAGGCGTCAAGGAGACCCCAACTGGTCCTACATGTATTTACTAGGGCTGCCAGTGAGATCTGCGCCCACAGAAACATGTACAAGCATCCATCACGGTTATGTTGCAATCCTGGTTCAATTGGGAAGAAAAACTGGCACACGCTTAAGCTGAATTTTTGAGCCCCCTTTCATGTTTAAAGCAAATTATTTATTTGTCGATTATGGCTTTGTCTCTGGGCTCCAGCCCTGCTGGTCTTTTTTCCATCCCCGGAAGATGCCAAGCTCATTCCTGCCCCAGGGCCTTTATATCTGTTTCTTTCTCTCCTTCAAAATCCTTTTCCTCTAAATCTTCCCGAGACCAGTTGCTTCTTGTCACCTGTATCTCTCCTCAAGTGTTCTTACTTGACTAGCCTAGAATCTGTCCATACCACCGTTTTATTTTTATTACAGCACAAGTTTAACCTGACTTGTAATTATTATTATTCTGTCTAGTTGTTTATATATCTGTCCTTTCCACCCTCTATTATAAACTCCATGAAATCAGAGATTTTGTTTTGTTCCCTGTTATACCCCCAGCATCTAGAGTAATACCTGGCACATAGTTAGTATCTGTCAAGGAGTTCCTGACCCACCCTAGATTTAATCTTTATCTTACACTAAATGGATTCCAGGAGCTCCATTAAAAGAATTCAGTTTCTAGTCTCTCTTCTCAGACAAGTAAGGGGCCAGGCCACTGGACAAAGGCTACTACTAGCCCAGCTGAAATCACCACGGCTTGGTATGGAGAAGGGAAGAAAAGACTGGCCAAGGGTTGCAAAGCAAGCCAGGCAACCCAGTTATCAACCTAAAGGGAATAGGCAAAGAGGGAAAATCCAGATTCAAGGAAACAGGAAGGAACCAGGGAAACCAGAGCAAAACAATAGGGTTCAAAGTAAAGAATGGAAGGTGGAACCTGGAGGAAGTCCCTGAGCCATGGAATCGTAGACACAGCTGCTTATAGGGTCTTTGACCAAGTGTGCAGGTGGAAAGGAAGTTATTAAGGGCCGTGAGTTACACTCATTCACTCAACATCGAATCAGACTTACTACTGGACCAGTTCTGATCTTGCATCCTAATCCTAATTACTAGATCTTGATCTTATTCCTAGCCTATTCCAAACCTAGCACCTTCCATATGTACCCAAGTCCTAGAATTGATCATTAATGTCATTCCCAGTTATGGAGAGACAGGTGAGCAGAAGGTAGAACTACTTATAGAATGACAGATGTTCTACTCTGAATATATTTGGCAAGCCTGATTTCTTAGTATTAAGTGTGAGCTTTGAAATGTTAAAATACTTACAGAAAATAATTAATAAAGGAAACACTTACTTGAAGTGGGCCTTAGGGATAAATGGGGGACGTATGTTGCTAATTAGATATTCCTATAGATAGAGACTGTTTAATCTTTAGCCAGAGCAAAAATGAGGTGTTTATGAGCTGTCTATTAAAGTTTCAAGTGTGCTTCATTCACAGTGTAATCTTAAAAGTCTGAAAAATTATTGTTGGCTGGAGTTATATGGGATAGAAAGTCCTCAAGGTGCAGCAGAAATGCTGGAAGGAAAGAGGAAAGTCAGAGTCCCTGGGCTGCTGTGTAGTGGCAAGATGTTGGGTCCCCTTCACGTTGGCTGCCTAATGAGCCGATTTCTAACATAATTGATTTTCTGTTCACCCATATGCATGAGATCAGGAGTCACATGGCAAAATATACATATAAGTAAGTATGTTTTCAAAATACATCTATAACTAGATTGATGTGAGTCTAAAAGTAAACCTGCCTGGTGATGTTCACATTCTCTGTGTACGCTAAATACAGAGTCAAATGAAGCTCAGGGTTTCTTTTGGATTAAGTTTCATACTTTGAAGCCAGGACTCCAACTTGTTTATCATCAGCCTTCTGTGCTTCTGCCGTGGGGCTATAGTGGACATCTCTGTTGTTTTACCATCTCAGCATCCATTTCTTGTTCTTTTGGTAGCAGTCTTATGATTTGCTTGGGGAAAATGTCTCCTCCATCCTCAGTTCCTNGCTGAGCACAAGCCATGTGACCTAGAATTGGCCCCTCTTAGCCGTGGCCCCGTTACGTTCCTCTGGCGATGGTGAGTGGTTCAGGGATGGGTTTACGGCCCTGTCAAAACCAACTGAACTGCCTTCCTTTTTTCCTTTTTTTTTTTTTTTTGTGGACTATTGGAAAGACAGTATCATATTTTGGCTTTGTTGTTGAGGGCATTGGATATAAGTCTGGATTTGTTGACGGCCATCTTGACACCATCAGGAGAGCCTGGCTGATAATGAGCAATCACAAAGAAAAGGAGGCTGCAATTTCATGAGATATCAAGTTCCGAAGATTCCAAATAATCGAGTTATACATGGGCTTCAGTTTTGTAAACTCCCAAATTTTCTTTTCTGCCAAAGTCCGTTTGAGCTGTCTGTTGTTATTTGCAATGAAAGGAATCTTGCTAGAAGGTACTTATCTTCCCCACTTTAAATGACTGAGCAATAAAAATGAAGTCTAAATCACAAGTCTCATGAGAACAGGGATATTACCTGCTTTCCTGTCACTTAGATCTACTGGCCCATAGTAGGTGCTCAACAACTATTTGTGACAATAATTATAGTGCCGAGGCCCACTAACCAGTTCTGTTTTTAAAATGCCTGTTTTTCTTAGTATGGTAGTACATGTTTGTTATAGAAACTTTACAAAAAAGATAAAAAGGAATAATATCACTTGTTACCTTACCCTTCATAGATAAGCATCGTTAACTTTAGCATACGGTATAATCTTTCAATCCTATATCTTTATCAATCCTATCAATATATTTTTCTAGAATGGTGTTATATTTCGGGGCGCCTGGGTGGCTCAGTCAGTTGAGCGTCGGACTCTTGATTTCGGCCCAGGTCATGATCTCAGGGTGGTGGGATAGAGCCCCGTGTCAGACTCTATGCTCTGCAGGCAGTCTGCTTGTCCCTCTCTCTCTGCTCACTCTCTCCCTAAAATAAATAAATAAAAGCTTTTTTAAAAAGGTATTTCATATATTGTTTTGCTCAGGTATGGTTTTTCCAATTACTGTGTAATGAACCAGTTTCCAAGTCACTACCTAATGTTTTGCAGTGTACTTCTAAATGGCTACATAGTATTTCATTGTATGGATGAAACAAAAATTACTTAAGAAATCCCTAATTATGGACTTTCGGGTTATTTCCAATTTTCAGTAATATAAACGAACTCGGTATCTGCAAGTATCAATGATGATTTTCTTAGCACCGTTTCTAGAAATGGACTTACTGAGCCAAAGAACATGAGCAAGTTTAAGACTTCTTTTTTTTTTTTTTTCAAGCCCTGATTCCAGATCTTTATTCATGGACTAACATGTTAGTGTTCAATACCATTGTAACTTCCATTGCAGATTATGTTTAAACATTTAATAAAACTCCAAACACAGAAACTAAGAATAAGAAATTTAGGGCTTAATAATACAAGCTTATAGAAAAAAAGTCCATCTGTAAATCTTAATAGAATTCTTCAAAGAGGTCATTTAAATTATAAAATGTAGAGCTGCTGACCTAACTTCTAAGCACATAAATATTAAAACCTAACTAACTTCATCATCTGGAGAAGTTAGAGCCTGTACAACCATGTATATTCCATAAGGCAGACACTCAACAATTAAACAATCTTAGGATTGGAAGGGAATTGGAAGATCCCTTAAGAGTACTAAATGGGATAATATAGCTGAAATGCATATTCGAGCGCCTAATACAGGACCTGGCACTTTGTAAGCATCCAATAAATATTTGAATTAAATCTATTTCCATTGTCAGTGATTAAAAATAAATATTTCAGGTAAAATCTCTACAACAAGAAGCATTGTTTACCATGATTCAGAGAATCCAGATAAGTAAGCACGTACATTAAACGCACAGTAACAGTATTGTGCAAGTAGACAGAAAGCAGCACTGACTTTCAAGTCAGAAAAACTGAAGTTTAAGACTTCTGTTACTTATTGCTAAATGGCTCCTCACTCTCCCTAACCTGAGTATGAAAAAGTTTTAAAAATCTTTGAAAAACTGATAGGTAAGGAATGTTATTTTTTTATTTTCTTTTTTTCTTTGTGGCTAGTGAGGTTTCAGTTTTTAAAAAATATTATAGGCCATTGATATTTCTCCTTCTGTGAATTTTAGGACAGTTCTTTGTGTCATCATCTGTATCTTAATATTTATCATATTTTACACTTGAAGCTGCTGCTCCAGGCCTGTGGCTTCCAGAATGACTGTTTTCCTGGCAGCAGTGAGTACTTGGCCCTTCCATTAATAGCCACGTCAACCTTTCAGGAAACTGATCACTGTGGACTTGGCCTTTTAGTCCCATGAACTGCTAAACATCTTGAGTCCCACTGCCATATTTATTTCAGATGCTCATACTGACAGTTCTGCTTGATTTTTTAAATCACCATTAAAGGCTTCTTTGCTTATTCCAGACCATCCCTGTCCGTAGTGGCATCATCAGAAGTTTCTGTTACACTAGTTCAAGCCGTCCTTCCCTTTCACCAGATTATTGCCATAGTCTCCCAATAGCCTTTCCTTCCCACTTTCTTCCCTGGTCACATCTCTCCCCTGCCTTCTCACCTGGGAAAGAAACAATCAACCGATCCAAAAATCAGAGCTTGGATCACATTACTGCTCCTAAACCTTCAATGACCCCATATTGTTTACTGAGTACAGACTGAGCTTTGAGCTCAAGGCCTTCATGATTTGGTCCCAGCTCACCCTTCCATTCCAGTTTTGCCTTACTCTGATAATGCATGAATCTTACCCACCAACCAAACTGAATTGCCTCTGAGTCTTTCTTTACATTGATATTCTTGAAGATGCAGTCCTTTTGCCCTCCCTCTCCCCCCATGAGGTCATCTCCACTCCCCCAGCCGGGAAGGTCTCTCCCTCTTCTTGCATCAAACACACAGTACATATAAATCTTAGAGAACTTGCCTCCTCCTATTGCCTCCTATGGTTATTTTTATACATGATTTGTCTTCCTTAATTAGAGGGAGAACACTCATCTAAATATATAACCATAGCTCTGAAAGGTTCTGGAGGAAAATCAGTCAAAATATTTAAGAGGCTTATGTTTTTTACCCCCTTATATTGTGGGTCTTGTTCCTGGCATTTCCTGTATTTCTATGTCAGCTTCCATCTTAACTAGTAACTCTACTGTTTCTAGAGCTCTGAGTGTCCCTGATTTTAATCCTGAATTTTGCACGGGCGTTTCTGAAATGCACTTCAGGATCCCACTTTGTTTTTCTTCTGTGTTTAGGAGGAAGAGAGGCAGGGAGTTGGTAAACACAACCTAGAGAGCTTCCCCAAACAGGCAGTCAGATACTTTGATCATTAGTTCTGTTAAGCGTCTTCCTTTCTGCTGCCTCATGAGGATCTATTTTCCAGGCCTGTTTTGAGGAAGCAGAAGTGGCCACTCCTTCATAATCAGGGAGCCATGAGACTGTTCAATAAGGTGTTCATTTCTTGTGAATTCAATTACTTATAGTCAGAATTCTACAATCTAGAACAAAAGTTACCCGTTCCCTTTTACACACAGATTAGGTTAACTGGGCAGAGGGGCTACGCTTTTTATCCATGGTGCCATATGGGTGAGAATCCCTTGCCTATCCATGTCTTGGTATGGTCATGATTTCACTTGGCACTGTCCGGTTGGAGAGCCTCTCTTATGTCACACCAATTTTAAGATTGCTAAAATAAAAATATTGCTGAAAGCACTCACAATATGCTGTCATAACAAGGGAGGTAAAGGCGTTCCATTTCTCTAGCTTTCCCTTCAACTCCCTTTTTGCTCACCAACACTCACACTACCAAGATATGGTGGGTAGTTGAAAGCAAACTTAATTTCCCTATGGATTTGAATACATTTGGTTCTAGCACCAGATGACTTGGCTTAAGCTAGAATCCAAGTCTTTGGCTTGCCAGGAGTCACCAGGGATTACAGGGAGTGTGCCTAGGAGCCAGGTACGGAGTCAGCCTTCAAGCAGAAGACTTCCCAGCCCCTGAGCCCTTACAGAAGAATCTCTGTTAGCCTCTACCATCTGCTGTCCGCCCACCCTGGTCTCCCCCCATGCTTTCTACCACTTTCCCGATTCCTTCATTTCTGTCCAGTATTTCTTCTGGGTACGTTGCTGCTGCATTGGCACCTGACACTGGGATCCTGGCCTGTTGTGGAAACTCTTGGTCTGAGAGGTACTGCTGATTTGGCTTCAGGTCCAGGCAGGGGCTGGGGCACTTCCCATGTGCTGGGCACTGAGCAAACTGGGCCAAGGGCAATCACAGTACAAGGCTGGAAGCAAAAAAGGGAGAAAACAGCTTGCTTTCATTAAATATTTAATGGGCCAGCCATCAGGATGAGCCATCGTCTTCACCAGGAGATACCTTCCCCTTATTTTGAGCAAAATGTATATTTTCAGTTAAGTGCTTCTGTTTGCTCTCTTGGTTCTGAGGGGCTGAACCAAGTCTTCCCAGTTCATAAACTTCAGCTGCCTCACTCCATTGATTAAGAAGCTGCTGATGGTTCACGGACTACATTATGTCATGTACTCATTCATTCATTCTTTATTTATCAGTCTCCTACTCTGTGCAAGACCCTGGGCTCACCACTGTGAAGGAAACAAATATGAATAATAAATTTATGGGGCCTGCTTTTAGCGAGCTTCTGGACTAGCAGCAAAGATACCATTATACAACCAACCATTACAGAAACATATAGAAAGTAAGTATTATTAGTGGTGCATAGTACAATGGGAACACAGAAAATGAATCATTAATTCCATTTAGGGATCTCTAAAGTGGTTTTGTAGAAGGATGAAACTTGATTTGCATCTTGGAGGATGAGTTGGACTTTGGTAGATGAAGAATGGGAAGAAGGGCCATCTAGGGTGAAGAAATGGGATGAACACAATAGCAAGGCCTGAAAATGCATGGCATATTCAGCTAATGGTCTGTTGGGCTTGGAATGTAGGTTTTATGGATAGATTTAAGGTGTCCAGGTAAAAAAGGTAAACTGGTGTTGGACTTTGGAAGGGCCTGCATACTATACCAAGGATGTTGGAACTTCATTCTACAGGCAAGAGAGAGCCATTAAGGTTTTCTGCTGGGGGCCAGGGGGTGGGGAGTGGCGAGTGACCCGAACAAAGTTGTGTTTTGCAAACATCATTCTGGCATCAGTGGAAAGAATGAGTTGAAGGGAAGAAGTTGTGGACAGAGAAAGCCAGGTAGGAAAGCTTATCCAAACAAGAGATAAGGAGACTCTAAACTAGAACATAAAAGGAACTCAAGGCTATTTGATCAACCTAATCTACTAATTCTTTGCTTTGGTTTAAGTAAGGGTGATTTCCAGAAACGCTTGAAGAATGAGGGTGATAATTTAATTTTTTTCAAAAACAGACTTTGAGAGGGCATTTCTAAATTTTATGTTAGATTGTCAGTATCAATGAAACGTTTATTGAACCCCTAGAGTTTGAAGGCCTGCAGGGGGAGGGGATACACAGAAGGATACAAAGCACAGTTTCTTTCGAAGAATCAAACTTTAGGATCACTGGAAAATAACCAAGGATACCACGCAGTACATAAGATAAGGGGGTTATATAATTAAATGCTCTGGTAGGGTTGTTTTCCTCTCTCCATTTCTTGCCAGAAGAATTCCGTTGGCTTTAATAATCCCGACGGCATCAGCAACCCGTGGCGGAAAGCCAAAGGCAGGGGAGGAGGTTGAATATTTTCAGGGGTGCTGGATTGGAAGATGGGCATTTGCCTCATCCAAGGCCTTAAGCCTTTGTTTGTTGTTCTAAAAAAAAATCGGACACGAACATGCTTTAGTAATGTATCACCTCTTCAGGGAAATTCAGCTGGCTTTTGTGACATCTCTTTTATGTACGAGCCACTGTGCTGGAGGACAACGATGACGGAGAAATAATCCTCGTCTTTACCTGTGAGTGGGAGCGGTGGTGCTTGCTCGCACAACCGGACTCGATTAGAAACCTCACTGACATCCAACTCATGAGATAAAGTGCAGGAGCGAAGGTCAAATGTCCTGCGTCCTCTTTTTCCTTACGTTGTCAGAGACTTGGTTGAATTTTTGCTGTAATCACCCTGTAAAGTTTATTTAGTCCCTGTTAACGTGCCTCACCTGAAATATAGGAGTCATGAGCACAAGCGCGCCAGGGCCCGGCTCAGGGGCCCCCGGTACCCCGAGCATTTGTTTTCCTTCCCTTCCCTTCCCTGTTGGAGCTGATTCCCCAGCACCAGAACGTCACCTCTTTCTTTTATGAATTTATTGTTTCTTCTGAGGCTCCATAGTGGTTTCTTGTTCCCTTTTTCCTCCCTTGGCCTCTTTCTCCACCCCCCCCCCACCCCCCGCCAGTGGTTTCTCTTTTCCTCTCCTGCCTTCCTGTGGACTTGCTGTTTGTCCTTTCCTCTGCTTCTTGGTCCTAAATGTCTGTCTCTCTGGATTCTAGTAGGGATTGAAGTTTCCATTTTAAGACTCCATCGTTGCATCAACCCTCATGTTCCTGATTGTAAACTTGAAGACAGACGAATGTTACGTCTCCTAAACAAAGAGGTGCCTTTTACTTTATTAACCTTGTCATCTCCCGTTCACCATGGAGCGGTGACCCAGAGTAGAAGGTCTGTGAGAGATAAGAACTGCCCTAGTAAACTTTGTGTTTGATTCTTGTTTCAGGTAATTGGCTAGGCCAGGTTTTGCCAAGGGCCCTCACTGTTCATTTTTTCACTGGGTCCAGAGCCAGCCCTCATAGGCAGCCAGATTTCAGCTCAGCTCTTCTGAGCAAAGCTGAGCTCTGGAATAAATTTTAGAAGGAAATTCCAATGATGGTGCTTTGCCTCTGCCTTTTGAGAGCATGTGTTCTCTGGTTTGGAGAGGTGATTTAAAGTGAATCTTTGGGGGTGCCTGGATGTCTCAGTCAGTTAAACGTCAGACTCTTGATTTTGGCTCAGGTCGTGAGATCGAGCCCTGCATCTAGCTCCACGCTCAGCACAGCATCTGCTAGAGATTCTCTCTCTCTCTCTCTCTCTAAAATAAATAAATAAACCTTAAAAAAAAAGTGAATCTCTGGAAATCTATGTCAATTTCCCTTGCTGTCCACCGAAGTTATCGGCATTGATTTACTCTCTCACTACATGTGTCTACTTGGAGCCTGCTCTGTGTCAGATTCTGAGCTACATGCTTTATGTCGAGCCCTACCTAATAATATATCTCAATTTTACAGATAAGGAAACTGAGGCTCAGAGAGAGTAATGATGTCATGAGAGCAATTCTTTGAGATTTAGACCCAAATCTGTATGACTCCTATGTCTCCTCCTGTTTTCTCAATGTTTTCTATGGGTTAGCCTCAGTGCCCAGTGTGTTCATCCTTACTTTATACAGAAACAGTTAGAAATAAAGATTAATAACACATTTTACAGGTGAGGACCCTGGAATAATGGTTTGAACTTATGAGCCCTGAAGGCAGTAGTTTTGAGGAGTGGAAGCTAAGATTTCACCGGCAGACCAGGGGTCAGATTATGGAAGGACTTGAATGCTCAGTGAAAGAGTCTAGACTTTATCTGAGGGATAGTTATGAACCTTGTAGTTTTTGTTTTTATTTTCCAGCTTTATCTCCATAAGAGAAATCATTTTCTTCAGACTTTTAAAGCTTAAAGGTTATTATAAAAATAAGTGTGTGAAAATGTTTTCAGTTTTTCACAGGAAAGAAATGTCTTAAAGACATCATTATATTTAATTCTTTTAAAACATAGAGGGTGCCTGGGTGGTTGAGCGTCCAACTCTTGGTTTCGGCTCAGGTCGTGATCTCAGAGTTGTGAGATCGAGCCCCGTGTCGGGCTTTATGCTCAGCCCTGCCCCCTCTAAGACGTATAGAATAAATCTTTCACAAACCCATGAAATACATTATTCTTGTGGAATATATACATGAAATACGTAAGAAGTTGGCTAAATGGATTGATGAAAATTAAAGTCACAGAAAAAAAAAATAAATAAAGTATTGACCCAAAATGAAAGGAAAATAAATCTGCTCCAAAGAAGGGCCTGACTTTGAAAGATTTCACTAGAACCAAGGTCAAGGACACCTACAAGGTCAGAGTTGAGAAACGACAGGGAAATGTTATGATGATCGGGAGTTTACTCCAATCCAAAGACATTCTTGTTGATTGGATTACCATGGGTTCCAGATTCATGGAAGTTTACTTTTAATTATCTGTGAAAAAAATTGCCAAATAATATAATAATTTATACAAGAGGGCATGAAGATATTTAACATGCTTGAGGGAACTAATCATAATTAAGCACATCCTAGTGTTTCAGAAAAACATTTTATATACAATTTATAGACTATAGAGATTCTTTGCTCTAAAATTTATTTTTATTTTCAGCTAAAATAGCTTCCTGAGGACATAAGCCTCATTTTATTAGTTTGGTCTTAGTATGTATTTGAAGGGAAATGTACATATGTAAAATTAAGAAAATTCTTAATTGGTAAGAAGTGGGTTTTTCGTTCTTCAAAAATGTGTGTGTCCCTTTAGCGTATTATACCAAATAGATCAGGTCAGCTTCAAAAACTCATGATAGGCTAGAGGAGGCAAGCACATTCATTTCAATAAACTGGCAGAGCCATTACGTAATTTTAGACTTGCAACCTGTTTAATATATTTGCAATTAGTATCCACTGATTAAAATTAGCAACTTTCTTTTACTAATGGTATTCAAAATATTTTGGAAAACAAAGAGTCAGAATCTAATTTCATTAAATTCATTTCACACAATTCCATATTGCATATGCAAATAGTTATTTTTAATTTGACATAAGAACTAGGAGATTATATGATCCAGGCTGAAAGTATCATAAAGGAAGAGTGTAGTATACACAGCTGACATTGATCTTCATTTTTCTTCTCTATAAAACTTTATGTTTATATATGTAAGGTGGAGAGGGGATCTCAGGTCATTATCTAGATAAATAAAAGAGCTCCATTATGCATTATTTTCAATTATCTTTGTATTCCAGGTAGTAGTTTTTATTTTTTGTCTATAACTTCCTGATAATAATGTGAGTTTTTGATTCATGTTTCATAGATACTTATTGCCTTTTTGTTTTGAAACTGTTCTCAGACTAGCTCTGGTATTCGCAAGAATAAAGAACATGTGTTTTACACAGTTTGTATTTCCCCCAAGTGCGTGGTACTGTGTTCTGCACACACTAAAAGCTTAATGAAGGTTTTTAATGATGGTGGTATTGGGGTTGATGGTAGTGATGATGACGATGATGACGATGATGATGATGGTGGTAGTGGTGGTGGTAGGATGGTGCTACATTGGGCACACAGCAATCTCAAAATATCAGAAACATCATGGAATCCCATGGCAATATGAAGCCAGGCAGTGGACTATTTTAAGGTGGTTATAGCTTAAATATATTTAGAAAGTATAGTCTTTTTTTTTAAGTGTAGCATATAGGGCAAGAGTATAAATTCTGAAGTTGGACTGCCTGAATTAAAATCCGGGCTACTCTGCTTATTAGCTCTGTAACTTTGTGCAAGTACCTTAATTCTACTGAGCCTCAGTTTCCTCATCTGCAAAATGGGCATAGTAATAGGATCTATTTTTGAGGGTTGGTAATAAGGATTAAATGTTATAAGGTCAAGTATTAAATGAAGCACTTAGAAGAGTTCCTGCTACATAGTAAACACTTGGTAAGTGGTAGCTATTATTATTATTATTATTATTGTTAAAGTTTTAAAATAAAAAGATACACGTTCATTATAGAAAATTTAGGAAGTACAAAAACAGAATAAAAATCAGTATCCCATCTACTAGCACAAGCAATTATTAATAATGAGATATAGTAATTAGATTAATAATTAGATATAGCAATAATTTAGATATTAATAGATAATTAGATATATTAATAATTAGATATGCTAAATAATAATGAGATATATTTAGTTTTATTGGGTATATCAAGTTGTGCAACTTAGGAGTGTAGTCTTAGAATTGATAGGTTATGGGGGGTTCTGTCAGTTAAGCATCTGCCTTTGGCTCAGGTCATCATCCCAGGGTCCTGGAATCCAGCCCCATGTAGGGCTCCCTGCTTAGTGGGGAGTCTGCTTCTCCCTCTCCCTCCACCACCCCCCTCTTGTGAGCACGCACATACTCTCTCTCTCTCTCAAATAAATAAATAAATAAAATCTTTAGAAAAAAAAATTTCTGGACTAGCCAGTTGACATTAGTGATGACAAGATTAGATGAATTTTAAGTAAAAACACTGGACAGTCATTATAAGATGAAATGTTAAGATTATGTGGAAACATGGGAAAATGTTTAGCATAGTGTTAAATAGAAAAAGCATAAAATTACATGTGCATGCAATATATTCAATTATGTAAAATTAAATATAAAAAGTGAAAATTGGTATTACCAGGGCAGGATTATGTGTAATTTATTATAACTATCATTATTAGACTTATTATTAGTATTTTTTATTGTTACTTTAATCTATGTCAAATTTATTGTTAAAACCGTGGTGCCTCATCAAATTGTAATTATTCCATGGCTGAGTCATGGGATGACAGTGTGAACTCTGCTATCCCCTTGTACCACGGGCCTGGAAGGGACATGCAAAGAATAGTAAAAATGGTGCTTGCTTGGTACTCACAAAAGACCAATGTGTTGGGTCAGTTGGAGCAAATTATATATCATGAGGTTGTTCAGATCAACAACATCAGTTAGACGTGGTGTTATGGTGATGTGGGGATTAAGTATGCCAAAGCAGGAAAGTGTGTGTGTGTGTGTGTGTGTGTGTGTGTGTGTGTGTGTGTGTGTGTGTGTTGGGGGGAGAGGAAAAGATAGAGGTAAGTACAAAAGAAAGAAGTGAGAGGAAATGAGATCTAAGATAAAAGAGACTAAAGAAAGGGAGATTCTTTGCTCTAAAAGTTGTGGGAAATGTTCATATCACTACAAATTACATATTTTGTTTTAAATGATAATTAATGCATGCTGCAACCTACAAATGTCTATATGTCCTTTGCTACCATTTTTTGATATTTAAATACAAAAATGTACTTGAGTTGGAGATTATGTGCCATCTCTATTGGGAATCCTGAGGAGTGAGTGGCATAGTGACTTGGCAGGATCGGGTGGGACATTTGTAAAGCCTCTGAAAATGTCACAGGACACATAACTTTTTTTTAAACTGCCTGAGGTTTTCCTAAAGCAGCAGCCAGATTATTACACTGTGCATCCCACTCTGCCAATGGTAACTTGACCCCTGGCCCAGGATGAATGACAATGTTTGCCAGGTTTCAATGAATTCCAACAGCAGTTATTTTACTAACTGTGATTATGAGAGCGGGGGGTGGGAACTACAGGCTGGTGAAAAGCCAGAGGGTGTTCAGAAATACTTATTTGTTGGACTTATTTCAGACGCATCTCTTAAGATGGAAAAATGAGGTGCCTCTATTTCACAGAATGGCTGCCTACTGCCAGATCAGAATTTCCCTATAAAACCTACCGAATAGGGTAGCAACAGCAAGTAACTCAGACACATGAGCTTCTCTTATCCGAAAGAATAAAATCCTTACTTAAAACCAAAAGGACATTTTAACTTTACCTCTTGGAAAAAAAATAATAACAATATATATTTTCCATTTTGCATAGTTTTTATAAATCTTTATCTCTAGGAGTTTCCTTTTACTCTTAGTTCAGAGAGGGCTACAGTTTCAAGGTTGTGGAGGTCTTCTTTTGGACGTGGTTACAGAAGCTGTCTAGAGCCAATGTTTTATTGAAAGCAACATCAAAAAGCAGAAAACAGTCTCTGCAAAAAGGAGCAGAAAGTGGTTCATGCCATGACACCGAAATATAAGAGCGGTGAAAAATTTAAGACTCAGAAGCAAAAACAGGAAGAACAAGAAATTCACTTTCAGGGAGAGCTGGAGGACTTTGGAGGACTTCCTCCGTAATCCTATCTTCTCTCCATGTGTTTGTGTAACTAATACCCTCCATCTGCGCAAACAGATCAAGGGACATGCATCTTTTGGGGTGTTTCTCTGGGAGGCATTTTCTCTCTCCGGATTGAGGTGGAGGGCTTCAGCACTAATTGATTCCACGTTAGAACGCAGGTTGGATAGTTAATGAGCACACTTTTCTTAGCACATTTCATAATGAATGTGCACAAAGTTGCAGGGAAAACAAGAGTTGAACTTTGGAAGTTTTCTAGCCTATTAAAGTTTCCAGCAACTTAATGAGGGACTGAATACATACCAGCAAGTTTAAAACCCGGTAATACCAGGCAGATGAGGCAGCTGAGCTCGTGGGCACTCAGCGGGGGACCGAGGAATGTTGCGAACTGATTTGAATATTCCTCCTCCTTTTGGGTGACTGAGGTGTTGACAGGGCTAGGATAGGCATGTGTCACCTCTGGGCTGGGTCCAGAGAGAGGTGAATGGGAGATTCCTAAGCCTTTCTATAATGCCATGCTCTATGAATGCATACAAGTCTGTGATGTGTATGTAATATAAATATTTCATTGTGACCATAATCTATATATTGGGTATATGGGGTGAGGTAACATAGGGATCTGTGTTCAAAGAGCTCAAATGTGGTCAGAGAATAGACATAAAAAACTAACATTAAAATAGCATAACTATCGGAATAATGCAGAGATCTAGAAAGTGGTAAATACAACTACTTTGGAAAACTGTTTAGCAATATATGCTCAAGGAAAACACACACACACACACACACACACACACACACTATATGACCTAGCAATTCCACATCTGGGTATATACCAAACAGAAATGAGTGCATATGTGCACAAAAGAAGGTACAAGAATGTTCATGGCAGCTTTGTTCATAATAGCCCCCGAATTGAAGCAGCCCGCGTGTGTCCATTCACAGAGTAGGTAAACTAGTTGTGTTATATTCATGAAGTAGAACACACACAAAAAAGTACATAGTGTACGATTTCATTTCTATAAAGCTCAAAAACAGGTAAATTAACCTACTGCAGTAGAAGTTAAAATGGCAGTGACCTTTAGGTGGCAAAGTGTTGACTGGGAGGAAGTACTGAGTTTGCTGAGCTGCCGGAGTATTTGATTTGTTGATGTGGTGGTGGTTACAGGTGTACATATATGTAAAAGTTAATCAACACTTAAGATTTGTGTCCTTAATTGTATATGTTATATCTCAAGAAAATTTTACACAATGATTTCATTAAAAATAAAAGAGACGTGGTAACATTGATGAAGGAACCATGGAAATTTCCTGGGGGCTTGAGATATACACGAAGGATATTTGGCCAACTGTGTTGAAGGTGTCTGGGCCTTCTGGTCAACGCTTCAAGGATTTGGACATGAGTCAAGAGGCAGTGTTAATAGCCGGGAGAGAGAGAGAGAGAGAGAGAGAGAGAGAGAGAGTTGATGGGGGCAAAAGTAGGGCTGTGGGGACTGAGGGAGGCAGAGGTAAGGGCATTTCAGAGATAAAATGAATAAGGGTCTCAGGTGGCTGAAACCATATGTGTATGGAGGGAGTAGGGAGGGAAAAGGAGAAGATAAAGGCAAGAATGGCTCTAAGGTTTCTCCTCTGGGTGACTGGGCTGCTGATGCCATTTCTAAAGGAGAAGTTTGAAGGAAAAACACATTTGGAATTATGTTAAGTCATATGATCAGTGGACTTGACCTAGCAGCAATCAGAACCTGTATTTAAGTTAATTAACAGCACCTGATACATGACTTGAATTCTTCTTTTTGTTCTGCAAATAGTGATCTCGAAGTACAGATCCCTTACACTTTGTCTGTATAATATAGGTCCTAGGGTAGATCCTTTTTGGTGCCCTGAAGAGAAGTTTTAGAATGTTTAATTGTGATGATATTTGTATATTGATATATTTTGGCACATTCAACACTTGACTCTTCTATTTCTAAACTCAAACTCATTCCAGAGTATTGTTAAATCTTGTTGAAGAAACTTTAACGAAAGAAATGTTCCAAGCTGTGGGTGCACTTTTATACCAGATCTAGGAAGCTAGGGACAGCAATAAATATGGAAGTGTCTTATTGTTATATTTGCTAGGGGTGCTGTACGTCATCTTACTGTTTGTTCTCATTTCGAATTCTTATAGGTGAGTGCTATGGTATGGTGTGGTGTAGGATGGGATTCAACCAGAGGAGTTTTGGGCCCAACACAAGACTTTCGGAGATGGAGGGTAGCTTGTCTTCTGCTTGTTTACTGCTTTTTGACAAAACTGTTATCTCTCCTTTTGTTTAAAGCCTAATTAATGTGTTTTGAGTATACATTCCTTTTCATTTCCTCAGTATTCACACTGAGTGGACGTTATCTGGCTGTCAGGGAGAGTTACTGGGTTATAGCTGCTGTCTGCACTCTACCTACCCTCCCAGGTCTACATACTGAATAAGCCATCTTATTTCCTAGGCTGGGTCAAAGTAACTGATATGGCTCCTCCTACTGCTCTTCCTGCTCTGGGGGCAGGGTAGGAATGGCTGACAGAGAGCTTCCTGTTTCCTGTTTGCCTCCAGGAGAGCACAATTCTAAATGGCCCCATTTCTCTGCCTTGGGGAAGGCAATTGTCCTCTGCTCTTAATCAAGCCTCCTGGGAAGTCACCTGCGATTCTTCAGAGGACTTAGACTTCCAGAGATAACAACAGTGCTGTTAAAAATTCCTCACTATGCTGCTTGTTCAAGGAAAAAAATGAAAATGGTAAAATTGCTGATGAATTACAGCTATTGTTATAACTAATTTGAGGAACAATTTATGAAATAAAAATATTCAGTAACCTTTGAATATTTTCTTTATTTTGATAAGAAAGTGTGCCTTTAATCTAGAAATCCTTACAATAAATTTTTGATTTGCGTTTTTTCAAGTAAGAGAAATTATTTTTCTAGGTCAGCCTGTTTAATTTGTGAGTTTGAACAGATTAATTTTATGCCTCATGACATCAATGAGCCTTTTCAGTTAAGTAATTTATTTTGTGAAATGTGTAAGAGGCCACTCAATCCCCATTTGGAGCCAGAAATTTACTCGTGCTGTGCCCCTTCACTGGAGAGCCCAGGCCCTGGTTCCATCCATGTAGTCTCAGTGTTTGTGTGCTTTAGGAATCTCGCCCCCCCCCCCCCCCCCCCCCGGTGAAATTCAACTGCTCCCAGCCCTCTGAACATGTTTTGCTTTTTTCCAAACTCTAGGGTAGCAGCTCTCAGAGTGGTTTAGTGTGTATCAGAATCACCTCGAGAGTTTGGGGACCACACAGGTCGCTGGGACTCACCAGAGTTTCTGATTCAGTAGGTCTGGGGTAAGGCCCGAGAATGTGCATTTCTAACAAATGACCAGGTGATGCTCTTGCTACTGGCTCAGGGACCACATTTTGAGAACCACTACATTAGACCTTTGCTTAAAACCTCTATGGTAGACTAAATAATGGCCCTCCAAGCATGTCTGCATTCCAATCCCCAAATTCTATGACTATGTCAGTTTACATGACAAAAGGGACTTTGGCAGATGTGGTTAAGTTAAGGATTTTGAGATGAGAAGATTACCCTAGATTATCTGGGTGGGCCCAGGGTAATTACAATGGCCCTTTTAAGAGTAGAGGGCCGGAGGCAGAAAAGGGAGATGTGATGACAGAAGCAGAGGTTCATGATGCACTCCAAGATGAAGGCAGTGGCCATAAACCAGGAATTCAGGTGGTCTTAAGAAGATAGAATCAGATTCTCTCCTGGAGCCTCTAGAAAGGACAACATTCTGTCAACACATTGATTCGATCAGACTCATTTCAGACTTCTGACCTCCAGAACTATAAGATAACAAATTAGTGCTGTTTTAAGTCACTGGGTTTGTGGTGATTTGTTACAGCAGCAATAGGAAGCTAGTACAGCATCTCAGCTCATGTGGCAATCTACTTGATCCTCTCCATGTTAGCCCGGATGTTAACAGAAGTCTACCGCCCAATGCATCTTCATGATGTTTTTACGCAACGATTTGAGTTCAGAGTGTTCTAACCTCCTCTGAATATCCCTAGAATATTTATTGTTTTGACCAGTTACATAGATTTGAAGAATCTCACTTATTTTACAGTTTGTTATGTTGCAGACCCCAAGCTGAAGCTGACAATGAAAAGCTAGAATTCTTGCTTTCGAGGAGCTCCTACTCTGTCAGAGGAGGCAGACATAAGATGACCACCCTATTCATATATCTCATATACATGAATATGTTACACAAATGCATGTTATTTATGTGTGTATCATATATCGTATATCAAGTTAACATATACTTCCTTAGAGTATAATCATTCATTTGTGTATCTTTCTACATAGAGATTGTAAACTTCTGGCAGAAGGGGCAATTTCATATCCCATTAATTTCTTGAAGGTAGTAATGGGTCTTCTTTTGAGCTATGTTCATTATTTTAAAAAATTCAGTAGAAAAATTGTACTTTATATAAGGATTACATGACTCATCCTTTTGGAAATACATTTTTTTTTTTTAGTAAAGTTTTTCAAAAGTTTAAGTGCATAGTGGAGGAAGAGAGACAGATAAATAGAAATCACTTTTTCAAACTAACAGCTAGCGCTTCATCATGAAAAAAGCCTTGAGCAGGAGTTAAGAAGACAACGTTTTGTTTTGGAGCAAATAATTCTTCTTTTTTTTAATTTTTAAAAAATTTTTGTTTATTTTTTATTTTTTTATTATGTTAAGTTAGCCACTATACAGAACATAATTAGTTTTTGATGTAGTGTTCAACGATTCATTAGTTGTGTATAACACCCAGTGTTCTTCACACGTGCCCTCCTTAATGCCCATCACCCAGCTACCCCATCCCCCCCCCCCGAAAACCTCTTGATTGGTTTAAAGTGATCTGCTCTTACTCTGTATACTTGCCAGAAGCAAAAGTAAATAATCTCTGGGGGAATATAATATTGCACCGAGCCTCAGTTAATTGCCATAGCTTTTCATCTTCAATGTCTGGCATGCAATAAAACTTTACCAGGCATACTAGCAGATAAACCAAATGATCAAAAATCAAGCAGAAAGCCAGAAAATAGCGATAGACCAGTGAAAATATCCTGATATTTGAGGTAGTACACACAGGCTTTAAAATAATATGTTTACGAGATTAGATGACAGTGGAAAATTTCAGCAGAGAACTAGAAACAATGAAAGCAGTAGTTTTACAATTGAAAATGTCAATACTTGAAGTTAGGAATTCAATAGATGGTTTTAAGAGCACATTAGACAGCAAAGAAAATGTTAAGAAACTGGAAGATGGATCAGAAAATAATATCATGACCGAATAATCGAGAGAATAAAGTATGGAAAATACAAAATAGAATATAAGAGACATAGGAATATAAGGAATGAAAAGATCTAAGATGTGTGTGATTGGAGAACCAGGAGAGGAAATAAAGAATAAAACAGAAACAATACTTAAAGAATGATGAGAGTTCCCTGAAACTTACAGAATGTATCAAGCCACAAATCCAAAGAGTGATATGGAACCCAAGCAGGATAAATACAAAGATTTACTCTGGGGCCTGGATTATCAGACTTAGTTACTTTGGCAGACTATTAGTTTTATCCAACTAAACCATTACAATTTCCAAACTATTTTGAAATGAAGATTAGTCACTGAGATGTAAGTGGAATTTGTTGATTAAGATTTCCAGGAAAATCCCTTAAGAGAAATAGACCCTGTCACAAACCCTTTGTCCTTGCCCACTACCTCCTTCCTGCTTCTTGAAATGAGGTATGATAGCTAAGCTAGATTGCTTCATTAGGCCATGATAATTGTTAACTTTATGTGTCAATCTGGCTAAGCCATGGTTCTCAAATACGTGGTTAAACATTAGTTTAGAATTTGCTGTGAAGGTATTTTTAAAAGAAAGATTAATATTGAAGTCAGAAGACTGAATAAAGCAGCTTACCCTCTATCATGTGGGTGGACCTCAAAAAGTCAGTTGAAGTTCATAAGAGAAATAAAACATATGTCCGTTGAGGAAAAGGAGATTCTGCCTATAGTTTGCCTTTGCCCTTGAATTGAAATATCAAACCTCTCCTGGATCTCCAGCCCTATTGGCCTACTCTACAGATTTTGGATTTGCCAGCCTCCACAATCACATGAGTCAATTCCTTAAAGTCGTCTTCTGTGTGGATATAGACAGACACATCCTTTTGGTTCTGGTTGTCTAGAGAACCCTAGCTAATATATCGTGAAAGTCATGTGCAAGGAACAGTGGAGCAGAAAGATAAAGTGAATCTGGATCTCTGGTATCTGTGGAACTTCCAGCTCTAAATTGTTTACCTCTGGACTTCTTTTATGTTGGAGACAAGTAAACCTATACATGTTTGTGGGATTTTCACTAGATTTTAGAAATAGATAGCCTAAAATAACACTAAGAGAGAAAATGACATTTTACAAATCTGAATCGTGGCCAACTTTTGTTTTTACTCATACAGTATCCACGCAGGGTAAAAGTCCAAGTTGCTTCCATATTCTTGACTTGTTTAATAGTCTCTACTTATTTTAAAACATGTGAAGGGACAAGGAACATGGATTCTGTATTACTGCTTATTAATAATAAATGGCCATGAATCAGGCCACCTAAATCAGGTTTATCTGGTCCTATCACATGAAGAAAAATTTCTTCTGATGATATTAAACAAGGAAGGATTGGTTAAAATTATTTGCTTCATTCAGAGGCCAAATCAAGGCTAGAAATTAAGCTGTTGTACACTAGACTGTCTCATCTCTGTAGAATCAAAATAATGACTGAATATAAATTTTCATCTTCCATTTACCCTGTTCTACTGTGGCTGAGTTCTTAATTGTACCATTTGTGACAGTGATTTATTTCTTGCTTTTGAGGAAATATTTTTTTCCTTTAAATATAATTTTTCATGAAGTCTGTTGGAAGGAATGTACAGATGCTCTTGTGACAGTTTTTGTCTGGATTCTGAAAGAAAATTCCATCATATGAATTGTGATGTATGAATGCTGCACCACTGGCCTAAGAGTTAAACTTTAGTAAGATCTCAAATAGAGGAGATGCTTTGTAACTAACGATTAATGCAGTACTTAAGCTAAGATTTATCAGATGCATGTCTATAAATGGTATGGCTGGGGAAGAGTTGTTGATTTTTTTTATAGACTAATAATAATTTTTTCCCTTATGGTAACTGTAAAATTTTAAAAACCTCTCTTTGATAGCAACACATTTTCTGAGCCTGGGGACGTATTTTACTTTTGTCCTCCATAATCTTGAGAATTAACTGTGATATTCAAATTGCAAAACTACAACAGTAAAAAAGTGTGAAGGCTAAGAATAGAAAAGACTTTGAAAATCAAATACCAATTTGAAATTGGGTTTCTCTACTCTCTCTCCATTTAAATCTAGTCATCTAAAATATTTGTTTTCCCTTCTTTTGTCTGTGATGAATCTTTCAGGCCTTGTAGGCTCACAGGCCATATGTAACAGGTTGAGTGAGATCTTTCCACTTTCCCTGGCTCCACGGTGTATTTTCTCCAGTTTATGTACACCCTGTTTTACTATAATGTTCAACTCTTTTCGTGTTACAATTAACCAACTGGTATGCAATCCCCTTCAAAAATTTCCCTCTTACTTTGTCTTGTTTTATCCTGAAAAGAAGGGGTTCCAATAGTTTGAAAATAAAAGTGGGAGTAAAAACTATATATTACAGTTAGCAGACTACATTTAATCTATTATGTTAACTTCATCTGTGTTTCCCTTCAACATGGTACCTTTTATTATTTTATAAAAAATTTTTAACTAAACTTTTTAGTTTGTGATAACTATGGATTCACATGCAGTTGTAAGAAATAATACAGAGCAATGCTGTATATTTTATACACAGTTTTCCCCAATGTTAACATCTTGCAAAACTATAGTGCAGTGCCATAATCAAGATATTGACGTTGATGGAGTCAAGGCACAAGACACAGAAGATTCCTATCCTGATGAGAATCCCTCATGTTAGCCTTTTATAGCTGCTCTGCTTCCCTCCTTCCCCTCCCCCCTTTCCTGTGTACCCCCTGGCAATCCGCTAATCATTCTACATTTCTTTTTTTTTTTTTTTTAAAGATTTTATTTATTTATTCGACAGAGATAGAGACAGCCAGCGAGAGAGGGAACACAAGCCGGGGGAGTGGGAGAGGAAGAAGCAGGCTCATAGTGGAAGAGCCTGATGTGGGGCTAGATCCCAGAACGCTGGGATCACGCCCTGAGCCGAAGGCAGACGCTCAACTGCTCTGCCGCCCAGGCGCCCCCATTCTACATTTCTACATAATTTTGTAACTTCAAGAATGTTATGTAAACAGAAACATATAGTAGTAACACTTTGTGTTTGGTTTTTTTTCACCCAGCGTAATTCTCTGGAGTTCAGCATCATGTCATGTTCTTAATTTGTCATTTGACATCTTCTTCAATGAGATATATCTCCAAGTGTTTTACCTATTTTCTAATTTCTAATTTACCCACTTCTGGTTTTTTTTTTTTTTTTTTTCCTTTGAGTTTCCAGAGTTCTTTATATAGTTAAGATACCAGTCTTTTTTTTTTTTTTAATTTGTGGTTTGCAAACAGTTTTTTCTAGTCAGTAGCTTGTCTTTTCACCCTTTTAACAGGGTCTTTCACAAAGCAAAAGTTTTCAATTTCAATGAACTCTGATTTATCGATTTTTCCATTTATGGGTTGTGTTTTTGGTGTTAAGTCTACAAACCTTTGTAGCCCTAGATTCCACAGATGTCCCCATTTTTCCCCTAAGTTTAATGTTTTACATTAAGTCTGTGATCCATTTTGAGTTCATTTTTGTATAAGGAATGAGACTTAGGTCAAGGTTTTTTGCTTTTTTTTTTCTTCTTTTTTTTTTTGCCTATGACTGTTCAAATTCTGCAGCCTTATTTCTTGAAAAGGATTTCCTCCATTGAATTTTTTTTTGCATCTTTGTCAAAAACCAGTTGGGCATATTTGTGTGAATCTATTTGTGGGGACTTTGTTCTGTTTCATTGATCTGTATGTCTATCCCTCCACCAGTATTTCACAGTCTTTATTACTGTAGCTGTATCACTTTCTGAAATTAAGGAGACTTAACCTTCCACTTTATTCTTTTTTTCCAAAATTGTTTTAGCTATTCCAGTTCCTTTACCTTTCCATATAAATTTTAAAATAATCTTGGACCTACAAGAGAATCTTGCTGAGGTTTTGCTAGGAATTTTAGTAAGCCAGTAAAACAATTTGGGGACAACCGATTTCTTGACTCTATTGGGTCTTCCAATCCATGGGTATGGTATCCCTTTCTATTCATTTAGATCTTCTTTGATTTCTTTCATCATTGTTCTGTGGTTTTCATCATACAAGTTCTATACATGTTCCGTTAGATTTACACCTAAGCATTTCATTTTATTTGAGTGATTGTAAATGGAACTGTATTTTTAATTTAAATGTTCATGTGTTCATTGCTAGTATATATAAATATGATTAAGTATAGTTTGCTTAATTGTATTCTGTGACCTTGCTGAACTCGACTATTAGGTCTGGAATTTTTTTTTTTTTTTTTTTTTGGTAGACTCCTTGGGACTTTTCTCTGTCGACAATTACGACATTTGAAAATGAGGACAGTTTTATTTTCTCCTTTATGGTCTATATATCTTCTATTTCCTTTTCTTGCGTTATTGCACTGGCTAGAACTTCCCAACACTGTGTTGAATAACAGTGGTAAAAGTAGACATCCCACTTTATTGCTGATCTTAGAGGGAAAACATTTTCTTTCACTGTTAAGTAATATGTTAGTTGCAAGTTTTTGGTAGATGCTCTTGATCAAGCTGTGGAAGTTCCTTTCTGTTATTATTTTTCTGAGAGTGGTTAACATGCATGTCTTGAATTTGTCAATTCCTTTTCTGCATTGATTGATATATTATTATATAGCTATTCATATTATCTCTTTCATTTTGTGTGAATTGTGGTAGTTTCTGTTTTTTGAGGAGTTGGTCTATTTAGTCTCAGTTGTTAAACATGTGTGCGGTACTCCCCTAGTCTCCTTTTGATGTCTGCAGGGTCTATAGGGATATCCCTTTATTTTTTCTGATGCTTATATTGGCAATTGGTGTCTTCTCTCTTTTCTCTTTGTCAATTTTGCTAGAGGTTTTTCAGTTTTATTGATCTTTCCAAGGCACCAGATGTTAATTTTCTGTTTTTAATATTTTCATTTTCATTGATTTCTTTTTTTTTTTTGAAAGATTTTATTTATTTATTTGACAGAGAGAGAGACAGCCAGTGAGAGAGGGAACACAAGCAGGGGGAGTGGGAGAGGAAGAAGCAGGCTCCCAGTGGAGGAGCCTGATGTGGGGCTCGATCCCAGGACCCTGGGATCACACCCTGAGCCTAAGGCAGACGCTTAACGACTGAGCCACCCAGGCGCCCCCATTTTCATTGATTTCGACTCTTTGTTATGCCTTCCTTCTTTTCGGTCTGCCTTCTTCTCTCCACCTTTCAGAGTCTTTTAATATTTGTTTTACATATCATGAGTTTTTAGTTGTAGTTAATAGGAGGAATAGAAAAAAGTGCATCTACTCTATCCTCCCAGACTGTACATTTTGTTTTTATGCATGGACAATGTCCCTGGATTTTGCTCTTAAACATAGGTCAAGATTAACCTTATCTTTTGCTGTGTTAAGGAAATATGGAAATATGGGGTATGCTGGGAAATAGCTTTTTGTGATGGTTTTTTGATCTTGTCATGACAGCTGTTCAGCAAATTATTGAAAGTGGATAAGCACTAGTACTTAGGGTACGTAGGGATGCCTAATTTAGTGAATATTTACAGTAGATCTAGAACTCCCCCTGCACTTCCATTAGATGGGTCCTGTCACCAGGACTGCCTCTGATAAGCTGACTTCTTGGTGGGGAGAGGAAAAACCGGTAGGCTCAGAAAACTTGTCAACTTCCCTTCTCCCTCTTTTACTATTCTTTCTTCCTTTGCTTCAAAATGATCTCAAATCTGGAAAGAAGAAAGTAGCACCCTTTCATCACAGAGATAACAGAAATCATGCTTCAATTTTATCATATATATATATATATATATATATATATGATATAGCTGCTTCAAGAAACAGTTCAGTTGTACTCATTTAAGGTTTTACACTAATGATGGGTCAGTTTGGTGCTGCAAGGGTTCTTATTTTTCTGTTACCCTTTATCATTCTGACGTGAAAATCATGTTGAAGGGGAAATTGTTTGTGCATATAATGAGTATAACTTGCATCCTAGGGGCCTTGAAATGCAGTTTACTAAACCGAATACAAAAGACAACAGTCTAAACATAGATTTCTACATAGTCAAGATCTTCCTGTGAAAGCTTAAAAAAAAAAAAAAAAAACTAGGGAATTGTCACACTTCCCATTGTTATTCACACGCTTGTTTGGGATCTGATTATGGCAGCTGCCAGAGGCCTGACATTTTAGCTGGGAGGAGAAGCAGGGCAGGAGTTAGAAGTCTCTGGATCTGAATAGCACCTTCAAATTCACTGTCGCTTTTGGGCTTTCTTGAAAATATAATGGTTGTAGAATTTGTAGAGAAGATTCCTGTAGAAAAACAAATCCAATTAGCTGAGAACATGTATGAACATTACAGAATACAGAATTAACATACTACCAAACCCTCTAAGTTGCTTTAAACTCTGTTGTTAAATGGCTTGACATTCAAGTTAACAAATGTTTATCAAGAAACAACCATGTAGTAGGCACTATACCAAGAACTGTGGGGAATACAAAGATGAATAAGCCCCAGTTCCTGAATTAAAGGAATAAACAATCTAGAGGGGAAATAAAAATACATACAAAGAATTGCTGTACAATGTGCTTGAAATTTGGCTTTATGAAGGAATTGTCACTTGAACTCAATCTTGAAGGATCATTTAGTGGCTGCAGGCAGCAGAAATGGGCTCTGGCTAACTGAAGGCAGGGAGAAAAAAAGGAAAAAGGGGGCATGTATTGGGTATTGTGGGAGTCGCTCCTGAATTGAAATAAAAGGGAACAGACGTTGTGAATTGATGTATCAGGATTGGTTTCAGATTTTTTTTTTTCCAGAGCACAGTCTATAGGGATGGGTCAACTTCAACACTGTTGGGTCAGGTCACTTCTCTCAAGGTACAAATTTCAAGGTGGGAAGGCCTGACAGGTATCACTTGGACCATGTGCCCACCTGTTGGCCCATACAGTGCCAGAGGAATCATTCCTGAAAGGAAGATCATGGGCTGTAATCAAAGGCCAATGGCTCCGGTGATGGGCACCATGAACCATAGACAGGTGGTGGGAATAACTGAATAGAGACACAGAGGTGGGGAAATAACAAGAATGTCTGAGCATAGCAAATAATCTAGTCTGGCTAGGGCGTAAGGTGAAGGAGGGGTCTGAGTTGGGAGAGATGAGGAAGAAGAGGTTGAAAGTGGGCAATGGAAGGACTTCACCACCATGTTTGGAGTTGGTGATAGAGTCAATCGCTGGGAGTGAGAGCAGATCTGGTAAGATCTATGCTGTAAGAATACTTTTCTGTAAACAGACTTAGGTTGTAAAAAGGAAAGGCTGAGGGCAGGGAGGCCAAAGAAGAGACTGCTTAGGTGAAAAGAGGAAAAGGTTTATATATTATGCTTTACTTATCATTAAACAATAACAGTGAACACTTGGACATGTTTTATTTTTACCCCATAAAGAGGACAGGGCACAAATTATCTACCCCTTTAAACAGATACAGTACCAGAAGCTCGAGATTTTAAGGACCGGCTCTAGATCCCCTGATGGATGTGGAGGAGCCAGGGTACCCTCCAGCCCCAGGTCATCTGCTGGGGGCTCTCTCTAGTATGTAAGACATGGCAGCCAGAGCAGCGATTTAGCTTCCCTGCACCACAGGCTGTGACCCAGTTTTTTTCACCACCAGGATGATGTTCTTTTGGGGTGGTGCCCTTGCATAAATAGCTTCAGTAAACCTAAATCTTGGCTTGTGTCTGACATGCTTATGTGAATTGAATGGGGTTTTCTTCCTTCCCCTTGAGAGAAGATTTTGCAAGGAGTTACTGAACCTGTGCTCAGCAGCTAAGTGCAAGGTTGAAGATAGCATAGGAGGAAACACAACAGTGGAGTGGTTAAGAACTAGGTTGGGGAACACCAGCTTAGCTAGGTTAAAATCCTTGCTCTTCTCTTCCCATGTTGGGTTTCCTTGGCCGGGATTCTCACCTTCCTCAGGCTCAGCTTCTTTATCTGTAAAATTGAGATAGTAAGACATCGGCTCCGTAGAGTTGTTGCGAGGGTTAGATGATGCTTGCAGGGACCGTGGGAGAGTACCCAGTACCCAGGAAGTGCTTAATAATGCCATCACTGCTTAATAATAACACCACTGGTGTTCCGATCTAAATGAAAACATGGCGGGAGAAATGGGCCACAGACTTGTGACATTTGAGCTTCGGTGCCATCTAGTGGCCAGGACGTTTCAGAATGTGCTGTCTGGCCAGGTGTTGCCCCCCACAGGTGATAAAAGGGCCTGTTACTCTGTGGCTGAACGCATTTCTGCTGACTTCAACGATGAGTCTTCCATGCGGGCCAGGACCAGGAATGTTGTGTGACCTCATTCCTGGCTTAAGTTACATGAAGAGGATAACTTTGTCTCTATAGACAGAAAGCGAAACCAGACTATGGAGCTTCTGGTGCCTTCTTTCTCTTGAGCTGGCCACACAGGGAAAGAATTCCTTGTGTTTTCAATTGGTTAGTAGCCTCCCAGAGCAATGCAGACTACAGACTGACTTGCTACTGTGGTGGATAGGAACGTGATGATGGTGGTCATGTGGTTTGTGACTCAACCAGCAGAATAACTTCGGAAAGTGGCTTAACCTCTTTGAGCCTCTGGGGCTATGGAAGGTCACTTCACAGAGTTCTCTTGAGAATGCATCTATGCTTCTAGCGTAGGTCCTGATGCACAGAAAGTGCTCGGTAAACATTAGCCATACTTTTTTTTTTCACTTTTGCAGTAGATGCTTGTGTTAACGGAGAGCCATTCACTCACTCATTCATTTAATCATTCGACCATTCAACTGATATCTATTGAGAACATACTCTTTCCAGGAACTGAGCTGAAGCCAGGCATAAAGCAGACACAACTGCTCATGGTCGGTGTGATGGGCACGAAACAAGCGGTTCCCAGGGGAGCTGTACATCATTGAGCTTGAGCTTAGACTGAACAAAGTTCCTTCTATGGAGTGTCATTCATATCCTAGACGTCGTGGCTTTGTACAAATTTATATGATACTTTTAAAGCACATGGGAGTTAAGTTTCTTGTTCTTAAAAAAGGTCAGTATAGTACAGTGACTTTTAGAAGATGAAAGTAAAGTGCCTTGAAGGGGTGTCCTTTTCGAATTTGTCTAAAAGCACCACGTGGGCTGGTCACCACGTGACCTCATGATTGTATTTGAGCGTGCGTATTTGGATTCCTTCCGTGTTACAGGTCTGGTGGCGCAGGGCAGTGCTTTCACTGTGTGGAGGGGCTAAGGAGCATCATATTTATTTTTCACCAGTGTAATCAATCTATTCCTCTTCCTCGTGTAGCTTTTTTCCATAGTGTGTCTATGCTCCTGAATGCTCTCTTGCTTCAGCTCATGGGAATTCAGTGAGCTCCCGATGTCCTGCTTCTTTCGAAGACCACCCTTCAACCTGCATCAGAGATGGAATAATTCCCCTAAACTAAGTCCTAAAACAGTGATTTTCATGAAAGGCTCGGTGAGAGGTGTTGGGGAGAGGAGACAGTGGCTTATGTATGCTTGGGGAAAACATATTCAGTCTGATACCATATTAAGGCATGTAATATAAGGCACTATAATACTATATACGTGAAACCTTCTGTATTATACTGAGCAATAGAAAATATGGACTCCTTTCATAGTATAATCACAAAAGTGAAGCTCAACAAATCCTTCCTGGCTGGCGAGCCCACATAAAAAGACAGATTCTTTAGGGATTCCCAGGGATATTCCCACACAGGGAACATACTGAACTCTAGTTGAGACAGCAGAGTAAGCCTTTTCCACTTAGCAAAATGGGACATAGCCTAAAACAAAAACTGACCAAGAAAACTAAAGGCTGAAAGATGTCTGTTTATCTGCGTTTCAAGCACTCCAAAATGGACATCTCCTGGGAACTCCCAAATAATAGCAACAACAATGATTGCAATGACATGGACTCTGTGCCAGGTTCTGTGCTGGAAACATACCACGTGGCACCCCCTTCAGTCTTCACTGCATTAAGGACTCATTAAGAAAAGTTTTGGTGGTGCGGCTGCTACCTTGCTGCTTTGGCAAAGCTACCTTGCTGCTTTGGCAAAGTGATTACACTTTCCTGGGGTCGGATGACTTTTCTTTCTGGGTCCTGCATTCTTGTTTCGGAGCTGTTTCTTCCTGAACAGCAAGCACCTTCCTTGATCCCACTTGGCAGCTTGATTCATAAATTAGTTTCCTTTCATTTAGATGAGTTCTGCAGCCCCTGGAGGATAATTACAAAGTTAATTTTATAATAATTAATATTAGTGTAGGGCTTCAGGGTCAGGGTCTTTCACCAAAATCCTGTCTTTTATATTTCCTTTTCGGCCTCTATTGCAGAGAGGCTCTGCAAAAGAGATTTCTTTTGACACACTGCCGGCAGGGAGAGAACAGAATCTTTGCTACATAACTGCTTTTTGACTTAGAAAAAATCTGGCTTAAAAATGTGTTTTTGCCTTGTTCTGTTCTATAGTACTGGTTTATGCTACTGAGCAAGTTTTGCCTAGAAATTACTATTATTGAATACATTTCCAGTAGATCCTGGACTGAAATGGCATAAACTCAAAAACTATCTTTTCAGGCAGTTACATTGGGGAAGAAATATCTATGTGATTAGAATAAAATTCTTTAAATCTTAGCCCTTAGTTTGTGTTCCCTGAAACATCGCAACTGTCTAAAATCTCCCCCCATTTTTGGTCTAAATGGGCACCTTTCCTGCATCATATGCTAAGGTTTATCTATCCCTCTTGAACTAAAACTCTTATTTCTTGCTTCTGTGATATGTCTTTATTCTGTGAAGCCTGGAGTTTAAAGGATGTATTTGAATCTATTTTTTGGTGGTGGTGGCGGTGGAGGAGAGTTAATGTCCCTACTTCCCCTGATGGCTTGCTTACACAGGAAGCTTAAGGCGTAATCAGACTATAAAATCCTGACCAGAGAGGCGATCGTAATTTCAGCTACAGACTAAGCAGATAACAGACAACCGGTTATTCACTAGTCAGAAAGATAAGGGAATGAGTTTGATTCCTCATTAAAAGCTTCATGGTTTAAGTCTTCAAAAAAAAAAAAGTGCTGGGTCTTTGCTTATTAAGTTACATAAACAGAGTGAAGTGCCATGGGGGAGAATGGAAACTCTTGGTGTGACCTATAATTAGAAAATTTCCACACAGAGAATAAAAACAGAGACTGTATGCCACTTCCTGACCCCACTCACCCACAGAGGCTAAGCCATTGGTGGGACACAGATAAGAAAACACCAAGGAAAGGAAACCCGAGCCAGGCGGCCTGTTTGCTCTGATGGGATCCAGCCTGAGAGCGATGGATGGAACGTGCCCTTGTAGTTTAAATCACCTCCAAGGCACTGGTGAGAAGGAAAGGCATCGCTTTCGTGAACTGCAGTTAACCAAATAACACGGGCGTGTTCCATGCCGCCTAATGAAATGGACAGAGATCGCCTACGGACTCGTGTAGAACGAGAGGTCCGGGTTGGTATACACGCTCCTGCCCGTCACTTCCGGCATTTTCGGGAAGCTGCTCCCCACCCCCTGGTCTGTCCATAGGATTAGGGTCGTGAAGCCTGCCCTCTTCCCTCGTCGTAAGGTCGTTGTAAGGGTTCAGCGTGAGGATGCGCACCAGGGCACTTAGAAAGCTGCGCAGCCCCTCTCGGATGCTGGTGGTTGTGTGAAGTTCCGCAGGTTAACTGTGCTTCTCCGTAGCATGTTATAAAAAATTATATCTGGAATTTAAAGTAGACTTTAAAAAAATAAATTCTGATTTTTCTCACATTAGACAAGCCCTGGGTGAGGAGTGTCGTCAGAGGTATCGAGGAGGTCCCCTCCCCCTCTGCTGTGGCTCACAGACACTGTGCACTGATCAAGGTCAGTCCTGAGACTCCCCTGCCCCCTCGCTCCGGGCTTCCCGATGCTAAACTCTCTGCTAGGGTTCGAGCAGGCTGTGCTGTGAGTCCTGGGAGGAAGGCGGGCAGTCAGAATCTTGCTCTCCCACTTATTATGTGACTTTGGGAAAATATGTTCACTTTTCTGGGCCTCCATTTCTTCCTACATATGTGTCACTCTCCTATGTGTCTCCACATATCCTCAAATGCGATAAGAATATGAACTCTGGTGGGTTGTTGGTAGGTTCCCTGAGTCAATAGATTCGTAAACTGTTTGAGAACAGGGAAGGCATCCCAAGCACATAAAACAGTGGCTGGCATGTAGTAGATGTTCAGTTAATATTAACTGACTACTAACTCAATAAAATTAACTGAATAAATAGTAACACATTTAAAAAATTCTAACATGGTGACTGATACATAATAGGCACTGGTTAGAATTTCTATTCCGTTTCTCCAATAAATATTTTTCCTTAAAAAAGGTGTTACTGATTAACTGAATAATAAACTTAATAAATCCCTTAGCTCCTCTGGGCTTCATTCTTCATCTATAAAAGAAATTAGAATAGTTTATTTCTCATGTCTGCTCTGACAAAAATTTGCTTTTTTCAAAATCAAGTCTACCCCCAATGGAGACCAGTTTGTCTGTAATGCATGTCCTGTAGCTTTGGCGCTTGGCTTAAAATCAGTTGGTATAAAAAGGAAGGCCTTAAAATTTTAACTGATTTCAACTTTCACATGAAAAGCTCTCAATTTTGCCTTGAATTGTTCTGGTTTTTCCATATCCCATCCGGTTGGCCTACTTTCCACTCTCAAAAGTGTTCGGGTTTAGAAGATAAATTGTGTTGTCACGAACTATGAATGATGAGGGAGACTGGCTGTCTGGCCAATGAGCGCGGCCTCCCAAGCTCTCCAGCAGGAGGGAAGGCCTGGCCTCCTGAACTTAGTACCGATGGGATCAGCTGTCCTGGCCATGCTGTTGAGTTCAGGGAAGCTCCAGCACATTTGGAGGAATCTAGAACTATGCCATGTGAAGAACAACATTAGGAATGAGGGGTGTTTGGTTTAGAGAAAGTTCTCATATGGAAGCTAGCTGGCTGACCGGAAATGTTTTAAAACCATCAAGACTCTTTCAAGTGGCAGCAGAAGGCCAAATGAGGGCCTGTGAGAGGCCCGCCGAGGAGAAACATGTTAGATTCATCATGGACCGTCCTGGCAGTGATATCAGTCCTCGTGTCAGGATATGGGACTATGTCCATGATACACTATAAACAAAGCTGGTGGCAGAAGTCTATGTAGATTCTGGCTGGTCCCATTTATGTAAAAGTGCATGCATCCATAACTTTGTGTATGAACAGAAAATGTCTGAGTAAATAGGATGGAAACACTCCCGCTGAGAGGAGTTTTCTCTGGAGAGTAGAATTTTGCTGAGTGCAATAGGAGAACTTTAAACGTTGTGCTTTGCAAACTTTTATGCTATTTCACCTTACAAACTGCTGTGTTGTTTGAATTATGGATTTTTAAAGATAATAAATGAGAAAAAGTTGTAATGACATAAAGTAACACATAAGGTGAAAAAGAGAATTGGAACCATCAGAACTCAAAAAAAAAAAGTCAGTTGCCTTTGGAAGCAGAGTTCCCCTCCTCTGGAGATACCCAAGGATGGAAGCAGGTGTCTCACTGGAGTTAGAGATCCTCATGTCTGACCGGGTGTTGAGTCTGTGGTCCGTAAGGATCTGACATCCCTGGGATTCCACTACACTTTGAGATCTTAGGAGATAAAACCATTTAATGGTTATACTTGGAGCCATTTTAAACCATAATCCTGGGCTGAAAAGCAAGAGTTTGGCTATTACTATTACTCTCTGCTCTAAGATTTCTCTGTTTAATGTTTTTCTTTTTAGTCATCACATGGTCATGGGACGTTTCCTGAGTGGCTACTGTGTTGCAGACTTTGTGCTTTACATACTCAATTTCATTTAGTATCAGTTTCTTGATAGTGCATGATAGCATCGCTATTATGTCCATTTTATGGATGAGGAAACAGGCAAAGAGTGGTAAAACCAGTTGCTCAATGTCACAGAGCTGGTAGTGTGGTGATTTCGGATGTCAGTCTTTAACCTCCATCTGATGCCTGCCCAATTACAGATAAAAAGGTGACCTTGGCAATTACCTCCTCTCTCACGACAGTTTCTGATTAGTCTCACCCAACAATTACGATGAAAAAATTTTAAATTAATTTTTGTCCTCCTTGTTGTAACTGGTAGGATGATTTGGAACTCGTTCGCGTGCTTTTGTGGGGTTAATATTCTGAGGAAATGACCTTAGCCCTGGTGAGACCAGGGCATCCATCTGCCTGAGTGGGTGGCGTGGGAAAACATAAGGGAGCAGTTTGGACATTGGCAATCTTACATATAGAATGCAAAGACAAAGGTGCAAGTAATAATCCCTCCCTAATGTTGAAAATGAAATTGCATTCTGCCGGAAGACAGTTATTGTTTTGAGGAGGGATTTTCTGAATTCCTTAATTTCCCCTTAAAACACACAGAGGAAAAGGCATTGCTTTCTCGACTAGAGATGAGATAGCTTGATTACTGGGCTTGTTGCTCTGCCATAGAACACTGGGTGGTAAACGAATATCCCACCCATTTCCAGCCCCGAGATTTGATGGAAAGAATAGAAGTGAGCAGGAGAGAGAGGAAGAGCAGGGAGAGGTGAGAAGCAGGCACCTGGGCCTGTCCCACTCTGGGCTGGAACTTCTCAGGGAGGATGTGTGTTAAAAGCAGTCAGAGAAGTTTCGGGGAGTCTGAGGGGTGGAGCCTTCTCCCAACTTCTTGGGTACAGTCTGGGACAGTTGTAGTCTCTCTGGAGAGGTCCTTGATGTATCAGACTCTGGAAAACTGGGTGGCCTGCAGACTTGATCAGACATGGCTGAGGGAGGCTTTCCAGTTTCTTGAGGTGCTGAGGCCGTTCAGGGAATCCCGTGGGCCCACACTGCAGAATGGGTCACAGAAAGTGGTCCAGTGAGGAAGCGGGCTGGCTTCCCCTGGCCCCACTCAGGCCTGCTTGTGGACTGGGGGACCATGTGAATAGACAAATAGAGCCTGGGCCTCTGTAAAAACCCTGGAGTCAGGGAGTCAAATAAGGGATGTTTGTGTGGGTACGTAAAAACTACTCAAGGGCCCCAAGGTTGAGGCAGCCTGAGCCCACAAAGACCAGCAGTACGCCAAAGGGCTCGTGTCCACCAAGCCACACTCTTTTCTCCACGTACCCAGAACCCTCCAGGCCTCACCCAGAACCCAGCAGCCAGAGAGGGGCCAGATGGCCCAGAAATCTGAGATGGAGCTTTATTTGGAATGGCACTCTCTGATAGAACATTCTGCAACGAGGCAGACATTCTAAATGTCCGGTAGGGTAGCCAGGAGCCACCTGTGGCTGTTAAACACTTGCAATGTGGCTAGGAACCTTGAGGGATTGAATTCCTTCTCAATTTTAACTTTTCGTATCGCAAAAAGGAAGTCACAGCATTGAGAGAGTATTTAAAATAGAAAACAGTAGCCCTCATAATCTTCGCACTATAACAAAGTTTTTATTCTCTCTTAGTCTTTATTCTCTTGGATATCTATTTTTCCATTCTGAAATCATAGAACACAAACAAGATAAAAATTAACTTCTAATTTTTTTACCTCTAAGGATAACTAGGAAGAGAGCTAAAATATTTCCAAATAAAGGGCAGGGAAAATACAGATTTATTTTGTATTTTTTTTTTGAAAATTATTTGAAAGAATCAAAAGGAAAATCAAACAGATGTGTGTGGAATTGAAATTTAAATGTTAATTAATTAACATACTGGACAATGCATATTTAGAGGGACCGTTTAATGCACTAGATTGAACCGGGTTAAATAGATAGGATGAAAAGTTAAGGTTTCCCCTCTAACAAATAGGTATTATAAAGAAGAATGGGTTAGTTACAGATCCAATAGGGAAACTACCTCTTCTCTGCATACCCAAGATAAATTTGTGACCCCCCCCGGATTATTGCTGATGAATATGTGCTCACTGTCCAAAAAGCTGGAAAATTCAAATGAGCAAAAGGAAAGATTGACAAACATCTGTAGTCCCACCACTTCCCCTTTTATTTTAACAAATATCTGTCCAGTCATGTGTGTGGGTGTGTATGTGTGTGCCTGTGGCTACTTTTATGAGTGGAACGATCATGTCCTATTGTTTTATAATTTGCTTTTTCCTCTGAATTATGTCACAAATAACCCCCTAATGAAGACACAGGGGCTGTCTTCAGTGTTTCCAGGTCATGGACGATGTTTTGCTCAATGTCCCGGTGGCTAAATCTTTGCACACAGCCACACCACTTTTCTTGGCTGTTGCTCCTCTCCACCCTGTGTCTCCCTGACTTCTGTGACGTCTTCTCCCTGGAACTTGCGGTGTCACCTTCCCTTCAACCAACCAATCTACTCTGCCTTTTCTCTCCCCACAGAAACCCACCTTGCCCCAGTGAAGGAATTAGAGGAAGATAAATTGACCTCACCTGAGTTGAATATTTGCCAGGATTAAGCTGGATGGATGGGAGAAGGTAGGTCCTCTCTCCTGGTTGGGAGTGGGGTTCTCTGCTTGTCTCCACATAAGATGTAAGAGGTAAAGAGGCCATACGGTTGTTTCCTGTTTATGGAAATCTCATCTTTCTTCACCTGTCCTTCCTGTTTCTGTCTTCCTGTCCTTGCCTTCATGTGCCCCCCACAATTCCCTGCTCTGTTGACCTGCTATGAGCATATGGTGGGGATGTTTGAGAAGATTCCCCACCAGGTAGGAACTTTGTATACTCCACTCCCCTGGCTATAAACTGGTTACAAAACCCCATTTCTAATTTGACCGATTTCCACGGTTTGGGAATATGCTCCTCGCCTGACTATTCTCTCAGAGCAAATCATTGCTCTACAGTCACTTCTCTGAGACAGATTCTTTAAATTACTGAACAATGACAAGGGTAAGAGGAATAGGAAAGAGTTATTCATCACTGATAATTGTCTTCATGCTGCATGAATCATCAGTCCCTATTTGTATCTAGCGTGAATAAGAAGTTACCGTAAAAAAGTGCTGTAAAAATTATTCATTTTATTCTGAAAAGGCAATCCATGCACAGGCATAAAATTAAGAAAGTGTGCGCAAAAAGGTAGAGAGACAAAAGTAATTCTCACTTTTACGTCCATCCCCAGAGAGGTTCTTCACCAGGCAACCATTATGACCAGTTTCTTGTGGAGCTAACTATACCCACATGTCCAGTAGGGTGACTGCTTCCCACAAGTGCCAGTGTGTGTCCAGCTGCACTGAACACATGAAGAGGGGCCAGTCCAGACTGAGGTGTGCTGTAACTGTAAAATACACACCATATTTCAAAGACTTATGAAAGAAAGCATGTAAATATCTCATAAATAATTGTTGTATTGATTGTATATTGAGGTGATCATATTTTGGATATTCTTAAATGAATTTTGCTTATTTCTTTTTTTTTAATTTAATTTAATTTATTTATTTGTCAGAGAGAGAGAGAGAGCAAACAAGCACAAGCAGGGAGAGCAGCAGGCAGAGGGAGAAGCAAGTTCCTGCTGATCAGGGAGCCTGATGTGGGACTTGATCCCAGGACCCCAGAATCATGACCTGAGCCAAAGGCAGACGCTTGACCGACTGAGCCACCCAGGCATCCCTATTTCTTTCTTTCTTTCTTTCTTTTTTTCTTTCTTTCTTTCTTTCTTTCTTTCTTTCTTTCTTTTTTTTAGATTTTATTTATTTATTTGACAGATGGAGTGAGAGAGCACAAGCAGGGGGAGCGGCAGGCAGAGGGAGAAGCAGCCTCCTGCTGAGCAAGGAGCCTGATATGGGGCTCGATCCCAGGACCCTGAGACCATGATCTGAGCCGAAGGCAGATGCTGAACCTACTGAGCCACCCAGGTACCCCTACCTATTTCTTTCTACTTTCTTTGTAGTACTAGAAAATGTAAAGTTACCTATGTGGCTTACATCTGCTGCTTGCATTGTATTTCTACGGGATGGTGCTGGTCTATACAGAACTGAGTAATCATATATACATATTTACATGTCATGGTCATATAGCCTTATTTAAAATATATCTGAGAATAATAGTAATTAATTTTATGTTGCAAACAATGGTTTCCAAAGCATGTCCATTGTTTTCTCATTCAATTCTTATAATAACCCAGTGACGTAAGCATTTTACCTAGAAGCGAACCAAAGCTGAGAAAAGGAAGAGAAATGAACCTTTGTGTGGGATAGTTTATATGCATAAATTCATTTACTTTTCAACAAATATGGAGGCAGGTTTTATTGAGTTTTTTATTTTTATTTTTAAATTTTTTTTTAGAGAGAGAGCGTACATGTGCGAGCGTGTGGGGGGTGGGACGGAGTGTGAGGGAGGGAGAAAATCTTAAGCCGTCTGCACGCTCAGCATGGAGCCCAACTTGGGGCTCGATCTCACGACCCTGAGATCATGACCTGAGCCAAAATCAAGAGTCATATGCTTAACTGACGAAGTCACCCAGGCACCCCTTATGGTTTTATTATTCCCATTTTACAAGTGAGGACAGAGAGGTTCAGCATGGTTAAGTGACTCACAGGAATCACACAGTCAGTGGAGGGTTAAGCGTAGAGTGAGCTGTGGCTCAGCCACTTTACTAGCTGCATGAACTTGGACACGTTAATTAAGATGTAAATGGCAAGGATAAAAGAAACTGTCACGGGCGTGTCGAAATAAATGGCGTTAGTGTATATAAATGCTTCTTCGCACAGTGCTGAGAACAAAGCAAACCCTTAAAATGCTTGTGCACGTGTGTGTGTGTGTGTGTGTGTGTGTGTAGGGGTGCATGTGTGCATGTGTGTGCCAAGATTCAAACCCAGATTCCTGGTTTCCTGAGCTCCAACCTCTTCATTTTCCCCCTCCTGCTGACTCAGTCCCTTCTGGACAGCAAGACTCAGTTCGTCTGGCCCAGTTATGATCATTCCACTCACTCAGCTGTGAGTTGGGGGGGACGGCAGGAACAGAGAGGAGGCATTGCCAGGTCTTCATGTGCCTGCCGCCCCCTCTCCAGCTGAGGAAGGTGCTGACCCTCACTGTATCTGAGCATCTTCTTCATCAAATGTGTCATAGGGTAAGGGGGATAAGGTGGAGACTCTTATGGGCCTTCTTAGATGTCTTGGAGCAAAATTAGCTGCAAGCCACGGGGACTTGTGAATGAAAACCGGGGGACCCTCCTACAGGGGGTGGATGTGGAATCTGTCCGTGGCTTTGGGACACTGGTGATTAGGTTAGGCAAGTGGTGGTGTAGTTAGATGGCCCCCAAATCAAGCAAATAATTATAGTACAATAAACTACAGTTGTGAAATCGAGCAGAACCCTCTGTGATTTTCGAATGGTCTTTATTCTTTCCCTTTTGAAAAAAAATGACAGGAAGTAAGTGATCAGGAAATGCAGGAACAATGGTCTTTTCCTGGAAGAGTGGCTCCGAAGGATGACTAAACGGTCAGCCACGCCGCCCGGCTCCGCTGGGGAGGACGAGGCCAGGGGTCCTCCCGCAGAGAGGGGCCAGAGGTAACTTACGGCGGTGGGCAGAGCCACCCGTGTAGCTGGTATATTATTTACGACTCCCTATCTGGCAAAAATAAGTGAGAGATCGTGGCAAGGTTAGGTCGGACCTGGAGACCATCAAGTTGTTAATTGGCAAAAACTGCCACCTGACTTGAAGCCTTTAAAGTTCTTCATATCAGGCAGCAACAGCCGAGAGAGACTGCTTTCATTTATTCAGCCCAGTGTTGTTTTCCCTCTGTGAAAATAATCAATCATAATCTGTAAAAAATAAAACTACCCCTCAGAATGTCTCCCCAGCCTGAGATAATGAGTATTATACTGGATTACTGTAACTCTGGCATTGGCACGGACACGGGTTGCTTCAGCTATGCTAAGCAGCCTTGTAATCAGTGAATGCAGCATTTCTCCTAGGCTTCGAGAAATGTTCGAAAGCCCCTCTGGAGGCCCCCTTTCTTTCTCCTCAGATCCCTTAGAGGACCAGGAGCCTCAGTGTCCGTGTTGCAGGGGTTCCTAGGAAAGGAGGAGGCCCCTTTCCAGTGGAGCTTCGGATGCAAGTAACATTAATATTTTTATTTCTTTGAAAAAATTTAAAGTTGACAAGGAAAGACTTATACATAATCCCATCACTTGGACAAATTCTGTAAGTAGAGTGTCTTTAGTCTTCTCATTCCATGACTGTAGAAAAAAAAAGGTTCCTCCCATTTCTTTTCTTAACCATGCAATGATATCTATAAAACAGGCAATTTTAATACATATAGAAATACATACATTTGTAATATAAATATAAAATATTATACATATAAATATATAATATATATTATGATATAATATAAATATATTATACATACATTTATAAATATGTTATTTATATAAGTTAAATACTTATTTATAAATACATGTATTTATTATATAAATATAACATAAATTATATAATAATTATGTATATACCTACTTTCTTAAAATGGGATGCAATTTGCCACTCAGATTTTCCATACCAACATCTAAAATTCTTCCTTTTTAAAAATGGTTACAAAATAGTCGACATTTAGCAAAGTTTATGATGTGCTATGTATTCTTCTAAGCACTTTACAAGTATTAACTCACTTTAGTCCTCACAATGACCTAGGAGGCAACCATTCTTGTCATTCCCATTTTAGAGAGGTGAGAGAGGAAGACCGCGAGAGGCCAAGTCATTTGCTCAGGATCATACAGCATTCATGCACCCAGAGTTCCAGCTCAGGCAGCTCGGCTCTAGACCCACATAACCTCTGCTCCGTAACCTGCATCCGTAGCCGCTGTGCCATGGATGGACCAGTTTGGTTGGCCATCCTAGTTTCTTTCTTGTTATTTCTGTGTTTAATGAACATCTTTGTACATACATCTTTGTGTCTTTTGCTTTTCTTTCTGAGGTATAGTTATGTCCTAGAGGTGTTATGTCCCAGTGGGGGTTGCCAGTTCAAAGAATAGATGTATTTAAAATTTTGATTGCAATAGGCGATTTAAATTTCTTTTTTTAAGCACGTGCTAGGTGCCAAGCATTTTCCCATTCACTATCATGGTAATCTTGTGCATATGTATTATGATCATTCTCATTACCTGTAGAAGTTAAGAGATTTGTCCTGAATCTCATAGCTAATCAGCACCTGAAATTCCAGCCCCAAACTCCTGGCTCCACATTTTATGTGAATTCCACTGTACGTTAGCATTTAATGCTGAAATTGCAATGGGGGGGGGATTAGGATTTATTCTTGGGAGCTAGAATTTAAACTTAAACCACCAAGCCTGTCAATGTCATAGGGGCTCAGTTCTTCCCCAGTTAAGGGAGGGACTTAAGCTCCTAGAAAAAAACCTCCCAAATATTTCTTTGGAGCGCAACGTTATTAGAATATGTTGATCCTGAAAAATGATTTCTATAGTTTTAATTCTTCCTAATGTCTTTACATGATTTATATTAAAGAATAGAGTCTCTGCATTTATCAAGTGTTTGTTTATGGAAATTCTAGAAAAAAGAATCATAGCTTTACTTAAAAACATAAACATAGTCTAGTCATGGAACAACTGATCAGGCACTGGGTGGATTGTGTCCATTTCTTCTTTCTCCTCTCCATTTTTGTGTCATTTCACTGCTCTGCTACTTACTAATGGGTTCACCCTGGGCAAGTTACTTTATCATTTTAAACCTAATTTCCTCATCTGGAAAATGGGGATAACAAAAGTATTCCATTCTGTGGAATTACTGTGAGGACTGAGCCCAATAATCCATGCCCAGTGTTTTACACTGTGCCTGACACACAGGAAGCCTGAATGAATGTTAGCAGGTTGTCACGGCATCGGCACAAACCACTGTCAAGAATGGGCAGTTGGGGGGTGGGGGATGGGCAAAGTGGATGAAGGGGAGTGGGAGGTTCAGATGTCCAGTTGCGGAATGAATAGTCATGGGAAGAAGAGGCACAACATCAAGAATACAGTTAATGCTCTTGTAAGAGCATCTCATGGTGACAGATGGTAGCTACACTTGCGGTGAGCATAGTGTAACTTACAGAGTTGTCCCATCATGGTGTTGGACACCTGAAACTAATGTAATACCGTGTGTCACCTCTACTTCAAAAACAAAAAAAGACTGGACAGTTAGCCATCAGACTGGGTACAATACGCAGTCCATATCACAATTTCCTAAAGAGAGGATAGAGAAGGCTTCTAGTGAATAGAACGAGGTTGTTGGCGTTGGAGTAAATGAGGTGAGGGAGTCTACCATGAAATCAAACTAACCGCAAGCTAATAGAACTTCAGCCTTTCCTTTCTCATCTACAGTCTCTGCCTGGTGATCTGTTTATGCTTAGGCAGTAATAATTAAGGGTACATGAGCAAGAAGTCATTTTATGTGATGGGGATGGTAGGAAAGATGGTTGGGAGTGTCAGCTAACCTGGAGATGGGGGGTCGTGCAGGAAGGAATTCAGTTTAAAATGACAGGTTTTGTACTTGCTTTTCACCGTTGGCTTTTTGAGTTTTTGGTTAATTGAGTCTTTTTGCCAAAATGATAAAATGCTCCCCTTTGCATTGGGGTAAGTTGATATGAATTAATCAGGCTCTGTGAAGTGTGTCGAGGAGTTATGATCTATCTAGGTATGTGTGGGAGCAGTTCCACCAGATGTGAAAGTCAAATTAGTCAGTGTGGCTGCTCCCCGCAGCTGGGATGAAGGTTTATCTGGGATAGAGGCTGAATCTGTTGACTAAAAACAAGACTTTGGGTTTTATCCATGGTTGTCCATATTCTATGTCCTTCAATAATTAAGAGTTGGCTCTGTGCCAGTGGGAGCCTTAGAATTAATATATAGGAGTTTGGGTGAATAACATTTTGATGCTTAATATTACCTGGAGATAACTATTGGGTCTGTAAGACTAGCCAGGAAATCTCATGAAAAGAGTTCCTTTGTTGATATATTGGCTCCTGTTTTATTGTATTTGGTACAGTGATCCAATGAAAATAATAATTTTTACTTTTCTGGTTTATTTGTGGGTTAGACCTAGAAGCTAAGGAACTCAGTACTGAAAAAGGACCAGGGGAAAAATGAATTAATTGAAGCCTCCCAAAACTCTGAGTGAAGAATGCTATAGTGACCATCTGGTGGTTGGCCAATGCAGTGCCCTTCTTCTGCACACATAATCCCTCTCTTTCTTTTGGAAAAATCACATCTCTCTGATACCAATCTTATGCTTTGGATAGAGATGGCACTACCCCGTAGCTGTGGTGGGGGCTCCACTCCAATCCAGGAGAATACCACATCCCTCTGGCTACAGTAACTAATTCTGGGGTGGGCCTTTGACCAATGCCAGATCAAACAGAGACAATCCTGATCCTCTTGCTCAAATTTTTTGGGAGAGACATAATTTCTTTCTGTTGGGATTGCTAAGCTGGCAGAAGGTACACCTAGATCTGCTGGAGGCCATCTTTTACCACAGTTGGGGAGTCTTCCAGAGAAGGAAGCCAACATAAAGGAAAGCAGAGCCAGGGATGGATACCAATTCCTGATGACACCATATGAGTATCTGGATCCAGCCATACTTGAAGCCAGAATAGCTTGGATATTTGTTATACGAACAAATAAAATGAATTTTCTTTTTGTTCAAGTTGATTTGAGCCTTTAAAAAAAAACTCCAATAATTGGTAATCTAAGTATTCTGTACTCAGCAAGGAAGAATCTATCAATATACAAATTTATAGCCTCAAGAAATTAATTGTCAGAATATGGTTAATTTTCATGGTGTTAAAAAAAGAAAAATATCTCAGTGATGAGAGAGTGTTCCTGTTGGCTGCTTTCCAAAATACGTTAGGATGAACATTCATATTATTCTTTTTCTTGCCCCAAATGTGTTTCTGACAACCACATGGTATTCAGATAGCCAGCGTTCTCTACAAATCCCCTCCCTGTCCGTCCAACCTTATTGTGTTCATTTGATCTGTTTTACAAAAACTAGGTGTCCCTTCTCCCTCTTTAGTCTTTACTCTTCACATTCCGATTCTTATCTGGAGCTCTTGGAAGCCAAGCTTCTCTTTTCAGAGGAGCATCTTGCCACGTTAATGCATGAATCACACTGATGTTACAGATTGTCGTTACCCTCCAGGTCCCAAGGAAAAGAGGAGGCTCAGAAGGCTTAAGTAGATGTGTGGTGGCAATCTACAGAGAGAGAAAAGAGACTGCCGAGACCACAAATGGCAAACAGAGGTTGATGTTAGCCCGATGCCAGAGGTCGTGTTCCCCCGAGAGCAGAGTTAGCACCGCCCACCCGTTACCAGCAGCCATATCTTAGACCCTTGATGTGGGTTTGTAAAATTGAGTTGGCCTAATACCAAGAGGGCATTGAGACTGGAACTTTCCAGTGCTAAATGTCTAGCTTTACACTGTGGGAAAACCAGACTCAATTGGCAAGTATTTATTTCATATTCTGCACCAGTTTGCAATGGTTAGATGAGACCCAGCAGTGGCCTGAGCATCCCTAGATTGGAATTAAAAACTCAGATGCCTGAGGCAGGCCAGGCAGAGTTGGGTGATGTGGACTGGGGGGAGGTATTGAGCACTTGCCTGATTAAAGGAAGCTGTCACTGTTCAATCCTATCCAAGGGGCATGTGTATGTGCAGCGTGAGCCCTGAGCTGCCAGATCTTCAATGCTTCACAGAGGGGCTGGAAACCCAGAAGTCATCAGTTTGTAATCTCTGACTTGATAATGACATCAGTGATTGCGCCAGGTGGCTGAATATCGGGTCGGGCTTAAACCTCACTTAGTTCACTTTAAACAGAACTCAAAGTGTCATGGTTTAGACCACAGACTCTGGTATCAAACAGACCTGGTTTTATGGCCTGGCTTTGACACTTGCTAATGTCATGACCTTGGCCAAGGAACTTGTCTTGGAGATGCTTTCACATCTGCTTTGTGGGAGGAGTTTTAGGGGGGTGGCAGAAGTTGAGGTTAAATAACACGATGCTCTTAAAGCTCTCAGAGTGGTCATGTAAAAGTGTAAAGCTTTAATTAATTCTAGGCAATTCTAGAGCTGACAGAAATCCATGTAAGAGATTGTTTTTGTAGTCTCCAGAAACATAAGGTCAGAGAGGGAATATTGTGAGGTGGTTAAAAGTAGTAGAAACCCTGGACTCAAATTCTGCTCTCTTTCTAGTTAGGAGCCTTCGGCCTCAGTTTTCTCTTCTGTGAAATGGGGATCTCAGGTCTCCTATTCCAAAAGATTCTGAGGAGGATGAAATGAGTTAACACATATAATGTTCCTAAAGCATTTAGAACAGAGCCTGACATACATTAAGAACTATGGGAGTGAAAGGTTATAATTCTATTATGGAAATAAAGTTTTAATAGCTTTCATAACTTTGTCACTTGAGTAAGGCTGTATACGCACCTGGAACTTGTGGTTTATATTATTCTAACTTTACTAACACCTGCTGCAATTATTTTTTTACCTTAAAAAGTTGGAAAGGTTTACTTACTATTATAAGGGTCACTTCAAATCCACAGTGAAAAGTATAAAATGCAGAGTATAAAAAACGAATGGAATTATGTCAAGTTCTTTAAAAGTAGGTTTTACAAAACTGACCCAGAAGAGGGTCAGGTAGATAGGAAACAAGAATTTTGCTGAGAGCCTGTTTTGTGCAACTCACATTGCTGGAAACAAAGCAAAAATAAATCGGGAAGGTAAGCACCGCTCCAGCAAGGCGACGTTCATGCGCACAGACGCTAGCGTGTGGTTGGCGTGGGGGCGTTTCCTGAGATCTTTTGCTTTTCTCAGAGTTTACCTGGTGGTGCTGGTGTACAGGGGTAATGATCGGCACGGAATTCGGAAGTAATGAAGAATCGAGTTGCCCTCAGGGCGGGCTGGAGGCACAGGGACCAGGGTCGGTGCGGGGAGCGCAGCCAGAACGCGTCCCGGTCCGGCGTCCGGTGGCCAAGGGGCCCTGGCTAGGGAGCGGCGCGCTCGCCACTTCTTCTCAAAGCCTAGGGAGCGAGAGCGAGTCTCCAAAAGATCTGAACTTCGTGGGTGTCTGAAAAAAGGCAAGACTGACATCTTCTGCCCCGGCTGATAGCCTGCGTAGAGGCGCAGCTCCGGGAGCGCGGGCAGGTGCCCAGGGAGAAGCAGCAGAGAGGGGCGGCCCCGGGGCGAGGCCTGGGCTGTAGGGCCCATTTTGGGCCGGGGCGGGAGTTAACGGCGCTGGGATGCGAGGAGCCGGGGCTGCAGCTCGCCGGGCATTACAGGAGCCCCACGGAGAGGCGCGCCTCCCGGCCCGCGGTGCCACTCTCCTCCGAGGCCAGACGAGGCCCCCGGGGACACCCGCCCGTGGCCGCTCCGGCACGGCATGTGGAGGCCTCCACAATCACAGCACCCCGCAGCCCCGGTGGTCCACGAGAGGGGACCGCCTCCTCCCCTTGCGCGGCAGAGATGCCCACCTCGCCCCCACTCTGCGCCCCAACTCTCAGCCCAGGGCCACCCTTGACTGCCCGCTCCGGGAAGGGCGCTGCCTGAAATGAGTCCGCTTCATTAATCAAAACGTGATGGGAAGTTATGAAATCAGGCTGAGAGGTCACTAAGGGAGGTGCTTTCCAGCTGGAAAAGGGGGAGGAAGCTTGTCCTCCGCTGGTAGTAGTCATTTGAAAAAGTGAAAACATATTATGTATATACACCTCCGATGAATTGAGAGTCTTCCCTCAACAATCACACATGTGCAGGTTGTGAAACTGGGGGCTGTTTTCGCAACTCAGCCAGAGTGAGTGGGAGTGTCAGAGAGCTGGGTTCACTTGTTGGGGTGACCTCGGGTGAGTATGGTCATTTCACCTCCCTGAGATTCCGTTCTTTAATGTGAGGATGACAGTTACCCCTTAGCTACTCCCAGGGTTCTGTTTAGACACAAAGGAGGCAGTTTCTGTGAGTTGGAAGTTCTTTATGAATGATCGAGTAGTATATAAACATTGGCTATTATTACATGAGTTTCGGTTAATTCCTCCATCTGCTATTTGATTCATCTAATCATTTAGGGTACGACTGCTTGAAGTGGAGAGTTGGATATTTAGCTCAATATGATACGTATTTATTGAGTGGCTCCTGCTGTAAGCAGCTGTCTATATGGTCTGATCAGTGTGGACCTGTGGGTCTGAGTAACCCGGGCCTCCTACATCATGCTGTCAGCGGCTTTGGGGCATTTGTGGGGTGAGTTATCGGCACCATCCTCTGCAACTGTTCATTTTCTCCGTGATTGCTTGTTGAACCTTCCATTTTTTATTATGGAAAATGTCTATGTTATGAGTAATAATTGGCTTTGATTCCATGTTATTTCCTATACCTAATTCATTCCTTTTTAAAAATTTAATTCATTCTTATTTCAAATTGTAATTAAATACTATTAAATTGTTTAATGTGAGGTTTCATAATTCCAGCTAAGACAAATCTTATTCAGGGAGGAAAATATAATGTTATTATTTACTTTATTTCAGATCAGATTCGTTTTAAATAGTTGAATAAGGTCAAATATAGTATATATGTATATAAACTTGAGAATTCTAATGAGAGAAAAATCCTCTCTAAACAACTACATACTAGAATTTAGAGGAGGAAAAAGCCTAAAGTTGTGTTTCAAGAAAAAGAAGTATACTTTAGCTAGCATAGTTTGTATATTGAAAGAACTGAGCCTGTGGCTTGGGTTCTACGTTATCTCGTTATAATTAAATCCAAAGGACTATTTTCTTCCTTACTGGAACTCTAAATGCATGTATGGTCTCTGCAGAGCTTACAAAGTGTAATCATATACTGCCCCATATTACTGAAATCCATTGCCTAGCTAATATTCTAATAAGAAAGATGGTCGTTGGAGGGGCGAGGTTGTGCGGCTCATTCTTACGGCTCTCCAGCCAGCATCTTTCATGGAACCGGGCTCACAGTCATTGCATAATATATAGTTTTGACTTGATTAATTGTCCAGATGCTCTTGCTGTATTGTAGTTTGTTTCTGCTGAGCCAGATATTGTTATCCCTAATTTAATAAATATCTCACTGTCAACTTTAACTTTCTGTAAATTTAAGCCTCTTGTAAATTACCTTGGGCTGTCAGGCTTCTGTAACAATTTCCAGGGGGTTGTCACTTCCCTTCTTTAATCTGTATAAGATTAAAAGAATAAAGTCTCTTGGAGATAGTTCGGAATGACACTCAGTGTGAGTGACTTTGAAGAAATAAAGCTGGAGAAACGCCTTGCAGTTATGCCCAGCCAACACATCCACTATTATGTGCTTTGGGTTTTGGTTTGAGGCCCATAGAAAGCCATCTCCGTAAACAGAGCCATCTTGGACGATATCGCGCCTCTAATTTCAATCTGTGGAAGGGGAAAGGGGGAGGAAGAATTATGCTTCTTTTATCACTAATCACTTTGGTGACATCAAAGGATTAAGGGAAGTCTTTCTTTCTTTCTTTTTTTTTTCTGGGCCTCTCACCTATGTCCCTTCCTCTTCACTCTCCGTAAAAGCTTATCTTGGAAGCCAGGCACCGTTTGCCATGTGACAGTAAGGTGTGTGTAATATATGCCCTGCAAGGTTTGTGTTTGTAACACAAGTACATGGAGTGGTCACTGAGGCAGCAACTGCTCGCTTTCAAGAGGCACATCCTGAACGGGGATTCCCAAGCCTGGCCTGGGGTCGGACTGTCTTCTTGACATAGTTTTCTCTCCCCCTTAATATTTATATCTTCACTCGGGAGAGTCTCGCTTTGTTGCTGTTGCTCATTTTTTTTCCTAATCTCAACCTATGTGCGCATAAACTTTTGTTTCATCTCCCCCCTCCCCCAATACTCTTCCAGTTTCAAGGGTATAGAGGTGAAAACAAAACAAAACGGAAAGCTGTTCAGATAACCCAGGAGGATTTTAAGACCCCTTTGTTATAACAATCCTTTTATGTTTGAAATATTTATTGGGCCTCTTCCTGGTCATGATCAGAAGGGAAACCTGAATTGGTGCCCTCTAAGCGGCGTGGGCAGACAGAAGAGTACATGTTTGCAGTCAAGATGGTGCTTGATCTTAGAATGACAGGAAATGATTTTGCAAATCCTGATAAACCATTTTATCCTAGAAAGCATACATGCAAACCCAGTTTAAAGTAAACACATGAGAATCCTTATGTTGTGCCCCATGAGCACAGTGTAGGGAGAAGCTAACACTTAGCCAAATTAAGGACAATTCGGTGAAAATAGCTGCTTCTAAGTGACCTGTTTTGCCTGTGTGTGCTCTTGTCTTGCAGGTGTAAAGCTTTTAGATTTCCATAATGGAGCAATGCAGAGTGGAACAGTGGGATTTGTTTGAATGAACAAATGAATGAATGAATGGAAGAGAATAAATATAGGATAAATATTCCCCCACATAAATACTATGGGAAATCATCAAGAAAGTATGAAAAGGAAGATTAGGGAGAGGAGCTTGACACATCAGACATTAAAATTTGCTCTAAAGCTAATAATAAAACAATATATTACTCATATATAGATCAACGGAACATAAGAGAGTCTGGAACAGATTCAAATATACATATGCTATCTTTATATTGCTAAAAGGGGCATTTTATTAATTGTTTAATAAGTGGTGGCAGGGCTTTTCAGTGGGGTCAGTGAATAGCTAGTATTTAAGGAGCATTTGCTATGTGCCAGGTATTATTCTAAGAGCTTTCCATGTATTAACTCTATCCTCATAACAACCTTTTGAGATAAAAACTCTTTTTAAAATATTTTATTTATTTATTTGAGAGAGTGAGAGAGAGGGAGCAAGCGCGTTTGGGGGAGGTGGAGAGGTGGGGAGGGGCAGAGGGAGAGGGAGAAGCAGACTCCCTGCTGAGCGGGGAGCCTGATATGGGGCTGGGTCCCAGGACCCCAGGATCATGACCTGATCTGAAGGCAGATGCTTAACTGAATGAACCACCCAGGTGCCCCAAGATAGAAACTCTTATTATCCCCATTTGAAGAAGAAAAAATGGAAACACAGGGAGGTTTAGTAACTGATTCAAAGTTACACAGCTAATAAGTCAGGGAGTCAGGATTTGAACCTGGGCAGTAAAATTAGATCAGTACCTGGTTTATTCCATATAAAGACTCAATTTCAGGGGCTCCCAGGTGGCTTAGTCAGTTCAGTGTCTGACTCTTGATCTCAGCTCAGGTCTTGATCTCAGGGTTGTAAGTTCAAGCCCCAAGTTGGGCTCTGTGCAGGGCGTGGAGCCAACTAAAACACCCCAAAACCGAAAACAACTGAATTTCAGATGGATTAAAAATTTAAATGTATATGGGGCGCCTGGGTGGCTCAGTCGTTAAGCGTCTGCCTTCGGCTCAGGGTGTGATCCCGGTGTTCTGGGATTGAGCCCCACATCAGCCTCCTCCGCTGGAAGCCTGCTTCTTCCTCTCCCACTCCCCCTGCTTGTGTTCCCTCTCTCGCTAGCTGTCTCTATCTCTGTCAAATGAATAAATAAAATCTTTAAAAAAATTTAAATGTATAAAATAACATCTTTATGACACTAATACACTGTAAAATGATAACCCAAAGGAACAGTTACATAATCTTGAAATTAAAGAAAATTTCTTAAGCAAGACAGAAATTCCAGAAGAAATAAAGAAAAAACATTAGTCTGACATTAAACAAAAAACTCATTGACAAGATACCATAAGCAAAACCAAAAGTCCAGTGATTAAGTAAGAGGAAATATATTTGCAACACAAATATATTTGTGTCTGTAATCTACAAAGAACTTTTATAAAACTGACATTTAAAAAAAGTCCAATTAAAAAATGGGCAATAGATATGAACTGGCAATTCACAGGAGATAAAGTGCAAATGGTTGATAAATATTAACAGTGGCAGTGTGTGGGGTGCTAACAGGCTTTTAGGGAATCTCCCAGTTTTTCTCTTTGGTTTCTCTTTGGTCAGTAACCTAGGTTTTTCTTAAAGTTCTTCTCCTCCCTCCTGCTTTCTGACAACACCCCACTTCCCACCCCTATTATCTTTCAAGATGTATAAGTTCCTTTTCCTCTGTTTGCTGAGTCCAGGACGTTGGGGTGGAAGGTGGTTAGTGGTTGGGGAGTGAGCTGTTGAAAGTACACTCTTGAGAACTACCTGGCAGTGATTTCCTGCTGCTCTGTTTCCTGGTTCTCTTTGTGGAAGATATTTCTCCTTTCCACTGTGTGATCTGGAGTCCTAGTCTATCCATCCCTTTCTCTGCCGCTAGCTAGGATGGATTCTCTGTTCCTGATTTCCGCTTCTTCTTTGTTCTAGCCACAGCCCTATCTAATCTTGGGGAGAGGAAAAGCAGGCATTAAAGCCCCCCTACTCTGCCTTTAGGCCTGAGGTTTCTTTGAGTCTTTGTTTCAGCTTAGAGTGGGGGTGGGGGTGGTGATAGAAAAATAGCCATCAGAGTCCAAAGGTACCAGTGAGAGAACACAGAAAACACGTACATTAACTTAACACTGAGATATTATCTGACTGTAGGTCTATGTTTTTAATTTCTCCAGTACTCAGGAAATGCAAATAACAATGAAATGACTTTCCCCGCCTTTAGATTGTTAAATGTTTAAAATATCGATAACATCCCATATGGGCCAGAGCTGGGGGAAAGATGCTCTTTCTATATTGTTGGGAGATGAAATGCTAAAATTTTTAGGATTTGCTAAAACATGTCTGTACCCATTAAAATTTAAATCGACATAGATTTTGACCTAGAAGTACACATCTAAGGATTTAGCTTGAAGAAACAAAAGCACCAGATACATGGGCTGACTTACAAGATTTATGGTAGAGTTATTTACCAGGGGGCTGTAGACAACCCAAATACCTATCAAGGAATAATTGAATAAATTATAACACATTCATATAACAGAATATCATGCAGCTACTAAAAAGAATATTAACCATTAATCTACTTTCTGTCCCTATAGATTTTGGCCATTCTGAACATTTCACTTGAATGGAATCATACAATATGTGGTCTGTTGTGACAGGCTTTGTTTACTTAGCATACTGTATTAAAGGTTTATTGTAGTACATATCAGTTCCTCATTCTTTCTTATTGTCTGATGATATTCCATGGTACGGATATAGCACTTTTTATTTACGTATTCATCAGTTGATGGACATTTGGAGTGTTTCAACTTTTTGGCTATTATGACAAATGCTGCTCTTAACATTCTTGTACAAGTTTTTGTGGAGACATGTTTTCCTTTCTCTTGGGTGTACACCTGGGAGTGAAACTGCTGGGTCATATGCTAGCCTTTTGAGGAGCTGCCAGGCTGTTTGCCAAAGCGACTGTGGTCACAGAATTTTAGGACTTAGATGGGACCACAGAAATTCTTAGAGATATTTAAGGTATCACTAAGTGTTCCATGGAAGTGACTTAACCAAAGTTAAAAAACTAATTTTGGAAGATTAAGAACCTAGATTTTGATTTTTTTGGTTTACTTTTGTTGTGCTTATATTTTATTCCTTTAACTTTTTTTATCTGAAACAGAATAGAAAAATCCTTATGCACGTATTTACACATATACATCAATATCCATTAATATGATTACAAACATGCTATTTTTAGTATAAACTTTTGGATTCTCTCCTTTTTTAATGCTTATCTTCTTCCCCCCTTCCACATTACCTTTGTCCCCTCCACAAGGTAATTAATACTAAAACCCTTAAAAGGGGCGCCTGGATGACTCAGTTGGTTAAGCATCTGCCTTCGTCTCAGGCCATAATCTCAGGGTCCTGGGATCAAGCCCCACTTTGTGATCCCTGCTCGGCAGGGAGTCTGCTTCTCCTTCTGCCCCCCCCCCTTGTCCCCCCCACTCCTGTGCCTGTGTGCTCTATCTCTCTCTCAAATAAATAAATAAATTCTTTAAAAAACCCTAAAAAATATTCTGTCATATTTTATCTATGATAATATAATGCTACAATACACACATACACGAATGGAATTTTTGTCACTGTTTTTACAAGAATAGGATCATATTATACTATTTTCCTGTATGTTCCCTGTGGAGTTCCCTCCAAATCAACCAGTGTTCCTTTATTTCAGTATTTTAAGTGCCTGCACAGTACTCAATAATGTGGATATTTTATAATGTATTGAGCCTGTTGATGAGTGTTCACTCATTATTTCTGGTTATTAATTTGATTTTTTAATGGATGGTGCTATCACAAACACCCTTGCTACTCAGGTGTGGTCCATGGATTTGCAACATTGGCATCATCTGGGAGTTTTAGAGATCTTCAGAATCTCAGGTTCCGGCCCCAACCTACTGAATTTGCATCACATTTTAACCAGATCCCCGGAAGATTCATATCCCATTGCAGACTGAGCACTGATCTAGGGTACATGACCTTTCATACTAGTGCTAGCATTTCTGTAGTCAGATTCCAAGGAGTGAATTCTGAGCAAAAGAGTATTCATACTTCTAATTATAATAATTTCCTGGAGGTTATGTTTACTATGTAAATGAGCTCATGAGTTTTTAGAGACTCCCTCCAACGCTTCCATTCCCAAGGTTGCTGTGGCCATTGAACCAGAAGACCAGCTGGGCGGCATGGTTAGGCAATGGTGTGGTTGCACAATGGCTGGACGTGGAGCGAATCATCTGCAGAAGATGTGGGCAGACTGATGAACTACAATGATGGGTCCAGGACAGAGCGATGGGCAGGATGTCACTGTCAGCTAAGCTCATGTGCAGGTGACTGCCCTTGGACAGAAAAAAAAGGTCAAGGGTCAGGAAACATGTGGACCCCGAGGAGAGCAGAGAAAGTACTGAGTCTAAACCACTTTTCCTGATTTGATTCAAGCCAAGAGGAAGGCAAAGGGCTGCGTCAACTAACTTTCCCTGACCTGGTGCATCAGCAGAACGGGCTGAGCCTCTCCCACTTACCTCCAGATCCCAAACACAGAGCTCGTGCCCATCCGGTGGCCCTGCTCAGAGCTCTAGCACACAAAGCGGAAGAAAGGCCACTTGGACATCTAGCACTCCTCAATCTCGCTCAAGGCTGGCAACTGTCTCAGAGTGTCGTCAGCCAACGGAGTATCCTATCAACATGTTTCCCACTTCTTAAGCCTGTAGCCTCTCAATCTGTGATCAGTTGCATGAGACATATGTTGTTTCAGCTTTGATACTCACGCTTCTGAGGGCTTGAATTATTTATCATCACCAAGAAGTCAAAATATTCATTCATCTGTTGCTTGAGGAAAATTTGATCTTCTGTGGGACAATGACTAATACTCTTAAATTAAAAAATTGGTGTGTAATGACAATTCTTCATGCATAATGGTTTATTTTTATGGCCCTTTTGTTAATATTCTGCCTCACTCATTCTAAGTGGACTATTCTAGGTCATTTGTTGGTAAAGCAGAGTATCTGAAAAACAAAGATGTCAATATTGCACATATACATACATGTGTATTAATAACTATTTTTTAAAACTATTAATGTAATATGTATCTAAAAATCTCCACCAGCACAGAAAATAAAATGAAAAATAGAAGGCAGCTTCCAAACTCACAGATATCCACATTGTTAATACTTTCTCATATTGCCTCCTGGACCTGGAATGGGCATGAGGTGCATTCACGAGGTACAGGTGTCCTCTTTTGTTTTAACTAAATGGGATCACATCAGAACACACCTACTTGGCCGTTTGCTTTTTCCATCATCAATATATTTAACTCCTCCCTATGGATAGATATTGAAGTTGTTTTCACTTTTTAAGCCTTCAAATCATCTCATACTGTAATGAATATCCTTGTCACGGGAACTTTGTAGACTTGTACGTGTACATCTTTTTCTAATAAAAGATTTTATTTAATTATTTTTTTGAAAGAGAGAGAGAGCGTGCGTGAGAGCGAGAAGCAGACTCCCCACTGAGCAGGGAGCCCAATGTGGGGCTGGATCCCAGGACCCTGGGATCGTGACCTGAGCTGCAGGCAGATGCCTAACCGACTGAGCCACCCAAGCACCCCACATGTACATCTTTAAATCACTGCATTCTGGTGTTTGCTATGCAACCCTGGTGATAGTTTTAAAAACTGGAAACAGAACCCGAAGGCAAAAATAAAGGGTATGACATGTCTCTAGAGTTACCCTCTTTAGTCTCTCTCCTTAACTGGTACAGGTAATTGAAAGCTGACTATAGGAAAAGAAGAGAAGCAGAAAAGAAATTTATTTAGGGAATAGGGACAAAGATGTAGTCGGATACCATGAAGATCAGCTCTTAGAAGATATGTGACTTAGTAAGTTTCATTCCGGTAAACTAAAAAAAGTGATTTAATTTGTCACAAAATAAGTTACTATTTTTTTCTTCTTCTTCAAGTATTGCCACTAAGGGTTTACCTGTCATCCCAGCCCTGGGTTTTTGCTCCTAAGAATGCCAATGATACTTACTGCTTGTCCTGTAAATTTGACATGCTGTGTACTTAGCTTTACGTATTTATTTTCTAATGTTATGTATTCTGCCTTGCTTATCTTAGAAACTCTTCGTGGCAGGCTTTCTATCTCTCTAAATACTTTGTAGCACCTCTTTAGCAACATGCAATGCTTTGAAAAGAATAGTGACTACTTAACCACTTTAAAAATGGAATTCTCTGGACTCCAGTTCTACCTTATTTTCTATTCAGTGCCAACAGATGAATAAGGGAAGTTTTTGTTTTTTGTTTTTTGTTTTTTTTCCATAGACCCTTCCTAAAGTAGACCAATGCCTGACATCCCATTTGAGTTTCCCAGCCTGTGTTTCCAGGGTCTGGGTGGACCAAAACATGACATTTTGGTAGACAATGACCACGAACCTTTGTTTTGTTTCTTTTCACAGGTGGCCTTAGCTGGCATGTAAGTAGAAACAGATGTTGTGAAGGGTAAGGAGGTATGTGGTGCCAATGTCTCAGTTCTGGGAAAAGGAAGCACTTCACAGAGAGTAGGTGCCACCTGTAGGGGCTGTCGTTTGCCAAGTGAAACCAGTTTGGCTGAGATAGCTAAAAATACTTCCCAAGGGTATAAGCTAATGTTTGTTTACACATGAAATTGAATGAGGGTGTGTGTGTGTGTACGTGTCTCTTTCTGTGTGTGTACCTGGTACATGCTCCACTCCAATGAAGCCTATTGACCTATTTATGAATCCCAAGTGCAGAAGAACTTTTAAAATTTAATATTTGATCTCTTCAGAAGAATGGAGTTGTTAGATCTGTTATAACAGGCCTAGAAGAAAGAATTTGAAATTTCCTTTGGTTTTCAACTATTTCACTGAGAGTCGTCAAGCTTTCCAAAAGGACGTGGGGCTTTGAAGAACTATGGAACTCTACAGAGTGATTAACTATTACTTAATTCTTTCCCCTAGCAGAATTAGGTTACATTTGGGGGGATTAGAGGCCATTAGATGGAATTTACTAAACTTCTTTGTGCCTCAGTTTTATCATCTTAAAATGGGTATAATAATTGTATGTAACTCATAGGGTTATTGAGAAGAGTGAATGTTCTAAGAAAGTCATAGCATGTAGCACATAGGACATTATCTAGTCCTACTACTATTTTACTACTACTACCAATGCCATTACTATGACTACCACCACCACCACTCCATCCATCATCTTTTTTTCTCTCCACCTTTTCTCCTTTAATTCACAAAGATCTTTAATAATTTAATTTTGACATTCCACTGAAATTTGTGAAATATTTCCCAAATATGGAATCCATAATTCTTTTTGATGTTGGAATTTAAGTCATGAGGCCAGAGATCATGGAAAGATCACTATATTAGGAGTCCAATGACTTATGGATTTAGTTCTAGCCCTACTAAGTCACCCTGGGAAAGTTGCCTCATTTTTCTAGGTTCTGCTCCCTCAACTGCAAAATGGGGGTGAGTGAACGAATGAGATGATCTCTAAGGTCCCTTCTGAGAGAAACAAGGAGGTCTTGGACTATGTTATAAGACCAAGATGTAGAAAAACATTGTAATATCTAATACTACAAGCTAAACTGAACTGTTAATTTATTTTGCAGCAGGAAAGTTAAAAATAATCCATTACAGATGAAACAGCTTAGAATTGAACAGAATATTTTCTAAAATTAATAAACGGGACTAAAGGAGATCAGACTATAAAATCTTCAGGACAGGGAAAAATGCAATTAATATGTATTCTTGTATCTCTAGAGGCTAACAGAGGAGTTGGTGCATCGTAGACGTCCAAACAAAGTTTGCCAAAATGAATCAAGCAGAATTTAGAGTCAATGTAGCTTGTGAACTAAATAATATTCTACTTGGATGGAACCCAGAACATATATTGAAGAAATCTTGAAATTTCTAAAATCAGAGACTTTACATTAAAGCAGGAATTCTCTTGTGGTTGCTGGACCAACATCATCATGATCACCTAGGAGCTTATTAGAAATGCAGATTCTTGGGCTCTAACCCAAACTTACTGCATGAGAAACTCTAAGGTGGAGTTTGACAACCTGTGTTTTCATTGTCAGTTTTTAAATAGATTTTATTTTTTGCAAATGAAAAAACAAACAAAAAGCAGAATCAGACCTATAAATACAGAGAACAAAGTGATGGTTGCCAGTGGGGGTATGAACAAAATGGGTGAAAGGAAGTGGGAGATACAGACCTCCAGTTATGAAATGAATATGTCATGGGGACGAAAGGTCCAGCATAGCAAATGTAGTCAATGATATTGTAATAGTGCTGTATGGTGACAGATGGTGGCTGCACTTGTGATGCTCACAGCGTAATGTATAGAGTTGTTGAATCATTACGTTGTACGATTGAAACCAATTTAACATTGTGGGTCAACTATACTAAAAAAAAAACAAACAGATTTTTTAAAGAGCAGTTTTAGGTTCACCAAAATTAAGTAGAAAGTAGAGAGCTTCCATATAAGCCCTGTCTCCATGCACAGCTTCCCCCTCTATCAACATCCCACACCAGAGTGGTACATTCGTTCTACCTGACAAAAGTATATTGATACATCATTACTACCCAAACATTTTGACAAATGCATGACATTGTCCAAGATTACAGTAGCATACAGAATTGTTTCAGTGCCCTAAACAGTCTCTGTTTTAAGAGGCCCTTTGAGTGGTTCTCATGCATGTTAGTGTTTGACAACCATTGCATTATAGGATAGAATTTGTTAAAGCTAAGTTGAAGAAATAGCCAAGAAATTAAGATGGTCTCAAATCGCACATATAAATTGAAGCTGTAATTGATTTATTATCCTACTGTCCTCTCAATACACATTTGGATACTCATGACTAGTCCACTCTTTAAAAGGATTCGGGAACTCTCAGTGTCTAAGCCACTGCTTCCCTCTTCGCTGAAATTTTAGGACACTCTCCTCTCTCAGCATACTAACTGGAAAGTAGGATAGAGCTGTGGAAAGGACACTGATTTATTTTTAAGAGAAAATATTGTACTATTGAAAATTTCAAACATATACTGAAGGGCAGAGAAAAGTATAACAAATCCCCAAATACCTATTGCTAAACTTGAATAATTATCAATTCATTGCCTATCTTGTTTCATCTATATTCACATTTATCCCTCCCCCATCCCAAATTATTTCTGAGCAAATCCAAGATAATATTATCATTTTTCTTGTAAATATATATGGTCCAGAAAATTAGAAGAAAAGGGAACACTTCCTAACTAATTTTATGAGACTACCCCTATCATGATAACAAAACCAGAGAAAGATACTATAAGGAAAGTAAACTATAGACCATTGTTCTTCCTGAACATGGATTAAAAAATCCTTAACAAAATATTTTCAAATCATAGCTAGTCAAATAATAAAAAAAAAAAATTAGCAAATCATGTTCAAGTGAAATGCAAGGTTGGTTCGACGTTCAAAAATCAATCAGTGCAATTTGCTGGTACAACCATATGATTATCTTAATAGACTCAGAAGAAGCATTTGACAAAATTCAACATCCATTCATAATAACTTCCAATAAATTAGGGCTAGAAGGGAACTTCCTCGGCTTGATAAAAGGAATCTATGAAAAATTTATAACATTATAGTTAATAGTAAAAGATTGTGTGCATTTTTTCCTCATGTATGAATATGAGGTAAGGATGTCCTCTTTCATCATTTCTATTTGACATTCTGTAGAAATCCTAGCCCAGGTAATAAGCCAACAAATAAAAGCACACAGATTGGAAAGGAAGAAATAAAACTGTCTTCATTCACAGCAACATGATTATCATAGAAAATTCCAAAGAATCAACCAAAAAGTTACAAGAACTAATATGTGAGTCTAGAAGGGCACAGGTTACAAGGACAATATAAAAATTAATTGTACTTTTATATAGTAGCACAAGATAATAGATATTAAAACTTAACAAACAGTACCATTTACAGTGGCATCAAAGAACATGAAATACTTTGAGTTAAATCTATCAAAATGGTCAAGATTTGGATGCTGAAAACTATAAAGCATTACTGAGAGAAACTGTAGTAGAGTCTGTGATAATCCCCAATGACCCCTATCTCCTGATATTCAAGCCCTGATATTAACGTCCTCCCACAGTGAATAGGGCTAAACTACGTAACTAATAGGATATTGTGCACATGACAGTGTATAACCTCAGTTTTAGTCACAAAACACACTGTGGTTTCCACCTTGCTATGTTGGATCCCTTGCTCTAGGGAAGCCGATTTCCATGTCACAAGGACACTTGAGTAGCCCTATGGAGACCCCCGACATTCAGTGGGGGATCTGAATCCTTCTTCAATAGTCATGTGAGTGAGTCACAGTGGAAATGGATTCCTCAGCCCCAGTCAAACCTTCCCAGGACTGCATCCATGGCTGACATCTTGAATGCAACCTCTTAAAGACATAGAACTACAATAAGCTAAATTACTCCCCAGCCCCTGAGCCACACTCATGAACAACAGAAACTTTGCAATAATGAATGCTTACTGTTTGAAGCCACTAGGTTTTGGACTAATTTTTTATGCAGTAATAGACACTTAACACAGGTTTTGGTGTCTAGAACTGAGGTGCTGCCATAATAAATATTTAAAAATATGAGAGTGGCTTTTGAATAGGATGGTCAGAAGAGGCTGTGAAGACTTTGAGAATCATGTTAGTGGAAGCCTAAAGAATATTGAAGAGATGATCATGTGATTTTTATCCTTCATTCTGTTAATGTGGTGTATCATGTTAATTGATTTTTGTACATTGAACCATCCTTGTATCCCAGGGATTAATCCCACTTGGTCATGGTGTATAATCCCTTTAATGTGCTGTTGCATTCAGTTTGCTAGTATTCCATTGAGGATTTGTGCATCAGTGCTCATCAGGGATACTGGGCGGTAGTTGTCTTTTCTTGTGGTGTCTTCGTCTGGCTTTGAGAATCTAATCTTGATTCATCGGGCACCAAAACTCCCACCCTTCCACTGTAGTACTATACTTCCCTTTCAAACAAATATGGAAGACTGTGAAGAGAAAATTGTCTTCAGGACTAGCTATGTGAGACTAAATATTACTGTATACTATTCCATAGGAAATTAGTATTAAAAACAATAATGGCAGCCTTTATATGTAAGGTAATGTGAATCCCCTGTGTATTTTGAGGATTCTTCTCCCTTCAAAGTCATGTGGAATGTATTTTAATGGATTTCCCCCTTTCCAGTCATGGGGATAGTTATTTAGGAGCTACTAATGAAGAAAGGACCTATGCTGAAGAATTGAACAGGCATCAATAAAAAAATGCCATCAATCAATATAAAATTAAAATATAATATGGACCAAGCCCTGTATATTGAAGCTTTCCCACATAAAATTTTTGTTAAACCATTAAAATATGTATGTGTAGGAGGAATTGTATTTTTTTAAAAAGAAAATTGATGAGTTTGGTGGCAAAAGCATAATGGCATTTGAGAAGGCTGCCAGTATGAGCTCAAAGGAAAATAAAGAAGATATTACCAGACACTGGAGGCAGAAAGTTTAGCAGAAAGATCTAAGATATTGTCTCAGAGTTTATTCAGGCAAACAACTGGGCTTCTAAGAAACTTCAAGGCTATTGTTTCCCGGCAGTGTCATCAGAAGCCCAGGGTAGAGGAACACTCACTTCAAAGAGATTTATGGATGTGGATTTTGACCAATAGAGTGAATCTCTAAGTAGATTTGTAGGAAACAGGTATCTGGGTGGCTCAGTTGGTTAAGCATCCAACTTTTGATTTCAGCTCAGGTCATGATCTCAGGGTTGTGAGATCGAGCCTTGCGTTGGGCTCCACACTAGGTATGGAGTCTGCTTAAGATTCTCTCCCTCTCTCCTTCTGCACCACCTCTCTCCCTGCCCTAAAAAGGAAGAGCTGTAGGAGAACTACAAAATGTTTAAGAGAATTATGTCACCAGAAATATTACCATCTTAGACTGATATCCAGTTACTATTCAAAATTCTTGATTGTTTCATAATTTTAATTTCTTTCCATTTGAGGACACTTGCTGGGAATGGCCAGCAATCCCTGTACTGATGAATGAAAGATGATTCCAAATTTTGTTGTGAAAGAGAGGAGTAGGCAAGGGGGTCAATGCTCAGAGACGAAGCCCCTTTGCTCTTCTTTGCTCCCGCTTTTATTGGTCCTTCAGGCTAATCACAAATCCTTATCACTGTTTCTCAAGCATGTGATGTGTGACAAGGGGTCTTACTGAAACTGGGAGGATCTGTTTACCGGAAAGATACGATATGCAAATCTACGTGTTCAAGAGTTCTGCTAAACATAGCCTAAGGGACAGTGCCGACATCTCTTAGATCACAGCGCTGCTGTTTGGGCTCAGAAAGCTTCGGGAAGGCAACTCCCCACGGCATTCCAATGGCAGAGTGGTCACGCAGGCCTCGGCATTCCAAAGGCCTACGCCCTTCTCGGAAACCTTCCCTGCCATTAGCAGCCTCTGTGTTACATTTTAGCAAGCCAGGTATTATGGTATTAAAAAAACATTTTGTACAGCTGGAGTTTAACACATTTTAGATTTTAAAATGAATTGCTCCTGATAACTTACGAGTTCTCTGAGGTCAAGTTCTGCTTTGGCATTACCATGGAACACAGGAGGAGACAGAGAGAGCTATCCCATCCTTGGCAGGTGGAAGGGCAAGCATTTCTGGGCAAATGCAATGTCAATAAGGACACCTCCACGTTAAGATGAGGAATGCGTTCTTTAGCAGCTTTTTTCAGATTCAGAGTTTATTATGTTTATTGTTATTTGAATTATAATGTAAAATTATCATTTACCAATAAAAATATTCAAAAATATAAAAGAGTTTAGTGTAATAAATGAAATCTCTTCTCTTCTCCCATCCCCATCCTGGTCCTCAGGGGTAATTATTTTCAAGGTTCATGTGTGCCCTTCAGGACTTCTTCTATGCGTATATGTATAAAAAGTATTATGTGATTCTTGAAGAAAATTTAAGTCATTCCCGTTTTTCTTACTGAGGACTAATCACTGTTAAATTCTGATGTGTATGCTTTTCGTCTGTTGTACACAAACACGTCATGCAGACATTTTTGAACTTTTTGAAACACAACCTCATAAAGAATTTTAAGGATTGTTGTAGTCTGGGGTCTTCATTTTGGACCCCGAAGAATTCTTGTAACTGGATGTAAGAGCCAGCACCACGGATGGCTTTCTTTTGTTGGAATTTAGTTTTGACTTGAGGAGTTAGGGAGGGTGAAGGACAGCATCACCTATTTCATTGCATTCAGCAGTGTTTTTAGATCAGAGAAACTGATTTGGATGATTCATCTTTGTTGAAACTCAATTTTGGTGTCTGCCTCCCACCTGACCTCCCCCAAGCAGTTCTTTCGTTCAGAATAGCATCTAACAAAAAGCATAACTCAGAAAAAAATGGGAGAGTTGCTTCAGTAAACATAAAAAGCTTTTCTTCTGTTTGAAGCCAAGACCTGGAAAGTTGTAATTCTTTCTATCAAAATGAATTGTTGTTACCAGACTGTTGACTTCAGACCCTTACTTTCTTGGTATTTTCTCAGCTGTAGATAGGAACATGACACGTGGTAAATACTGAATTGTCATTTGAAGTATTCAAGGGTGTTTTAAGACTTTTTAATATTGTGGATGTTCTTACTTTTGGAAGATTTATGCTGAATCATGGCAAACACATTAAAATGCATTCACATTAAATAGATTTTTGGGGTCTATTTTAACTATTGTAGCTATTTTTTTGCTAAGTATTTTTAAAATAATTTCGAGTTTGCTAAGAAGTTATTTTGTTCTAATGAGTCATACTTTTAAAATTTCTCATATATTTTTGGTACTCTTTAGAAAGCTCACTGCGACTATAGTATTCAATGAATGAAGTGGTTCTGGAGCTATAATGTTTTAGTTTCTAAGTTTTGGAAGAATCTTTTCTGTTCTCATGAACAAGAGTTTAACAAGATTAGAATGATTAGAATTGCATTAGAACACACAAAATTGTCTGTTCTTCAGGTTTTCCTCCCAGAGATTCTGATTCATTTGATGTAGGACGGTGCCAGGTACCAGGATTTTTTTGAAGCTTCCCAGACTCAGGAGATTCTAATGTGTAGTCAGGATTGAGAAACGCCCGGTTTAACATTAATAAATACTTGAATAAATTAATTACTATACAAAATTTTAAAATAAAAATAAAATATATTATGTAAATACATACATATAAATAGTATACTATAAATAATACATAATATATCATTATAATATGTAAAATAAATGTAAATATATAATAAATATAAATAAAAATAAAGATAAATTCTCTAACACAAAACAAGAACAATGTATCTAATTCATGGGCAATACTTCCAAAAAGTCTAAAATTCTGGTGCTTGCATCAATATGTCATAATTACCTTGCCATTAAAAAGTAAATTAATAATTTGCTGAGTGAATTGAGATTGCTGGACAATCTGCCACTTGTACTCAAGGAGCAGGCCTCTGGTATTACAGCAGAATTCTGGGTACAGAGCGTGGGGCAAAATCTTATGGTGGTGACATGCCGGAGTCACATGCCGGAAGAAATTCTGTGTTGCCAATTGTGACTGTGGAGGATCTTTTCAATACTTCCTTAAGATGCACATAATCAAAATCTGTCTTTAGAAGTTAATGACTCATTAACTGAGAACAGGAGACTGGGCTGTATAATCTCCTGAGGGCCCCCATAGTTCTATGATTTTCAACTCACAGGATGAACAGCACCAAGGAGTCAACTGACACACCGTCCCATAAGAATTATCGTCAGGGGTAACTCCAAATATGACCCAGCATTAGTTCCTCATGGGTTTATTCTCTTATGATCGTGAGCTGAAAGCCATGAAGCCTTTGATATTGGACATCAGGTCAGGAAGAGAATATTGAGGCACAGAGGATAGTTTTTGAAGATAGAAGATTGAATGATCCTCAGATCACTCATCCTAGGAGCCTAGTCAAGAGATATCAAAACTTGGATGGTTGATTTAATATAAGAACAAACTAGTAAGAACAGATATGTTAGGAAAGAGTAATTGGCAAGATTGTGAGATGCTCTGAATGGGAGAGCTGAAAGACAAGAAGTAGCTTTGTAACTGTTTTACCAGGAGATGTATTTTACTAAGCGATGAACCAGCATTAAGAGTCTTCTTTCAAGTGTAACTTTGGATTCATTCTGCCCTGGCTCAAGTCCTGGCTCTACCACACACAAGCTGTATGACATTGGGCAAGTTACTTAACCTCTCTGAGCCTTTTTTTCTACATCTATGAAATAAAGATAATAATAGTACCTACCTTGTAGATTATTGGTGAGGATTAAAGGAGTCAACACGAGTAAAGTGCTTATGACAGGGCCTGACACATGGTAACTCAATAAATGTTAGTTATTTCTATGATAATACCATTGAAGGAAGGGGAAATATTTCACAGGAAGAATAAAAAGTCTTGTCTTCAATTAATTAGAAGTTTAGAGAAAACAGTTATGAAAACTGCACAAAGCCTGCAGTCTATCTCACAATATGTTGGGGAAGACAGACACACGTAACCCAAATAAATCTGAAGTAAAGCAGAGTATCATATATGCTACAACAGATATTGAATGATGGGTTCTTAGAGTATGAGGAACACTGTGGTCATTGGTTGGTTGTCTCCTTAACAACCATTTCCCCTTGCATTCTTAAAAATCTTCTGGAGGGCGCCTGGTGGCTCAGTTGTTTAAGCATCTAACTCTTGATATCAGCTCAGGTCTTAATCTCAGGGTTGTGAGTTCAAGCTCCATGTTGGGCTCCAAACTGGGTGTGGAGCCTACTTTAAAAAAAAAAATTCTCCAGATTTTTCTTTGAGAAATAATTTCAGTAATTTCCCATTTCAATGATATGTTTTTGATGTTATCAATGCCACTCTGAATTGCAGGGATGGACTCTGATTGATCTAAGCCTATTGGCATCCTTCCTGCCTGCTATGATCTAAATGTTTATGTCAACCCCCCCTAATCCATATGTTGAAATTCTCACTTCCAAAGTTGATGATATTGGTAGGTGGGGTCTCTGGGAGGTTATTAGATCATGAGGGTAGAGTCTTCATGAATGGGATTAGTGTTTTTACAAAAAAGACCACAGAGGACCTTCTCAAACTCTTCCACCATGTGAGGACATAGCAAGAAGATTGCTTTCTGTGAAGCAGGAAGTGTGCTCTCTCAAACCAAACCTGCTGGCACCTTGATCTCAGACTTCCCCGCCTCCAGAACTGGGAGAAATACATTTCTGTTGATTACGAGTCACCCAGTCTGTGGTTTCTTGTTATAATAACCTGAATGGGCTAAGACACTGTCCCTATAATTGGTGTAGGGATGTAGACAAAGAAGATACAAGGAGATGTTTGCTGAAGACAATGAATCTTCCTCAGTATTTCTCAAGTTCTTCTGGCAAAGAATCTTCTCTTTCTGTGGACGGTGTATTGTGAGGATGTACAACCATTTTTTTTCCAACTATGAAGAAATCCTGAGAGCAGAATTAAGAAAATCACAGAAAAATGGCAGGATGACACACTGAGACTGTTGACAGAACTATCTGAAGCCAGTCTATAACTTAAAGCAACATGATCCTATACATTTAAGCCAGCTCAAGTTGGCTTTTCTGTTGCTTAAAACCCAAGAAATCCTGACTGTTGTAGTCAGGGAGACAGTAATTCACGTGGGCAGGGCAGGAAGGGTAGGGATGAAGGAAACTTCTTGGGGCCTGGTTTTGAAGAGATGCCAGCCTCCTACAGGAAGATAGTAGAATAAAGTACATTCCAAGCAAAGAGAACACCTTGAGCGTAAGCCTGGAGACAAGAGAGTATAAGGCATTTTCTGGAAGTGGTCAGTGGACCCTGTCTGGCTGGGATAGAGAGTATGTATGTGGTACATTGAAAGGTAACCTAGAAAAACAGGAAGCAGGCAAAGAATGAAGCCTTTGAACACCAGGCTTAGGATTTGGGGCTTTATGCTGTGTGTAAATGCCAACCGTCAAAGATAAAAGACAGCTGAACCTTGTGTTTTAGAAAGATAACTGGCAGCAGAGTGATGGATGGATTGGAATATTCCAGGACAAAGGCGAAATGGTCATGAATCAGGGCAGTCTGATGAGCAAAAATAGAGGGTGGATATGAGAGATGTAAAGACGGTAGGCCAGATTGGATCTGGGTGGAAAGGAAAAGCAGGGAATGCCATGCCTACGCGGTATGGAGTAAGTGTCTGGAAGGACCCTGCCCTTGAGAAGGCTGGAGGCGGCAGTGTAGGAGTGAAGTGATGAAGAGTTCAGTTTTGGACGCTTGTAATCAGTGGAACATACACATTGGAGACGTGTAGGAAGTGTTGGAGATTAGTCTAAAGTGACCGCAGGAAATCAGAGCTGGAAAGCACAATTCTGCACGTGATTCCCACAAAGAAGATAGTTGATGGCACGAAGGGGAATGAGATCCCTCAGAAAGTTGTAGAAAAGCACATAGGATGATGACGGAAAGTGGAAATGGAGATTCCCTATGTTTAGGGTTGAGCAAAGGAGTTCCAGCCTCTGAAAGGCTTTGGCTGGAGAGGTGGCGTGCACAGTATTAGGAGCGTGAAACAGAGGCAGGGCTTCAAGGGGGTGGACAACAGGATGGGGACTGTGGAGATGCCGGGCAGAGTCAAGACTAGGAAGAAGCTATTGTCCTTGAAGAGAGAAGGTGATGGATGGCCTCTCCTCCTTCAAGAACCTCTATGATGAAGGAAAGGCAGAAGTCCTAGACAGCAGAGTAGCTTTAGGGAAAAGCGAGGTCAAGTTTTCTTAAGATGAGGAAATGTAAGTGTTTTTGTACACAATCCAAAGACCATTCTAAGGTCTAATATTTTCGATGTGTTGCTTTGTTACTAGACTCATTTGCTCCACATCTGGAACTTCTATTTATATTATGTGGTCAGATGCATGAAATGACTCTCTTATGGCCTCTCATGTGCCTATAACCAGCCTGACCAATTTTTGGATGATTATCAGTTAGATCTGAAGTTGTATTTTTTATCCTATTTAAAAATTTCCCTCTGTGTGGAGTTTTCCTTGGTGAGTAGTTTCATTTGGTGTGTGTGTGTGTGTGTGTGTGTGTGTGTGTTTAATTTTTTTGTATGTGCACCAAGGTAGTGAAGTACTAGAAATGAACGTTCAGAAACACTGCTCAAGAGAGAATTTTTATTTGTGCCGCAGGGGAATACTCACCAATGTTTTGGAAACTCTGGAGACTATATTTATATACAAAGAACATAAAACTTTTCTGCTGTCATTGACTAGCTCTTAATGCTGGTGAAGCAACATTACTGGGAAACACTCTTTATTCTGTAAAAATGTGAACAGCACTGAAAACTGGTACAACGAAGCTGGAATTGTATATATTTTTCCTGTGAAGGTTGAATGACTTGTAACACTTCTGCAGGAAACAAAGGCTTTTTTTTTTTTAATGCACTATTCAGTTCTTCAAAAATTTTGATAAGCTTTTAAAGGGGGAGATGGTCTTAATTCACTGGAAAATGGTTACAATCTGCAAAAGACACAGACATGAAATTCAAGTCACAGATTTGTTGTATAGCACATGCAAGTCTAATTAATGCTTTTTTTCTTTTTCTTCATTACTCAAAATCAAAACCAAAACTCCGATTGCCACTGCTTAATAAATTAAGAACTTTTTCATTCTTTTCGTGTCTATGTTGCCACTGTATAGTTCTCTTTATTTCAACAAGTTGCTCTCTGTAAATATAATTGTGATGGATACCCAAGAGGCATGTGATTCTGAGGGGAAAAAGTGAAGGAGGAGCAAAGGCTAGCATAAAAGAAAATGACAAAAATTATTTGAAATTCATCAATATATTGAGAGGCAAGTATGCACAGACTATTAGGCACTGAGCATACAAAATGAATTTGACCTTATTTTCGCTTTTGAGGGAGAATTGTTCACATAAACATATGACTATATAATATATGATATATCATATTGTATAAGTGCTGTGTGTATATAGAAAAAGGAAAGCGGGGTGCCGGGTGGCTCAGTTGTTAAGCGTCTGCCTTAGGCTCAGGGCGTGATCCCAGCGTTCTGGAATCAAGCCCTGCATCAGGCTCTTCCGTTATGAGCCTGCTTCTTCCTCTCCCACTCCCCCTGCTTGTGTTCCCGCTCTTGCTGGCTGTCTGTCTCTCTGTCAAATAAATAAATAAAATCTTTAAAAAAAAAAAAGAAAAAGGAAAGCAATTTCCTAGCTCTGTGAATAACAAAATAGTTCATATTAATTTATTTAGAATAAAGTATAAATTCAGTATAGCTCTGTATATATTTATTAAATGTATGACTCTTATTTAAATATGAACTTAAGAATGATCATGTAAGGTGCATGAAACATAGTTAGCATGTATAATTTGCACCCCATGGTATCTTTGACAATAACTATTTAATTAGACGTGTCACCATAAGTCTATGGTATATAAGATACATTTTATAAAATAAGCCTCATCATCATGCATTTCACCATTCTTATAAAACTTGACAACCATCCTTTTAAACTCAACTACCTGCTCAGGTAAGACTTAACCCCTGACTATTTTTTTCTGGGAAGATTTCAATTGAAGAAGACATGGAACAAAAAACTAAAACATACCACTTGGGATGGACATTTGAGCTGAGTATTGAAGGTTGACTAAAAGTTTTCCAGGAGACTAAAGGACAAAAAAAATTCATGGTGGAAAAGAAATGCCCCAAATGCACAAATGATTTTGTTTGTAGTAACAACTACCTTTCTTTAGAAGAAAAGATCAGTGGTGCAGAGGCTGGGTGAAAGGTAAAGACACAGTTGGGTTGGGATTCCTGGTGTGGGTGAAGGAGAGATCTTATTACCTGCTTTTCACTCTTTTTTTGTTTTTTTTTTCTGTGTAGAAAGCATCTTTCTTTTTTAAATTGTTATTTTATTTAAATTCAATTACTTAACATATAGTGTATCATTAGTTTCAGATGTAGAGTTATTCATAATTGCATATAACACCGTGCTCATTACATCATGTGTCCTCCTTAATGCCCATCACCCAGCTACCCCATCCCCCACCCACCTCCCCTTCTGCAACCCTCAGTTTGTTTCCTCTTTCTTGGTCGTTTGTCCCAGAGTGATTATCCTAAGTCACCCTTGGCCTTCTATCTGCTTAGGAAAATGGAAGTGGTCATCATAGAGAGGCTGAGGAAGGCAGTGGTGTTGACTGACTCAGTCTCATCCCTTGCAAGAGACCAGCCGTCAATAAGAAACTGTCCTATGTGCTTGGAGGTATCTCTCTTGGATGTTTAAATCCTCTCTGCCTTGCAATTCTGATTCCACCACTTGTGGGATTCTGGAAAAGTTAAACCTTCTAAATCTCATCCCCTCTGCCCCCGCCCTTGCCACAAGCCACTATGAGTATCTTTTACATTGGGTTACTGTGAACATTAAAATAAAATAATCCAAGGAAACTACCTGGCACATAGTAAGTGCTCCCCAAATCTCCTCCTCCTCCTTCTTCTTTAAAAAAGTAAAGAGTGTCTTGACTTCTTTTATGTCATTAACTAATGGTGAGAAAACTATGTCATCTATTGTTTGCAAACAGATAAAGCAACTTCTCCAGCAAGACTTTTAGGAAAGCAAAGGAATACTACTTAAGTTAAAAATAAATAATTTGTCTTTACTTCTCTTCTTTACTAAGAATTGCTAATAGTGCTTGCCGCCCTCATGGGATGTTATAGGGACAAAGCAAGGGGTGAAGTCAAGTATTCAGAGCAGTGCCTGCCCAAAGGGTGCGCCCGATGCGTGCTGGGTACTTGTATTATTTCCCAGCATCCTTCTGTGGTGCTGTGTGGATTTGCAGTTGATTACTTAAATCCCCTGTGTGCTTTCCACATTTAAAAATTGTTGTTTATCCTTATGTGAGATATAACAAGAAACTATATGGGAGAGTTTGGGGAGGGCACATAGACATACCTACTTAGAGTAACTGGGATTTTTCCTTTGTGGGTGACAAGTAATGAAATTCTGTTTCACAAAAAGGATGAGGAGTTTGTTTTATATTTATTAGAATGTAAGATTTTATGAATAAAACCAACCACTGATAGAAACATGGAAGTCAAACCTGGCTTTGTGATGATATAGCCTTTTTTTCCTTGAACATACAAATATATTTGAATTTAAGTTCAAAATATAAATCACACAGAGAGTGAAATAAATGTGGGTATGGAAGGACGGTGAATGAGAGATGAAGGGTATGCTCATAATCCCCCATGGCGTGATAGTCATGGGTATAGATGTGCTATGAAATCAAGCCAACATCTGGCAGGTCACAGGCTCTGGTAAGTTACAGCATAAACAAATATTGGAAACAAATTGAAAGGAGTAAACATGAGAAAATGCTATGCAAATATGTAATCAACAAATGTCAGTATTTAAAAATATAACAGCCACTAGAAGAGAGAGTTGATCTTTACATTTTTTTATTTGTAAAAGTAACACTTTTTCTTTTGATGAAGTGTTATAGAAATATATCAAGTAAAAAGTGCAAATTCTCACCCATCTGCCTCCTTGCCTCAGCCATTTTTCCAGAGCTAATGTCAAGACACTGACAGTGGAAAAGGTAGTGATAATATACTAGATCAGGCATCACTTCGGTTGTAGTTACTTACAAGTTTTTTAGCACGGAAAATTTTAAACATGTAAAAGTAAAGAGAATAGTAAAATGAACCCATATATACTCAGCATCCAACTTCCACGAGGATTAAATTTTGCTAGTTTTCATATTTACTTTCTAACATACGAAGTCCAAAATGCTTGTGGTGATGGCACCAAATTTGGCATCACGGAGTATCATTTATGTAGTGTGCTTTGGTGATACGAACAACGTATATTCTGTGTGCACGAAACCCAAAGAAGTAGCTGGAATACAGAGCACTCTGTGATGGAGCTAAAGTTGCCCTAGACGGAGCTATGTGATGACCGCTCATTCATGCTCATATTGCCTCTATTTTCACCATTGTCACTGTAGTTTCTATTAGAGTGCCAAGCACATAGTAGGTGCTCAGAAACTGCTGTCGAATGCATGAGCCTTATTTGCAGTGTAGATCTCTGTAGCACAAAGGAGGCCACACACTGTAGCATGACTAGCCTTCACAGAATGCTTCCCAATGTATTAGGTGCTTACTAGGCGCTAGGCGCCTGCGCTCACCAGCTGTTGGGTCCTATTCTGAGTGCCTTCCATGCAGTAACTCATTTAATTCTTGCAAAAAACCCTATGAAGAAAGTACTATTATCATCTTTTGTGTTCCATAGGTATGCGACCAGTAAGTGGGTCAAGAGCCCATGGATAGTAAGGGGTAGATCTGGGGGTTAAGCCCAGTCAGCATGGCCCCAGAGTCTGTGCACTTAACCACAGTCTTTGCTGCTTCACCCCCAGATGTGTCTGAATCCCATCTATGAGCACTGAACACACGTGGGCACTTGGACAGGCTGTGGTTGTACCTGTACGGCAGGGTTAACTCGCACAATCACGCCCGTGGTGCCGGATAATGGGAGGGTGCTGCCCATAGACCAGACGTTTTTCAAAACACGGACTTTGTCATTTTTCATGAACATAAGGCACTTCTAAGTACTGTGTGGGAGGGAATGTGGTAGACTGATTTCATTGAGACCCTGCCAAATTCTGGTCTTGTGGCCATCAAAGACGCATCATTTCCTCCAAGACTTCTAAAGGGGGCTATTACCACGGGGCCTGCAGGTTCTGGTTTGCATTCGGAGGAGACACTATCTTCCTAAGTAAGACCTGGAAGAGGAAGTGTCATGAATTGTAAATAAGCCTGGGAGAAAAGAATTGTTTGTAGATGGAAATGGAGAAAAATGGCCTTTTCCAAACCAGGTTCTATCCCCTCCCCCATGTCCAGCTTTGCCAGAGCCTGTCCTGTTTTATTTGCTAAGTTTACTAGCAGGAAGAGAGGAATTTCTTTAAGGATACCTGTGCCTCTTACAAATAAATATCTCCTAGATTAAATATTGGTACATCTCTACAGTGGAACGTCATGCCACTATTAAAAAGAATAAGATGGAGCCCTACGGGTTGATGAAGAATGATCTTTAAGTTATATTTTATTTTTTAAAAGACTTTATTTATTTATTTGAGAGAGAGAGGAGAGAGAGAGAGAGAGGAACTAGTGGGGAGAGGGACAGAGGGAGAAGGAGAAGCAGGCTCTCCCTGGGATCCTGACCTGAGCCAAAGGCAGACGCTTAGCCAACTGAGTGACCCAGGCGCCCCTCAAGTTATATTTTAAAATGAAAAAAGCCAACACACAGTATTTATGCCAGAGCCACCCTTGGTGATACACCCATAGCTCTACGTGCATACAGTTGGCTTGGAACAAAAGAGGAAGGGTGAAAATGCTTGCCTCTGCTGAGGAAGGCCTTTTCATTCAAAACTTTTTCATAGTATAAAAAAGTTTTAAACATATACATTCATTATATTTCAGAGTTAAAGTATTTCAGTTGTCAACCTGGCAAAGTAGAAGAGTAAATACAGCAAACATTTTAAACATAGGAGAAGAAAAGCAACACTTTACATTGGGTATTTCAGGAAGGGGCCTTTGGCCTAGATGCAGAAATAATAATTCTACCTCTTCCTCACCCCGAATGATGGTCATTTACCGAAGAGAGTTCTGCAAGATCCCTATGTAATGAAGTTAGGGGACGTTTGCTGTCACTCTCTAGGGGTGGGGAGAATCGGAGAGAAAAGGAAAGAAAATGTCTAAAGGAATCTGAATTCTCCAAACAGCACCATGAGGAGTCTACACATGCCGAGGCAGATAGCCGGGAGGTTTGGTACGGCGTGTTCTGGGTGCCGGGGGTCTGGGAGCGTCTGCTTCATTGCTTCTCCAGGGAAGCCGGCCTCCTTCTCCTTGGCCTAAGGCTATCTTGGCTGGAAGCTCTGTTCTGAAAAGGGGCCTGGTCAAAAGCCCAGGAAGAGTCACATAGGGGTTCCTTGTCAGGTAACACGGTGAACAAAAGCCCCTTCCCGAGGAGAGAGCCTCGCTCAGGGACGGGTGACTCTCACGTTGCGGGTACATAAGGGCCCTGGGTACCTACAGCTCCCTGGTGTCCTGATGTAGGTTTTTGGTGAAAGCCCGGTAAGGGGGTCTCAAATTTAAATGCCTTTGGGAGCTAGGCTGGCAACTTAAAAACATTCGAAGCTGCCAGGTGTAAGAGGAAATAAGGGGAACTCTGGAGAACTGAGCGTGTGTATATTCTGACTAAAGGCATTCAGATTCAGATTTCTAAACTACAATTTTGCTAGCCAAGCAAAACACTCGTCCTGGCTGGAGTCGCTGCCGGTCTGCGATCCTGCATTCGCCTGGGCTCAGTACCCGCTTTTCCCTGGTTGCTTCAACCTGCTGCTGATCCACGGTCTGACCCCCAGTCACTTCAGGAACGTGCGGGCCCCGAAGGCGGTCGCAAATTTTGGCGCGCCTCCTGAAGGCTCAGTGTCCCTCGCCCGCGCTCGCCAAGCTGTCCCCTCCTTCGGCCCCACCCGCATCTCGGAGTGCCCCAACCTACTGAAGCTTGGAGTGTCTCAGAAGTCCTTATGGGCTACATTTCATCTCTACCAGAAATGGAGTTGTTGCGCCTGGGACGTTCCCCCTCGGGAGACTCGGGGCCAGAGGCAGTGCCAGGGGAGCGCGGAGATCGGGAGACGAAGAGCGCACGGGAAGCGGCGGGTCCCGGCCCGGGTACCCGGTTGAGAGGCGGGGCCGGCAGCAGAGGGGAACCCCGCCCCGGACCCGCCCCTCATAGCCCCGCCCCCAAGCTCTAGAGTTTCGGCATCCAGCTCCCACCCTGCACTGAGTCCCGGGACCCCGGGAGAGCTGGCGGTGGGTGGTTGTGTTTCCTCTGCCCGCGCGGGGCATCACTTGCGCGCTACGGAAAGCCCAGAGCTGTCGCGCAGCGGGGATTTCCTCTTCTCCCGGCACCCGCAGACGCCCCTGCAAGTCGTGGCCGGAGCCAGGGCACCCTCCCCTTTGAGCCCCACAGTCTTACGCTGCGGCGCTCGTTCCACCTCCGCGCCTCCTTCGCGGGGCAGGCCCGGGGAGAAAGAACCGGCGCCCGAGTCCTGGGCACTGCGCCCGGCGCGAGGTGCGGGATGGAGAGCAAGGCGCTGCTGGCCATCGCTCTGTGGCTCTGCGTGGAGACCAGGGCTGCCTCCGTGGGTAAGGAGCCCACTCCCTAGAAAGAAGGCGGAGAGGTCGGGTGCGGGCGGAGAGATGGGAGGATGCGGAGAGGTCCTGGAGGCCGGATCTAACTCGGAATCAGAGACCTGGAAAGATGAAAAGTGACTTGACACTTTGTGTTTTTTCATTTACCAATGAGGAGACAGGCTCTTTGATTGGCCCAAGATTATCCAGAGAGTTGGTGGTCTCCCGAGCCCAGGTCCTTTTCCACGACTCTGGTCTCCGATCAGGGCCTCTGCTGGAGCTAGTCCTGCGGAGCCGACACCCCCTCGGGCTCTCTGGGAGGCGGGGGTGGGATGGCAGGCGCCCGGGGCTGGCAGACAGGAGGTGTCCCCGCAGGCGGGAACAGGCAGGCGGTGGAAAGTTGTCCGGCTGGGCGCACCATCCTTGCCCGGGTGTGGGCAAGGAAGCCTTGCAGGGAGCGCAAGCCGGTTCGCTCGGATCGCATGCATCGTGCACTCAGCTCCGCCTCTGCAGGAGTCGAGCGGACCCCGGTGTGCTTTCCCTTCTGGCTGGAACCCACAAACACACCCAGTGTATGAGGTGCAGTTCAGGGAGGGAAACTTTTTTTTCCTTCCTTGGTGCAGGATGTTGCTCTCCTTGCAGAGAGAGGGTGAAATTAGGCTCTGAGCCGGGGTTGTGACAGCTTCCCAAAATGTCTCCAAGTAACAGTCACCTTCTTACGTAAAACAATAACATCTTTCAAAGCTTTGGTCCTTGGGATAAGCGCATGGTCAGAAGTTCACGTTCTGAAAACTTACTCTGCGGGACTCGGTAGCTAGATTTAACGCCGCTTGGCACTTTCCTTACCACCTAAAATTTCAGTCTCCTTTAGGATTAGGAACACACATGCTCTTGATGCAATACCTGTCTGTCTTTCTCTTTTCGCTTTACCACCCCCCACGCCCCCTTCTCGTATCTCTTTTCTGTAGTCACAGTTCGCTGATTTCCAGATTTCCTCTCTTTGGAGGGTGAGAAAGGGGAGAGGGTGGAGGGAAAAAAAGTCAAATAATTCAGGGAAAAATTCCTTATATTGAAATAAAAGAATCACATGTCTTAAAAAAAAAAGACACTCGTATACAGTAACAAGATCATCTGTCTATAGTTATTAAATTTTCTTAATAATGACTTGGTTCATGAAGACCAGCTCCACCATGGACACTCATTTGTCCCCGACAAGACCTCTCTCTCCCCCTTTCTGGTCTGGAACATGTGGTTGTTCTGTATCCCACAAAGAAGTGAGTTGCTTCTAAGCCTGGGGTGTTTCATAGCGCAGCAGTAGTAACTGTAATCGGGTTGTCCTCAATATAATGATGAGGTTGCCCTTTTGGAGTGTGTGACTTGCTTAATTGGATTGGGCTGTAATTGGTGCCATCAAATTCTAGAGACAGAGGCACTGTTGTTTTTCCTTCCTGTCTTTGAGCTGGAAGGGTAATAGCGCACAAATTAATTAATTTTGGTTAAGGGATTTGAACATAGAAGGGCTTTTTATTGAGTAGCAGCATATGAACTTCTTATAGTTATTTCTTTAGAATTTTCTGAAGAGCAGAACTTCAACTTGCCAATGAAAATGAATGAAGCTTAATGGAGCAAAACAAACTTGAATGTTGGTTGGTCCACATACATGAATTTGAAGTTATCATTATTGATACAGCCTTGTTGAAAAGATTTTTGTTGTATACATGTCTCTAGAATAGTATGGTATTGTCTTAGCTTCCTATAAATGGAGAACATGTCTTTAATTTTTTTTTAACAGAAGAAAGTGTGTCTAGAGTGTGAGATGATCGGTGACAGTAATTTATGAGAGATCTTCAAGAACCACTTATTTTGGTGATAGGATGAACATGGTTTATTTAGAGCTTTGCCTTTACTACCATTTTTTTTTTCTCACATAAATGTGCCCAAATGATGGGTTCTTTCTCGTTTGGATCATTGTACGCATTGTATTAAGTCCTGTTTCCAACATGTTTCTCAACCTAGTGTTTCCCAGCCAAGTTTGATACTTGTACTCATCCAAATGAGTTGTTTTCGTTTTCCTTTTCCTAAAGTGAGACGCTATTGTTCGAAGGCTTTCTATTGCTTTTAAACACTTGGATTTATTGTTGGTCTCCTTTCGGGGCAGTTATTTCCTTCCATATTGAAAAGTGCTATGCTAATTAACTGAACATGATAAGCCAGATCAATAGCTGTCCAAGAGTGTCCCATAGACCACTGTGTGACTGAGTCATCTGAAATGCTTGTTAAAATGCAGATTTGTAGGGCTAGGGATGTCTTACCCGTCCTAAAGTTTAAGAATTACTAGCCCAAACACAAGTCAGTACCAATACCAATTAGTTTCTGAGATTTATTGATATAACTTAATTTCTAGGTGTTTTTTTTTTTAAACCATGATATTGATCAACAAATCTACAGTTGTGTCAGCAACCTGCTTTGCACATCTGGGTGAGTGTGTAGAAATATGTGTAAGCAGTTGTTCATTTTGCCTGCAGCTGTTCACATTGAGGTCCATAGATTCAATGTACTGGATATTTGCACTGGGTATTTGCTCACTCTCTTTACTCATACTTTTTCGTATTTGCTAATACCGTCTTATTTACCCAACAAGATCAGTGCCACTTTAGGCCTCGAGAGTCAGTGGTTCTTTTTCTAAAAAAAATTTATTTACTTATTTTTAAAATTCTAGTATAATTCACATGCAGTGTTACATAAGTTTCAGGTCCACAATATAGTGATTCATCAGTTCTATATGTTACTCAGTGCTCACCCTGATAAGTGTCCTCTTCATCCCCATCGCCTGTATCACCCATCCCCCCACCCACCTCCCCTCTGGTAACCATCAGTTTGTTCTCTGTATTTAAGAGTCTATTTTTTTTATTTGTTTGTTTTGTTTCTTAAGTTCCACAAGTGAGTGAAACCTTTGGTATTTGTCTTTCTCTGACTGACTGACTTTGTTTAGAATAGTACTCTCTCGCTCCATTCACATCGTTGCAAAATGGCTAGGTTTCATTCTTTTTGATGGCTGAGTAATACCCCCTGGTGTCTACATCTTCTTTATCCACTCATCTCTTGATGGACACAGGGTTGCTTCCGTATCTTGGCTAATGTAAATAATGCTGCAGTAAACACAGGGGTGCATGTATCTTTTTGAATTAGTGTTTTCATTTTCTTAGGGTAGACAGTCATTTGTTCTTAGTTGATGTGAGTTAAGGATCATACTAAGCTTGGGTGCTTACCAGCACCCATCACTTTTTAAGGTGATGTTTTGGAGATCTGGGTATTAGTTAAGGCCCTCGCATGGCGGACAGTTTTTCTATCTCTGATAGTTTTTCATTACTTACTAGCTCTTCACATTTAGTTCAGGGAGAACTCTGTTTTCTTGCTGTGGAGGGACCCATGGTGAGGAATCTGTCCTGTGGTTTTTTTAGGTAAAGACAGCTTCCTTGTACTGTAAGCTTGGTATCAGGAAGACCTCAGAGCTTTGATTAATAAGTTGAGAGTCCCCAGTAGTAATTTGTTAGCATTACCCTTTTTTAGTTCCATTCTCTAAGGAAAAGTGTATTAATAGGAGCATTATATGGACACTGGCAAATATTTTTTTCCCTCAATTCCTCTTACCTAGTTTTAACGTACAGGATTCCAACTTTGGCAGTTCAGTTACCAGAGGAAGTGCACTAGAAAATTGATAAAGGAAAATGAGACAATGTCATGGGCACTGCTCCCCCCCCCAACAGGGAACATAGATGAACTGTATAGAAATCTCTCTTAGTAGTATTCATTAATCAGCAATTTAGTCCAATGTGTGCATCCTATGCTTTATAAGAAATGTCAGTGGGTCCTTTCCCAAGGGAGTGAGATCATCACATGAAGGTTCATTTGGTTTCAATGTCCTATATCCTTTTGTAAGACCTTGAAGTTGGCAATGCAGGAAAACAGGAACTCCACCCCAGCTCCATGAATTGCAGAACTTTTGTGTTGGTTTATGACCATCTGCCCATTCTTCCTGTTATGACACAGTTTGTGAACTTTTACTGGGAATGGTGAAAAGTAAATTCACAGTTTTACACAATGAATTGCTGAAGAGGCCTTTTAAAGTATAGAGTGTGCATTGTTTATGGAAGGTGTTTCCTAATGGGTCTGACTCAGTAGCAACTATATTCATTTATTTAATTTGTTTCTAGGTTTGCCTAGTGTTTCCCTTGATCCACCCAGACTCAGCATACAAAAAGACATACTTACAATTACGGCTAATACAACTCTTCAGATTACTTGCAGGTAAGGATTCATTTTAGATTCAGATTTCCTGTGTTAAGTAACTCATCGTTTAGTGAGGGAAAAATAATTTCCATAAGCAGAATTGTAATGGAGTTGTAGTAATTGTAAGTAGTGAGGTTTCTAATAAATGATTTAATAATGAAAAAGTGAGAAAGCTCTTCTCCAAAAATTTTGTAGGATTTTGCTGGAAGTTTTTTCCTGCTACTCCCTGCCAACACACACACACACGTACACGCACACGCACACACATGCGCACATGCACACAGTATAGCACCTGGCACATAGTATATAGGAGACATTCAATAAATATTGAATAAATAAGTGAAATGAGGACTTACCCTTTTACCCTTAAGGGATGGAGTTGAAGGAATTTGGGGTCATATTTATTATATTCAGAATGGCTCTTGGACATTTGTTTAGCCCTTGCCAGGAATTTTATTTTATGATAAAATTATGACTGTAGTAGCAATTTAATATTGAGCCATTAATATTGCTGAGTGCACGTTCTGCACAGGTAATGGACTTTATGCTTTGGCTTGATGTTCTGGAATGCCTCCCTTCTCATGTGCTAGCAAGAAGTCATGCTACTGATTTTTTGCTAACTGGGGAAGCAGGGTTCTTTGAAAGGATGAAGAAGCATTTAGATTTTGTCTCATAGCCCTGACCCCAAAAGGAAAGAGAAGACCTTGGGGTTTAATGCAGTGACCCGGAGGCTTCTCAGGAACCCTTCAGTGTGTTTTTGGCAGAAATGTGGAGGGACAGGTGGAGGTGATGCTGTCCTCTGAGAAGAGAGCTAGGGGTCCACAGAGAACCTTGGGCAACTTACTGCATTGCTTACGCTAATGAACACCAGTGTTCAACACGACACAGATCTATTTTAGACTGCAGACTGTGAAGAATACTCTCGTCCCCTTATCAAGGGTAGGCAACCGATACCCAGCCCTTGGGAGAAGACATAGTAACCATGCTGTTTCTCTAGCTGTGCTATCTGAAGACACATTTCTTAGTGGATTTTCCTCTTACCCATCCTCAATAACAGAGGCTATTTAAAATCCCCACAGATCCCATACTCCCTTTTAAAACTCGTTCGAAAGAATTTCTTATGTCCTGAAAAAGCTATGGAGTGCGTTAAAGTAATTTCACTAATGTAGCTGCAACTTCGTGGAAATTTCAGATTCTTTGAAAGAAGAATCAATGTTGTTACATTCTTTTTGATGTGGACTATCTTTCTTAGGGCTTTGCAGGGAAATGCTGCAATGGAAGTAATCTTTGAATGTAGTCTGTATAAGGTCTCATGAGGCTCTTAGACAGTTGCACCCTCTGCCTTCGGAACCTTACTCCTTATTGTCTTGCCTGCACACTGTTACCTGACTACTCCGGCTTCCTTGCCATTCCCCTGATACTCCAGATACTCCTGCCCCAAGGCCTTTACATTTTCTGTTCCCTCTGCCTGGAACACTATTCCTCTGTGTATTCATATGGCTTCATCAAGCCCCTCCCTCCAGAACTCTTTACTCTTCGTACATTCTATATTTTCTCCGTATACTTAGCACCACCTGACATTTTACTTACACCATATTATTTTACTTACTTTAAACAAAATCAGCTTTATTGAGGTTGACTTACTATTTTGTTGCCTGTTTCCTCTGATTAGACTGAAGTTCCATAAAGGCATTGATTTTTGTCTGATTTGTTCACTGCTGTATCCCCAGACTTTAACATTTGGCCCATAGCACCTGCTTAAGAAATATTTGTTGAGTGAATGAGTTAGTTAATAGAAAACTCAGGAATCCTTGTAAGTGATGTCTGAAGCTGAGTTTATGACTTTCTGTCATTCGTCCATCCAGCCTGTCATTGTTGGTAGAAGGCTGTGAATCTGTCTGTTGAGTTTATATAAGTTTGAGAAACAAACCTTCTGTTTTCTTAGAAACAGCCTCATAGTGTGGCATTTCCCATGATTACTTCCCTGGAATTAATTTTTCAGGGGACAGAGGGACTTGGACTGGCTCTGGCCCAACAATCAGAGTGGCTCTGAGAAAAGAGTGGAGGTGGCCGAGTGCAGTGATAGCCTCTTCTGTAAGACTCTTACGATTCCAAAAGTGATTGGAAATGATACTGGAGCCTACAAGTGCTTCTATCGGGACGCTGACACGGCCTCGGTCATTTATGTCTACGTTCAAGGTAAGTAGTTACATGAAATTCATTTCCTAAGCTGATTTACCAGCGATAAAACAGGATAGGCACAGAGAAGAATCGAGTACAATGGAGTACGACAAAAGGCTCCTTCCAAAGGCTGTTTGCCAACAGGAATACACAAAATTATTCTCTCTTAAGGCTTCCTCTGAGAATAAGACTCATTGATTTGTTCTGAAACTTGGCCCTGTTACATCTCTTTTGCCCAGTCAGTGTGGTTCTGATCTTTGTTTCTAAGGGAAATCTGTGTTCACAACTGGCTGTGGGGATTTGTAAAAAGCCTTCTGATGTTTGAGAAAAAGAACCTGAAATCCTTGAAAAGGAGGATTCAGGGGTGCGTTATGATGGAGTTTCTGTGGGGAGATAGGTTATCTACAACAGGGTAGAAGATTTTCTCAAGAATGCGCAGGGAAACAGCCAGCGGCTCTGGAGCTGCTTCGACGTGAGAACTTTCCTCTTCTGACTTATACTTTGTGAAAAACAATTTTCATCCTCTTGTGCAAATGAAGATACTACCTCAAAGGGCCTTTTGAGGACAGTGTTTCTTTCCTTTGCTTGTGTGGTCCAAGATCTTGGATGATACGCCACGTCTTTCCAGAGTTTGCAATTGATACCACGGAGGTCAGTTTAATATCCATGTAGAATAAAACAAAATGTTGCCCGTATTTAGGATTTATAATATAAATTATTTTTTCGTTTGTGTTTCAAAAATCTTGTACTACCTTAATTTTCCTGTAGAAACCCGACCATACCTAAGATAGTTATAATTCTGTCATATAATTTTGGGGAATGTTAGTGTTGTATAGTACTTTGCTTGAATATACTAAATATTTTTCTTTTCAGTGAAAATGAGCTGTTTAGACATTTTACTTATACATTTGTATATATATATTTGCATCCCTGAGGATTTGAGGCAGGTGAAGATGGCTTAGACTTTTTTCCAGAAGCATCTTTCATAGAACGGAAATTTCATTAGCTTTGGGAAACACACTTGCATATCTCCATGTTTCAACAGTGCAATATGGCCAGTACGGTGGGAAAACGGAGACTACATCAAAATAACGTATGTCATTCCTGGACTGCACAATATTTGAGAACTGTTTTTGCCCAGGGTGAGCACAGTCCAAGATAGAATTCTATGCCCTCCTCCTGCCTCTGCAGAATTTGAAAGAGACAAGGCTCAGATCTTCGAGAATTTCTGGCTCCTTTTGATCTGGCAGTCTTGGGAGATCAGGCTTTCTCAGAAGATTGCAAGGATTTCCTGCTTTTAGCCTGTCTGGAAATACTACAAGATGAACCTCTCCCATAATATCTCGTTATTTCCTTCTTCCCAAGTCAGGAAACCTGGAGACATGTGAAAATTCATTTCACGAGTTACAGTAAATATTTTATTTTGGGAGGACGGGTGGTTGTTTGGGTTTCTTTTGTTTATTTCCTTTTTTTGGAATCCTGAAATAGAATTGATTTACTAAATAGCTTTAGTCTTACGTAAGGGGTTAACTTAGCTTCCAAAGACTTCTTCTGTAAGCAAGCTTGGTAATATTTCATAGTACGTGGATGAGAGGTAGGTAATATTCAGAAGTAGCAATCCCTGACACTGTTTACTTGTGCACTGCCTGTCTTTGGGGATACCATTAAATTCTGCTTCCTGTCTAAGACTAATGTTCTAGGAGGTGAGCTGTCCAAGATTTTGGTCATGAAGTTTAACAATGAGAAAGAAAGCACTGAAGTATTCCCCATGGACAGCCCTTTAATGTCCTCCCGGTCCCTACCTTACTTCCTTAGTCTTCTGACCCCGTTCCCTCCAGCAATGGATGGAGCCAGGAAGTGGGTCTTGGCCTCATAAGATAATGGCTATGGCATGTGGTGGGCTGGATTGGCTGCCTTTCTGTGCTTTCCAGCTGGGAAGGAAATCAAACTTCTGCTGTTGCAGGGAATTAGCTGCCTTTCTCCCCTTGGTTTAATTAACTCCTTCTTTACTTGGACCAGCCATCCTGAAGAGCTCTGGAAATGCTTGATCAGGTGTGTTGGGCATAGCGGTCTGAACCATTAGCTCTGCGAGTTCAAGTACTACTTCGTACTACAGCAACTCTGTCTCGGTGTATTCACATTGTACGAACAATGCTCGAATGACATTACAATCTCTTTTGTTTTCTTTTCACTTTTTGCCATGGCGGCTTTTTGAGTTTTTGTCATTGAAGATATTAATGATTGCTGAATTTTTACTGAATTCAATAACCACTAAACATTATTTTATAAAGAATCTCATATGTAGTGTTCACAATCTTAAAATACCCACATGAATTCTTCTCTTGAATAATTGAATCCAAAAGTTGTTAGTTATTTTTCTGCTTATTTTAAAGATCCTTTGGAATCCATTAGTTTATTCTCATGGCCCCTGGACATTATTTGCCTGAAGAGAGAATATGCTTTTTTTAGCATCAATAAAATTCAGTAGGTAAAGTACAGATTGAACTTTAAAATTAATTTAAAATTAAAAAATTACTTTAAAATTTATGTGCTTGAAAAAGATTTAGTGTATAAGAAGAATGTATATGTGTATATGAAAGTATATATGAAAAATGAAGTATGCTCCTTCATTTTGAAAAAAATTATAATGATCCATCTGTTTAAATGTGGAACCTATAAAATATACTCTACTCGTTGATGATCCTAGTAAAAGGAGTCAGTTTCATTCTAGGGGTTTTCTTTCAGATTTTTCATACACACACACACACACACACACACACACACACACACCCTTTCTCCAGCATATCTTTGGAGCCAGATATCTACCAGCAGACCAACCTGTGGACTCCTTTGCCTGGTGTGAAATGTCAGTTCTCAATCATTTACTTCTCTGGTTAGAGTTTATGAACAGGAAACAAGATCAACTTCTCTAGTAAATGCTATTAACTAAGGGAATTAAATTTTCTTCTAGATTACAGATCTCCATTTATTGCTTCTGTTAGCGACCAGCATGGAGTTGTGTACATCACTGAGAACAAAAACAAAACTGTGGTGATTCCATGTCTTGGGTCCATTTCCAACCTCAATGTGTCACTTTGTGCAGTAAGTTACATCCTCTCCAATCATCTGCCATGGTTTCATAATGTTAAGATGGGTAGCCTGTATATAATATATCATCAACCATGTGTTTTAAAGATCGTTTGGGAAGGGTCGAAATGGCAATAAATAAAACTAGTTTATATTCTTTAGTGATGAATTCTTTAGTGATGATTTTACATGGTTTTTCACTTTGGGATAGCACTTTATTAAATATTTGATATTTCTTTTTCTACCCAGAGGTATCCAGAAAAGAGGTTTGTTCCTGATGGTCACAGAATTTCCTGGGACAGTAAGAAAGGCTTTACTATTCCCAGCTACATGATCAGCTATGCTGGCATGGTCTTCTGTGAAGCAAAAATTAATGATGAAAGTTACCAGTCTATTATGTACATAGTGGTGGTTGTAGGTAAGTGGACAGTTTCTTTCCATATCATTAATATCAGTCATTACAGGTTGGTTTCCTATATTAAGATCCTGGAGGTTAAGGTATAGAGGGGAAGGACAAAGGATAATGAAAAATATATTAATTCAAGATCTGGCGTGGGGAAATTCATTACCTCTACTCTTCTCTACCAAATAAACCTATGTGCAATTGAGTTTTTCTCTTTTTCTTGCCAAGACCAAGGATGGAAAAGAGTGTTATTACCGGAGCATGTTTTATGGAAAATTCAGTGTTCAGAGCATTGCTTGGCATCAGTTCTTTTAATTATACCTATTTTATGGAAAGTTCAGTAATTTACTAAGGCTGGCTTCATTGGCTATTGACTACTCAAATTTACTGCTTTTCTGTCCACTGGGCTACATCTTCGAGGTTCCTGCAGGTTTGTTTTCTAAGTCTCCATAGGCCATTTTGCTGGGAGTTACCAAGTATTGGTGAGGCCCTCAGGGAAAAGCGATAATGGCACATTTTGAAGTTGCATCATTTTTGAAAAAAATCCATGCTCAGTTATAGATTTGTTTTCTCTCTCTTTCTCTATGTTTTCAATTTACTTGCTCCAGGGTACAAGATTTATGATGTGGTACTCAGCCCCCATCACAGAGTTGAGCTGTCTGTTGGAGAGAGGCTTGTCTTAAATTGTACAGCGAGGACTGAACTAAATGTGGGGATTGACTTCAACTGGGAATACCCTTCTTTGAAGGTAACACTAACAATTCAAAGCCAGACCTCTCGATACTTTGATAATAAGCCCCAACAGAGTTGGCTTGAGAGATAGGGACCTCTGGCCAGATAAAATGTAAGGGCCTTAACTCTCTCTCTCTCTCTCTCTCTCTCTCTCTCTCACACACACACACACACACACACACACACACACACACACAC